>NC_140165.1:94347358-94396183 GCF_963971535.1 Notolepis coatsorum | reverse complement strand
ATACACTTCTCTGTTTCTCTAGCTCCCTCCTTCTCCACCCTCTCTCTCTCTCTCTCTGCCTATCCCCCCTTCTCTCTTTCTCTCTCTCTCTCTCTCTCTCTCTCTCTCTGATAGTGTGTTGGGTTTGACACGTGAGTCTGGTGGGTTTCTGATTAAAACACACACACACAAACACACATACACACACACACACACACACACACACACACACACACACACACACACACACACACACAATCCATTCTCTCTCCACAGTAGCTATAATTACCATGACCTCCCTGAAAAGAAAAAAACTTTCACCCTGTGTTCTTTTTTCACCTCCCTCTCTCATTACCTCTCATTACCTCTCTGTCTCCATCTTCATACACTTCTCTGTTTCTCTATCTCCCTCTATCTCCCCCTCTCTCTCCCCCTCTCTCTCTCTCTCTCTCTCTCTCTCTCTCTCTCTCTCTCTCTCTCTCTCTCTTGGTTTCTTAGAGTTTGTTGTCTGATTTGTGAAGGTTTCTTTTTTGTTTAGTTGACCATGGCGATTGTTGTTGATGGAGAAATGCCTGTCAAAATTAAATTGCTACTCCCATTAGATACAACAACAACAAGGTTTTTGCATCCAAATGTTGCCCCAAGTCTCGACTACGACGGTGTGAAATCAGATTATCGTTTCCCTTTGGGACTTTGGAGTTTTTAACGAAAAGGTGACAGTGTGCTGTCACGGATTTGGAATTCAATGTGGCCTGCATCGCCTGCATCGCCACTCAGAGGCTCAAGAGGCCGTTTCCACGCTTGATTAAAATGGATTATAGCGGGTCAAGTCATTACAGGAAGTTGCTGTAAACAAAATGATAATTTCTTTATTTCGCTACTAAAAACGAACGTTTAGATCAAGGGTGTCAAACTCAATTACCAAGGGGCTGTATTCAGTTTGTGCATACAGTACCAGCAGTTTTATTTATTTTTTATATTAGGATTTAATTAATTATTCACCCAGAAGAGTTTGTAATGTTAGCATGATCCTGGCCTATGAGAATGAAGAGAAAATTTTAATCCAGAGTAGGTAATGATGAATTAGCAATAATCCACTTGTAAAATTGGATGCAACCAAATAATACCACGGCTTGGAAACGGATGACTGGCGAGCTTTTAGTTACTGTAGCCGACAACTGAAGGCTGAATACCGGGTTCTCCTCCACGAAAGCAGATTAATGCATTTTTATTCAATAAAAACATGATGCAGGTGAATTTGCTTGAAAAGGCGGGACATTTGCACAAGGTGCGCTTGATTACAGGCCAGTTGAATTGCGACTGGGTGAGGCAGCGCGCCAAAATGAATTGATAAGCAAATTCAGATGGGGGCCGGATGTCTATTGAACAGAAGGCTACGCCCTCTGTCACGATACGTTACTCAAAGAATAAGCCCGCAAACTAGCGAGAATTTGTAAAAAAACAAACGTCTTTGGAGAGCCAACTGAGGAGCCAGAAGAGGAGCCTACGATCTCCAAGAAAAATAAAGCTTCTTTTAACAGACAATACCAGGACATCATACTTAACATACAGGTTTATCACAACAGGTGACTCTCACTCACCAAGTCCGCTAGCAAACTAGCAAACGAGGCTATGAGGCCTTCAAAACTGCTTCGGCACATGGAAACCAAGCACCCTGTATTAAAAGATAAGCCTTTGGAGTTTTTTAAAAGAAGAAAAACGTGAGCAAGAAGGACAGAGTGAGGGCCACCACATCAACGAATGTGAGTGCACTGAGAGCGTCATACTTAGTGGCTAACCGTATTGCTAAGGCTAAGAAACCATTCACTATTGGAGAAGAACTGATCCTGCGTGCCGCCAAGGATATTTGCCGTGAACTTTTAGGAGAGGCTGCAGTTAAAAACAACTCTGCCGATGTTCTGGCCACAAGAGCACTGAAAACCCTGCTACCATTTCCAACATCCTATCTTTGTGAAGCGGGTTTTTCTGCAGTGACAGCAACCAAGACAAAATTACAGAGTAGACTGGACATAAGGAACACACTGTGGGTGTCACTGTCTCCCATCACCCGGGGACCATCTCGTTGCAGAGAAACAAGGCCTCCCACTGATTCAGGATTATGGTGAGTTGTATTTTTCATGCACTTAACACTTTGGGTGCCGGGAAACGCTTTTCACATGAAAACCCTGAAAGAAGTCAAACCATCAGCTGATCACCGGCACAGGTACTCATCCATGTTAGGAGCACTGCATGATGAATTTTCAAAGCGTTTTCAAGATTTCAAAAAGGTTGAGGATGAAATGCAGCTGGTTTCCTCTCTATTTACCTGCAGTGTTGATAGTGCACCCACTGATGTTCAGCTTGAACTCATTGACCTGCAGTCTGATTCACTACTGAAAGAGCACTTTAAGTCAGCATCACTGCTAGAGTTCTACTCTGCTCTCAAGGAGGAGAACTTTCCAAACATGAGGAGACATGCTCAGAAGATGTTGGTTCTCTTTGGATCCACCTACATATGTGAACAGACATTCTCAGTCATGATGTTTACCAAGTCCAGGTACAGATCCTCTCTCACTGAACATCTGGCAGCTGTGCTTCGCATCTCCACCTCAGACATGCAACCTGACTTTGATGGACTTGTTAAAGCTCAACAGAGACTGGATTTCTCACACTGAATAAAAAAATAAGAACTGAAGAACACTAAAATGTGGAAATATAACAAGTGAAATGGGACACTTGATCTTTTATTTTTATTTTTTTTGCACAATTCTGAAAACATTAAATGTTTAATATAGGCATGTAAAGTAAAAAAGGCTACAAAACTGGGACACTTTTCTTTACACAGTTCAGTGACATGTCTTGTTTATTTTGGCTATAAGATGTGATGTCTTTAGAAAGCTAAGAAAATCCTTGTTTCAATAGTATATGAAACTCAAAATGCCCTTTGTTATTAATGTTTCACATTTTGTTTATCATTTTGGAAATAAATTCTATTTGAATAAATTATATTTTTTAAAGCTAACCTCACCTTTTAATTGCCAAATAATAACATACACTCTTACCAGGGGTCAAAACAATGCCATTTACTGCTTTTTATATAGAAATAAAATGTATATTATGCATAATTGAGTTTTGAATTTTGGCCCGGCCCTCCAACATATTTTCAGTTGCTCATTCGGCCCCCTGGGAAAAATAATTGCCCACCCCTGATCTATAGTGTCTAGTGAACAGAAGGCCACGCCCCCTCAGCCTGCTGAGAGTTAAACATCTATAGTGTCTAGTGAACAGAAGGCCACGCCCCCTCAGCCTACTGAGAGTTAAGCATCTCTATAGTGTCTAGTGAACAGAAGGCCACGCCCAGAGAGGGTGATCTAAAACACAGATAACAAACCAAATTCATAAATCTGAAGCTGGAAAATATTATACTCATGACATCAATTATTGTCATAATAAATGGTCATAATTGGACATAATTGCGTTAATATTGCATCATTGTACTGGTTCTTTAAAGGAGTTTTTAGTAAAGGTGTTTGAAGATCAAATTCTTTCTCTCCATCAAACCATACACCTCTTCACCTTCATGTCACTTTCTCTATTTTCTATCTTTCCCTGTCTTTCCCTCGCTCTCTCTCTCTCACACAAATTTTGTATCTCTCCCTCCTTCTCTCTTTATTTCTATTCTGAGCATTAATGTCTGCCAGACTTTTAAATCTTAATGTCATCTGCCTCCCTTTCTCTCCCCCCTCTCTCTCTATGTGTCTCTCTCTATCTATCCCCCTTTCTCTCCTCCTCTCCCTTCCTCCCTATCTCTCTCCCTCTCTCTTTCTCTCTCTTCCCCTGCTCTCTCTCTCTCCCTGTCTCTCTCTATTTCTCTCTCTCCATCTCTCCATATCAGCAGAGCAATAACATCAACCCTCAGTTTTTATGATTTCATAATTTTTTTTAACTCTTTGGGTTATTTTAAAGGTCCTTGACGTTGTCTATACCCCTGTGTCCTTTTCCTCCTGGTCTCTGTGGCTTTGTGAAAGAAAAGAAAAGTTTAGATTCCAAATATTTCTTGAGTACACAATATGCTTCACATTACTATATAGTTTAGTTTAGTACTGTTGTGTGTTTTTTTAGTTTTTAGTTTTTAAACATGGCCCCTCCTGTGGGCTCCTCCCATGGCCCCTCCCCTGAACTCCTTCCATGGGCTCCTCCCATGGCCCCTCCCATTTTGCCTCTCCCCTGGACTCCTCCCCCATGGGCCCCTTCTGGTGATCAGGCCCTTCACAACCAGTGGTGCGTTGGTGATTTCATACCTGGTTGCACTGTGTTTTAATGACCCATGCATGTGCATAAATGTCCCCTTGTGTGCACACAGACTAAAGACGATGCCTAATTGCCTCTAGGAATGGAATGTAACACATTTCATTCAC
Organism: Notolepis coatsorum; assembly: GCF_963971535.1. NCBI lineage: Eukaryota > Metazoa > Chordata > Actinopteri > Aulopiformes > Paralepididae > Notolepis > Notolepis coatsorum. Next base: position 94,391,786 of record NC_140165.1, on the reverse strand, counting down.
AAGTTTTGTGTGAATGTATCTGAGGACATCATTTATTTGAACACACCTGATGACCTGCGCTATTGTTATGCAAAGTAGCCAGGTGGGTACTTGGCGAGTGCAGCGCTTCAGTCGAGTGCAGCACATTCCTGTTTTCCCATTCTTTTCCTGACTGTCTTTGTCCATATAATATAGAATATATTGATATATAATACATTGATGCTGTATCTGATTTGTCCATACAATATAATAGAATATACTGATATATATATACAGTAGATGATCTAACATTACCTGAGAAGCTGTCTTTGTCCATGGCCAGCAGGTCTCTGGCTTGGTAGAGGTAGCAGCGCAGGTGGTAGCGGGCCCCACCTGAAGGGCAGACACAGAAGAAGATGATTGAAGTAAATACATTCCTATAACAAGATACATCACCTTCTATGCACGATTTGTGGACAACACCCCTGCTGTGGATATCACACCGGACCCGGACTCCTGATTATTGGAACTAGCTAGGGCAGAGGTGTGTAGAACATTTAAGAGGCACAAGGCTCCTGGCCCGGATGGTATCCCTGCCAGAGCACTCAGGGTGGATGTCTTCACGGACATCTTCAACACATCCCTTCTACTCTCCATAGTCCCCACATGTTTCAAGAAGACCACCATTGTCCCTGTCCCCAAGAAAGCAAAAGCCCTCTGCCTGAATGTCTACCGCCCTGTAGCTCTCACTTCCAGCCTCATGAAGTGCTTTGAGCAGATGGTCAAAACCCACATCACCTCCTCCTCACTACCGGACACATTGGACCCACTACACTATGCCTACAGACCAAACAGGTCTACAGACTACGCCATCGCCCTCACCCTCCACACTGCCCTCTCCCACCTGGATCAGAGGGACACATACTGTATGTGACCATGCTGTTAATTTACTACAGTTCAGCATTCAATACCATTGTGCCCTCCAAATTCACCATCAAACTCAGGGACCTAGGACTCAACCCAGCCGGATCCAGGATTTCCTGACAGGCAGACCCCAGGCTGTGAGGATGGCAGTAGCGAATATTCATGGGCGCCAAGGGAAGCCAAGCTTCCCCAAAAATATAAACAGCAAAAAAAAATATTAAATTACAAATATAAAAAAAATGTTAACACTTTGGTTGCCTAAGGTTAAATTAATGATATACCATAGATTGCCAGCGCTATTTGTCTATGGAGAAAGTCCCCTTCTTTGCAGGGCTATAACTTTTTAAATTCTATTGCTACATTGCCATTATTAGGGCCCATTCAAAGTCCTATATGTATTGTTCATTGTGTAGCAACGTTAAACTTTTTCATTCACATATTCATAGTAAAGTATGGTCTAATGTATAAGTATGTTTTCATCTCTTTCTGCAGCTTTCTCCAGAACGTGATATATAGCCCCAAATGCATTATATTGATGATGAAATACAGTTTGATGGCAATCGGGGCGATATAAAAAATTCCAACTAGACGTACTTCTAGAAGTTACTACACGTCATCTGATGTTGACCGGATGGGCGAGGGGGCGTTTATAATTCCGTGGGCAGCGTTATACCAATCATCTAATGTGGGTCAAATGTTCATCATAGCAGTTAGTGTCGAACACGGTAATATTACACGCTAAAACTCACCCCAGTCTCCGCGGGCCGTTGGGCGATCAGCGTGGGGTAGACAGTTTTCCATTATGGGATGTTGAAATAGTCGGTCCATTTCCAGGTTGTATAATAATATATACGTCCAAATCATGTTGTTTTTTCGAGTTATTTGCAGCGATCGATGTTCACTGTGTGAAGACGGAGTCTCTCTAACATTAGCGAGTGCCCGGACCCCATATGGAGTGAGTCCTACCGGGTTAAAGGTTGACATCCGGTTTCGATCTGCCGATCGGCCACCAGATGGCGGTCTTGAACCGCTAGAGGATTGAGAGGAGATCACACTTGTGTCTCAGGCCAGCGGAGGGACATTATGGATCAGATCGCAGATTTTTGAAATATTGATATAAAGACGACGTAAAGCGTCCCCCGGCAACTTTAGCATCGCCAGCAAAGACGTCTAAAGACGCCCCCTGGCAGTCAAAGTGTTTTAAATACAAAGAAATTGTTTTAATAGTTTACAATAAAAAAATAATCATAATTTTTCATCTCTGTGTTATAATAATTTTCTCCCTCCTGGAGAAATTAACCGAAGGAGCGAAACTGTGCCCACTCTCTCTAACACTGTCACTGACTGAGGCAGCCCATACTCACTGACTCACAGTCTGCCAGCCTGGTACCATTATTTTGATTGACATTTGGAGGCTTTTTGGACACTAGGGCGTTTTTTTTTTTTGTTTATTCGTCCTATTGCTTAATTATTAGCCAATACGATTTGAGCTGGGTTGGGCTTAGCTCCTAAGCCTTAACACGGCCCAGCTTGGTTCTAGGTAGGGGAATATATTCTAATTTTGCTTCATCCCCCCCCCCCCGGCCAATCAAATCACATTAAAAGCTAAACGTGACAAAACGAATATAATTGTCGACTAGCTTGCTTGCTAGCGAGTCTTGTGAATGTCTAAACAAACGGCAATGTTTGATTGATTGAAAACTTTATTAACGATGCAATGAAGCATACAACAAGCACTACATTGGCCAGGTAAGCTAACTAACGTTGTCAGAGTGTAATACTGTGTTATTATTTGACGGGCCGCGGAGCCAAATAAAACTCTTGACTTGACTTGACTAGCCATACTGTACATGGTGACTGCCTAGGCTTAGCTAACGGCTAATGTTAGCTCCCTCCATGTAACCCGGTGAGTTAGCCTAGGCTAGCTAACGGCTAACATTAGCTCCCTCCTCCATGTAACCCGGTGGGTTAGCCTAGGCTAGCTAATGGCTAACATTAGCTCCCTCCTCCATGTAACCCGGTGGGTTAGCCTAGGCTAGCTGACGGCTAACATTAGCTCCCTCCTCCATGTAACCCGGTGGGTTAGCCTAGGCTAGCTAACGGCTAACATTAGCTCCCTCCTCCATGTAACCCATGGGTTAGCCTAGGCTAGCTAATGGCTAACATTAGCTCCCTCCTCCATGTAACCCGGTGGTTTACCCTAGGCTAGCTAACGGCTAACATTAGCTCCCTCCTCCATGTAACCCGGTGGGTTAGCCTAGGCTAGCTAACGGCTAACATTAGCTCCCTCCTCCATGTAACCTGGTGGGTTAGCCTAGGCTAGCTAACGGCTAACGTTAGCTCCCTCCATGTAACCCGGTGGGTTAGCCTAGGCTAGCTAACGGCTAACATTAGCTCCCTCCTCCATGTAACCCGGTGGTTTACCCTAGGCTAGCTAATGGCTAACGTTAGCTCCCTCCTCCATGTAACCTGGTGGGTTAGCCTAGGCTAGCTAACGGCTAACGTTAGCTTCCTCCTCCATGTAACCTGGTGGGTTAGCCTAGGCTAGCTAACGGCTAATGTTAGCTCCCTCCTCCATGTAACCTGGTGGGTTAGCCTAGGCTAGCTAATGGCTAACGGTAGCTCCCTCCTCCATGTAACCCGGTGGGTTAGGCTAGGCTAGCTAACGGCTAACGTTAGCTCGAATGACGGGGATTCGGGGGGGAAGCCATATTGCACTGCGGAGACACGTTGTGAGCGTGAGTTTGTTTACAGTCTCTGAATTACTATTTTTCAGTAACTAGCACAACACTGCCGATATCTGGTCTGGCCCATGGACTATAGTAGCTATAGCTGTATCTATTGTTTACACTTGAAATGTGTATTTTTATTTAGTGTGCATTTTTATTTAGTCACAATATTATTTGGCTTAAATATAAAATTAAAATTAAAAAAATGTATAAACTTTTTTAATAAAAAAGATTTTCATAACTTTTTTTTTGGCATCCTCTGTTATTTTACCCACTGGAGGATGGGCTCCATCACCTCTTCCACACTGACTCTCAACACAGGTATCCCCCAGGGCTGCGTGCATGACTGTGTGGCCACACAGAGCTCCAACACCATCATCAAGTTTGCTGACGACACCACAGTCATTGGCCTGATCACCGGCAATGACGGGTCGAAGTATAGAGAGGCAGTGAGTGCACTGGCAACATGGTGCCAGGATAACAACCTCCACCTCAACGTCAGCAAAACGAAGACAGCGGCTCTTCTTCCTCCATAGGCTGAAGAGATTAGGCATGGACTCCAAGATACTCTGCGACTTTTACCGGTGCACTATAATCCTGACTGGCTGCATCACTGCCTGGTATGGCAACTGAAGACGACAGGAAAAATCTTCTGCACCAAAGACTATAAATATGATCATGGATTTGTATATCTTTTCACGACCCATCAAAAGTCATCTTGCAACCCCAAGGTTGGTCTAAACTGGGTAGTACTCTACTGTATTCCTACTGTATACTGTACTGTATTATAAAGACCTAATGGAGGACACACACACATACACGTACACACAGAAAGAGAGAGAGAGAGAGAGAGAGAGAGAGAGAGAGAGAAGTACTGTACATACTAATGTACATACAGAAGTACATTAGCAGTACTGCATGCAGAATTGTGCAAAAACCTACTTTAGGTCCACAGACACACTGCCAATAATGCATGCAGGGCAGAACTCGGCCAATACCCCCTAATCATTCAAATTCAAAAGCGAGCCATAACATTTTAGACACACCTCCAATCAAGTGACCCCCACTCCTACCACTACAAAGCCCTTCAGAGCCAAGAGATGAACCCAGATAAGAGTCCCCTCTGCCAGCTAGTCAGAAATCTCTGCCCACAAATGCCTCAGGACAGATACCAAAAAATCTGGCCCAACCAAATAACCTCAAAACAAAAAGAAAACTATATAGAATTTTGGAACAAAGCAACCAAATCTCAAAGTAAATTAGAATTCTATTTGACCCTAAACAGAGAGCAGGCCCGGACTGGCCATCGGGAGCACCGGGAGTTTTCCCGGTGGCCTGGCCTGCACAGATTAAAAAAAAAAAAATTATTAAAAAAAAAAAAAATTATAATTTTTTTTTTTTTTTTTTGCCAGGCCATTGTTTTTAGTTGTGGCGGCGGCGCGGCGCGATAGTTAGATAACCTAAATGGGTGGGGAACAACCAGGATTTCACTGTCTGCGACAGAGTTGGAGAACTATCTGACTCTCTCCCTCACGCAGATCACACACACACAATGGAGCCGTGCTGCCGCTTGTGATTGGTGGAGGCGGGACCAGGCGATACAACTGATTGACAGCGGAGGCGGCGAATGGAATGGCAGACGGCACTCAGATGCAGAATAACAGACAGGCAATGAGCCAGGTAGTGAGGGACTCGGGAGAGATACAGTAGAGCGAAAGTCAATTAACGTTGATGTCAAGATGGACAGTGGAAGAAAGAGAAAGGGTGGAGGAGAGAGGGATAAAACAAAGAAAAAGAAAGGCCCTTACAGGAGAGAGTGGTTAACTGTATTATAATAGTAAATAGAAAAATATGTTGTGCTCTTGCTTTTTTCTTTTTGAAGGTGGAGAGAGTAGCATTGCTAGTGCCACAACAGTTTTATTTGAGGTCCATAACAGTACATTGTACTAAGCAATTGTTGGCTCATTAGTTTGTGATTCACATGCACTAAAATTCACCAGAATGCAGGAAATTAAGTCTTTGTAACAAAAATAATCCTGGTGGGGGACCCCCAGACCCCCCGCTTAAAAAGTGGCCTGATTGGGGCTATATTTCGCGCTATATCTCCCGGTATGAATTATTTCCCCAGTCCGGCCCTGACAGAGAGTACATGGTGGCAGAATACCTGACTACTGTGAGTGAGATAAAATTAAGAAAAACATTGACACGGTACAGACTGTGTGGACACAGTCTAGCCATAGAAACAGGCCGTCACAGGCAGAACTGGCTGCCCAGAGAGGCCAGGCTGTGTTCACTTTGCCATCAGGGGGAAATTGAGACAGAACTTCACTTCCTGCTATACTGTGAGAAATACAAGGACCTAAGAGAAGTCTTCTTTGATAAAATAAACAAAATTGATGCACAGTTTATCCATCTCCCTGATCACCAAAAGCTACTATACATGTGTGGGGAGAAAAGTCAGTGTACAGCATTAGCTGCAATATATGTAGACGGTTGTCACAAAATAAGAGAACAAGCCCTGTAAAAAAAAAATGTATCTGAATGGCCACACTTTAAAAATGACTACCCGATCGAGTGACTATTTTGTAAATTAATATGTTTCTTGTTGATTGTCCTTACTGTTATTACTAATGTTATGATATTTTATTGCTTAATATATATGTTATTGTTTGTATGTTGAACTTGCTTTGGCAATAAGTATGTTAATATTTCATGCCAATAAAGCCTATTTGAATTTAATTGAATTGAGAGAGAGAGAGAGAGAGAGAGAGAGAGAGAGAGAGAGAGAGAGAGAGAGAGAGAGAGAGAGAGAGAGAGAGAGAGAGAGAGAGAGAGAGAGAGAAACCTGAGTAAATGTATAACTTTTTTGATGATGAATTTGGCCAGAAAAAGTACAAATGCACAATAACAATGTATGCACGTGCCCATGCACACACACACAAACGCGCGCACACACACACACACACACACACGCGTCAGCTCTACCGTGGAGCGGCTGTCGGGTCACGGTCTAGTTATTGTACGGCTGGTAACCATTAGCGACTGCACTGCCAATGGTTACCATGGTGACAACCTGTTGGCCCCACCCCTCAAATTAGAAGCAGGGGCTCGCTCCCAGAATGCAACAGGTGGATGACAGATGGGCAGGCCACAATGTGTGTATGTGTGTGTGTGTGTGTGTGTGTGTGTGTGTGTGTGTGTGTGTGTGTGTGTGTGTGTGTGTGTGTGTGTGTGTGTGTGTGTGTGTGTGTGTGTGTGTGTGTGTGTGCGTGCGTGCGTGCGTGTGTGTGTGAGAGAGTTTGTGGGGTCATAAGGATGTCATCCTCATTTTAGAAATGAAGATGTTACAGAATGATGAAGGGAGGAGAAGAGGAGAGAGGGAGGAGAGAGAGAGGAGGAGAGAGGGAGAGGAGAGAGGAAGGAGAAGAGGAGGGAGGGAGAAGAGGAGAGAGAAGAGGAGGAGAGAGGGAGAGGAGAGAGGAAGGAGAAGAGGAGGGAGGGAGAGGAGGAGAGAGAAGAGGAGAGAGAGAGAGGATGAGAGAAGGAGAGGAGAGAGGGAGAGGAGAGAAGGCGAGGAGGAGGAGGGAGAGAAGGAGAGAGAAGAGGAGGAGGGAGAGGAGGAGAGAGAGAAGGAGAGAGGGAGAAGAGGAGGAGGGAGAGGAGGAGAGTGTCTGTGTCTGTCTCTCTGTGTGTGTCTGTCTCTCTGTGTGTGTCTGTCTCTCTGTGTGTGTCTGTCTCGCTGTGTGTGTCTGTCTCTCGGTGTGTGTCTGTCTCTCTGTGTGTGTCTGTCTCTCTGTCAGTGTCTGTCTCTCTGTGTGTGTCTGTCTCGCTGTGTGTGTCTGTCTCTCGGTGTGTGTCTGTCTCTCTGTGTGTGTCTGTCTCTCTGTGTGTGTCTGTCTCTCTGTGTGTGTCTGTCTCGCTGTGTGTGTCTGTCTCTCGGTGTGTGTCTGTCTCTCTGTGTGTGTGTCTGTCTCTCTGTCAGTGTCTGTCTCTCTGTGTGTGTCTGTCTCTCTGTGTGTGTCTGTCTCTCTGTGAGTGTCTGTCTCTCTGTGTGTCTGTCTCTCTGTGTCTGTCTCTCTGTGCGTGTCTGTCTCTCTCTGTGTCTCTCTCTCTCTGTGTGTGTCTCTCTCTCTCTGTCTGTCTCTCTCTCTGTGTCTGTCTCTCTCTGAGTCTGTCTCTCTCTGTGTGTGTCTCTCTGTGTGTGTCTGTCTCTCTCTGTGTGTGTCTCTCTGTGTGTCTCTCTCTCTCTCTCTCTCTCTCTCTCTCTCTCTCTCTCTCTCTCTCTCTCTCTCTCTCTCTCTCTGTCTCTCTGTGTGTGTTTCTCTCTGTGTGTCTGTCTCTCTCTGTGTGTGTCTCTCTGTGTGTCTCTCTGTGTGTGTGTGTGTCTCTCTGTGTGTCTGTCTCTCTCTGTGTGTGTCTCTCTGTGTGTCCCTCTCTGTGTGTCTCTCTCTCTGTGTGTGTCTCTCTGTGTGTGTCTCTCTGTGTGTCTCTCTCTCTGTGTGTCTGTCTCTGTGTGTCTCTCTCTCTGTGTGTCTCTCTCTGTGTGTGTCTCTCTGTGTGTCTCTCTCTCTGTGTGTCTCTCTGTGTGTCTCTCTCTGTGTGTCTGTCTGTGTGTCTGTCTCTCTCTGTGTGTCTCTCTGTGTGTGTGTCAATTCAATTCAATTCAAATAGGCTTTATTGGCATGAAATATTAACATACTTATTGCCAAAGCAAGTTCAACATACAAACAATAACATATATATTAAGCAATAAAATATCATAATATTAGTAATAACAGTAAGGACAATCAACAAGAAACATATTAATTTACAAAATAGTCACTCGATCGGGTAGTCATTTTTCAAGTGTGGCCACTCAGATACATTTACAGGGCTTGTTCTCGTATTTTGTGACAACCGTCTACATATTTTGCAGCTAATGCTGTACACTGACTTTTCTCCCCACATGTATAGCAGCTTTTGGTGATCAGGGAGATGGATAAACTGTGCGTCAATTTTGTTTATTTTATCAAAGAAGACTTCTCTTAGATCCTTGTATTTCTCACAGTATAGCAGGAAGTGAGGTTCTGTCTCAATGTCCCCCTGATGGCAAAGTGAACACAGCCTGGCCTCTCTGGGCAGCCAGTTCTGCCTGTGACGTGTGACGGCCTGTTTCAATGGCTAGACTATGTCCACTCAGTCTGTACCGTGTCAATGTTTTTCTTAATTTTATCTCATTCACAGTAGTCAGGTATTCTGCCACTGTGTACTCTCTGTTTAGGGTCAAGTAGAATTCTAATTTACTTTGAGATTTGGTTGATTTGTTCCAATATTCTATATAATCTTCTTTTTGTTTTGAGATTATTTGGTTGGGCCAGATTTCTTGGTATCTGTCCTGAAGCATTTGTGGGCAGAGATTTCTGACTAGCTGGGAGAGGGGACTCTTATCTGGGTTCATCTCTTGGCTCTGAAGGGCTTTGTAGTGGTAGGAGTGGGGGTCACTTGATTGGAGGTGTGTGTAAAATTTGATGGCTCGCTTTTGAATTTGAATGATTAGGGGGTATTGGCCAAGTTCTGCCCTGCATGCATTATTGGCAGTGTGTCTGTGGACCTTAAGTAGGTTTTTGCACAATTCTGCATGCAGTACTTCTAATGGGTGTTTTTCCCATTTTGGGAAATCTTGGTTAGTTAATGGACCCCACACTTCGCTGCCATATAATATTATTGGATTTATTACAGAATTTAGAATTTTGAGCCAGGTCCTAATTGGGATGTCAATTGGAATTTTCCTTTTGATGGCATAAAAAGCCCTTCTTCCCTTCTCCTTCAGTTCATTCACAGCCATATTGAAGTTACCATTATGATTTATTTTCAATCCCAAATATGGGTAGCTTTTTGTGTTTTCTAATATGTGTGTGCCTAATTTAAATGTATTATGTGAACTCTGAGACTCGTGTCTCCTTGACTCATGATTCTCCTAGATCTATCTGCAGCCTTCGACACAGTCAACCACCAGATCCTCCTTGCGGCCCTCGCAGGAATGGGAGTGGCTGGCTCTGCGCTGACATGGCTGTCATCATACCTCAATGACCGCTCCTACCAAGTGTCATGGAGAGGGACCCTGTCGGCCACCCGCCCCCTGCGGACGGGTGTCCCCCAGGGCTCGGTTTTAGGACCCCTTCTCTTCTCCCTCTACACTAAATCACTGGGTAACATTATCACGTCTCATGGCTTCTCCTACCATTGTTATGCCGACGATACTCAACTCTTCCTCTCCTTCCCTCCCTCAGATATCCACGTCTCTGTGCGGATCTCGGCCTGTCTGTCCGACATCTCAGCCTGGATGACGTCCAACCACCTCAAACTGAACCTAAGCAAAACAGAATTGCTCCACCTGCCGGCCAAATCCTCCCCCCTAACCGACCTTTCAATCACAGTCGAGAATGCAGCTGTGACTGCGTCCCCGACCGCCAAGAACCTTGGTGTTGTCCTCGACGACCAGTTGAACTTCTCTGCTCACATCGCAGCGACGACCAGAACCTGCCGATTCCTCCTGAGCAACGTCAGAAGGATACGCCCCTTCCTGACAAAAGAAGCCACCCAACTCCTCGTCCAATCAACAGTCATCTCCCGCCTCGACTACTGCAATGCACTGCTCGCTGGCCTCCCGGCCACTGCCACTAAGCCTCTTCAACTCATTCAGAACGCAGCGGCCCGCCTGATCTCAAACCTACCGAAGTCGGCCCATGTCACCCCACTTCTTAGGGACCTGCTTAAAAAGTGGCCTGATTGGGGCTATATTTCGCGCTATATCTCCCGGTATGAATTATTTCCCCAGTCCGGCCCTGACAGAGAGTACATGGTGGCAGAATACCTGACTACTGTGAGTGAGATAAAATTAAGAAAAACATTGACACGGTACAGACTGTGTGGACACAGTCTAGCCATAGAAACAGGCCGTCACAGGCAGAACTGGCTGCCCAGAGAGGCCAGGCTGTGTTCACTTTGCCATCAGGGGGAAATTGAGACAGAACTTCACTTCCTGCTATACTGTGAGAAATACAAGGACCTAAGAGAAGTCTTCTTTGATAAAATAAACAAAATTGATGCACAGTTTATCCATCTCCCTGATCACCAAAAGCTACTATACATGTGTGGGGAGAAAAGTCAGTGTACAGCATTAGCTGCAATATATGTAGACGGTTGTCACAAAATAAGAGAACAAGCCCTGTAAAAAAAAAATGTATCTGAATGGCCACACTTTAAAAATGACTACCCGATCGAGTGACTATTTTGTAAATTAATATGTTTCTTGTTGATTGTCCTTACTGTTATTACTAATGTTATGATATTTTATTGCTTAATATATATGTTATTGTTTGTATGTTGAACTTGCTTTGGCAATAAGTATGTTAATATTTCATGCCAATAAAGCCTATTTGAATTTAATTGAATTGAGAGAGAGAGAGAGAGAGAGAGAGAGAGAGAGAGAGAGAGAGAGAGAGAGAGAGAGAGAGAGAGAGAGAGAGAGAGAGAGAGAGAGAGAGAGAGAGAGAAGAACCTGAGTAAATGTATAACTTTTTTGATGATGAATTTGGCCAGAAAAAGTACAAATGCACAATAACAATGTATGCACGTGCCCATGCACACACACACAAACGCGCGCACACACACACACACACACACACGCGTCAGCTCTACCGTGGAGCGGCTGTCGGGTCACGGTCTAGTTATTGTACGGCTGGTAACCATTAGCGACTGCACTGCCAATGGTTACCATGGTGACAACCTGTTGGCCCCACCCCTCAAATTAGAAGCAGGGGCTCGCTCCCAGAATGCAACAGGTGGATGACAGATGGGCAGGCCACAATGTGTGTATGTGTGTGTGTGTGTGTGTGTGTGTGTGTGTGTGTGTGTGTGTGTGTGTGTGTGTGTGTGTGTGTGTGTGTGTGTGTGTGTGTGTGTGTGTGTGTGTGTGTGTGTGCGTGCGTGCGTGCGTGTGTGTGTGAGAGAGTTTGTGGGGTCATAAGGATGTCATCCTCATTTTAGAAATGAAGATGTTACAGAATGATGAAGGGAGGAGAAGAGGAGAGAGGGAGGAGAGAGAGAGGAGGAGAGAGGGAGAGGAGAGAGGAAGGAGAAGAGGAGGGAGGGAGAAGAGGAGAGAGAAGAGGAGGAGAGAGGGAGAGGAGAGAGGAAGGAGAAGAGGAGGGAGGGAGAGGAGGAGAGAGAAGAGGAGAGAGAGAGAGGATGAGAGAAGGAGAGGAGAGAGGGAGAGGAGAGAAGGCGAGGAGGAGGAGGGAGAGAAGGAGAGAGAAGAGGAGGAGGGAGAGGAGGAGAGAGAGAAGGAGAGAGGGAGAAGAGGAGGAGGGAGAGGAGGAGAGTGTCTGTGTCTGTCTCTCTGTGTGTGTCTGTCTCTCTGTGTGTGTCTGTCTCTCTGTGTGTGTCTGTCTCGCTGTGTGTGTCTGTCTCTCGGTGTGTGTCTGTCTCTCTGTGTGTGTCTGTCTCTCTGTCAGTGTCTGTCTCTCTGTGTGTGTCTGTCTCGCTGTGTGTGTCTGTCTCTCGGTGTGTGTCTGTCTCTCTGTGTGTGTCTGTCTCTCTGTGTGTGTCTGTCTCTCTGTGTGTGTCTGTCTCGCTGTGTGTGTCTGTCTCTCGGTGTGTGTCTGTCTCTCTGTGTGTGTGTCTGTCTCTCTGTGTGTCTCTCTGTGTGTGTGTGTGTCTCTCTGTGTGTCTGTCTCTCTCTGTGTGTGTCTCTCTGTGTGTCCCTCTCTGTGTGTCTCTCTCTCTGTGTGTGTCTCTCTGTGTGTGTCTCTCTGTGTGTCTCTCTCTCTGTGTGTCTGTCTCTGTGTGTCTCTCTGTGTGTCTGTCTCTCTCTGTGTGTGTCTCTCTGTGTGTCCCTCTCTGTGTGTCTCTCTCTCTGTGTGTGTCTCTCTGTGTGTGTCTCTCTGTGTGTGTGTCTGTCTCTCTGTGTGTCTCTCTGTGTGTGTGTGTGTCTCTCTGTGTGTCTGTCTCTCTCTGTGTGTGTCTCTCTGTGTGTCCCTCTCTGTGTGTCTCTCTCTCTGTGTGTGTCTCTCTGTGTGTGTCTCTCTGTGTGTCTCTCTCTCTGTGTGTCTGTCTCTGTGTGTCTCTCTGTGTGTCTGTCTCTCTCTGTGTGTGTCTCTCTGTGTGTCCCTCTCTGTGTGTCTCTCTCTCTGTGTGTGTCTCTCTGTGTGTGTCTCTCTGTGTGTCTCTCTCTCTGTGTGTCTGTCTCTGTGTGTCTCTCTCTCTGTGTGTCTCTCTCTGTGTGTGTCTCTCTGTGTGTCTCTCTCTCTGTGTGTCTCTCTGTGTGTCTCTCTCTGTGTGTCTGTCTGTGTGTCTGTCTCTCTCTGTGTGTCTCTCTGTGTGTGTGTCAATTCAATTCAATTCAAATAGGCTTTATTGGCATGAAATATTAACATACTTATTGCCAAAGCAAGTTCAACATACAAACAATAACATATATATTAAGCAATAAAATATCATAATATTAGTAATAACAGTAAGGACAATCAACAAGAAACATATTAATTTACAAAATAGTCACTCGATCGGGTAGTCATTTTTCAAGTGTGGCCACTCAGATACATTTACAGGGCTTGTTCTCGTATTTTGTGACAACCGTCTACATATTTTGCAGCTAATGCTGTACACTGACTTTTCTCCCCACATGTATAGCAGCTTTTGGTGATCAGGGAGATGGATAAACTGTGCGTCAATTTTGTTTATTTTATCAAAGAAGACTTCTCTTAGATCCTTGTATTTCTCACAGTATAGCAGGAAGTGAGGTTCTGTCTCAATGTCCCCCTGATGGCAAAGTGAACACAGCCTGGCCTCTCTGGGCAGCCAGTTCTGCCTGTGACGGCCTGTTTCAATGGCTAGACTATGTCCACTCAGTCTGTACCGTGTCAATGTTTTTCTTAATTTTATCTCATTCACAGTAGTCAGGTATTCTGCCACTGTGTACTCTCTGTTTAGGGTCAAGTAGAATTCTAATTTACTTTGAGATTTGGTTGATTTGTTCCAATATTCTATATAATCTTCTTTTTGTTTTGAGATTATTTGGTTGGGCCAGATTTCTTGGTATCTGTCCTGAAGCATTTGTGGGCAGAGATTTCTGACTAGCTGGGAGAGGGGACTCTTATCTGGGTTCATCTCTTGGCTCTGAAGGGCTTTGTAGTGGTAGGAGTGGGGGTCACTTGATTGGAGGTGTGTGTAAAATTTGATGGCTCGCTTTTGAATTTGAATGATTAGGGGGTATTGGCCAAGTTCTGCCCTGCATGCATTATTGGCAGTGTGTCTGTGGACCTTAAGTAGGTTTTTGCACAATTCTGCATGCAGTACTTCTAATGGGTGTTTTTCCCATTTTGGGAAATCTTGGTTAGTTAATGGACCCCACACTTCGCTGCCATATAATATTATTGGATTTATTACAGAATTTAGAATTTTGAGCCAGGTCCTAATTGGGATGTCAATTGGAATTTTCCTTTTGATGGCATAAAAAGCCCTTCTTCCCTTCTCCTTCAGTTCATTCACAGCCATATTGAAGTTACCATTATGATTTATTTTCAATCCCAAATATGGGTAGCTTTTTGTGTTTTCTAATATGTGTGTGCCTAATTTAAATGTATTATGTGAACTCTGAGACTCGTGTCTCCTTGACTCATGATTCTCCTAGATCTATCTGCAGCCTTCGACACAGTCAACCACCAGATCCTCCTTGCGGCCCTCGCAGGAATGGGAGTGGCTGGCTCTGCGCTGACATGGCTGTCATCATACCTCAATGACCGCTCCTACCAAGTGTCATGGAGAGGGACCCTGTCGGCCACCCGCCCCCTGCGGACGGGTGTCCCCCAGGGCTCGGTTTTAGGACCCCTTCTCTTCTCCCTCTACACTAAATCACTGGGTAACATTATCACGTCTCATGGCTTCTCCTACCATTGTTATGCCGACGATACTCAACTCTTTCTCTCCTTCCCTCCCTCAGATATCCACGTCTCTGTGCGGATCTCGGCCTGTCTGTCCGACATCTCAGCCTGGATGACGTCCAACCACCTCAAACTGAACCTAAGCAAAACAGAATTGCTCCACCTGCCGGCCAAATCCTCCCCCCTAACCGACCTTTCAATCACAGTCGAGAATGCAGCTGTGACTGCGTCCCCGACCGCCAAGAACCTTGGTGTTGTCCTCGACGACCAGTTGAACTTCTCTGCTCACATCGCAGCGACGACCAGAACCTGCCGATTCCTCCTGAGCAACGTCAGAAGGATACGCCCCTTCCTGACAAAAGAAGCCACCCAACTCCTCGTCCAATCAACAGTCATCTCCCGCCTTGACTACTGCAATGCACTGCTCGCTGGCCTCCCGGCCACTGCCACTAAGCCTCTTCAACTCATTCAGAACGCAGCGGCCCGCCTGATCTCAAACCTACCGAAGTCGGCCCATGTCACCCCACTTCTTAGGGACCTGCACTGGCTCCCCATTGCTGCACGAATCCGCTTCAAGGCCCTCGACCTAGCATACCGTGCGGCAAAGGGAACCGCTCCCGCCTACCTCCGGTCAATGGTCTCTAACTACACACCCTCAAGACCCCTACGCTCTGCATCTTCTGGCCGCCTCAGACCTACTCCTATCCAAGCTCCGGGAGGGTCATCAAAGAGAAGTCGCCTATTCTCAGTCCTTGCCCCACAATGGTGGAATGAACTACCCACCCCAGTTAGGACAGCCGAATCACGTCCAATCTTTCGCCGTCGACTAAAGACGCACTTCTTCAACCATTATCTGAATTAAAAAAAAAAAAAAAAAAAAAAAAAAAAAAAATGTAACCCTAACTAACCGTACTGTCATGCACTTGTCCTAATAAACTAACCTACACTGTAGCACTCAACACTTTGATGAACATTGTTGCTCAGCTGATAGAGTTGTGCCCTTCCTGATGGCTTGTCGTACAGAACTTGTAAGTCGCTTTGGATAAAAGCGTCAGCTAAATGACTAAATGTAAATGTAAATGTCATGACTTTAGTCTTCTTCATGTTTACGTTCAGGGACCATGTCTGGCAGAACTGCTGGAGGATGTCTAGGTTCTGTTGTAGACCCTCTTTAGTGGCTGACAGCAGAACCAGATCATCTGCATACATCAGTAATTTTACATTGGTATCGTGCAGAATCAGACCGGGTGCAGTGGAAAGTTCTAATAAATTTGCTAATTCATTTATATATATATTAAACAATGTTGGGCTTAAATTGCACCCCTGGCGGACTCCGTGACCCTGGGTGAAGAAATGTGTTCTTTTATTGCCAATTCTAACAGCACATCTGTTTTTTGTGTACATGGATTTGATCAAGTCATATGTATTTCCTCCAACACCACTTTCTAGAATTTTGAAGAAAAGACCTTTGTGCCAAATTGAATCAAAAGCTTTTTCGAAATCGACAAAGCACGAATATATTTTGTTTTTCTTCTGTTTTACGTGAATGTCAATTAAGGTTTTAAGAGTGTATATATGGTCAGAGGTACGATAATTTGGTAAGAATCCGATTTGGCTTTTACTTAGAACGCTGTGTTCCGTAAGGAATTATATGAGTCTGGTGTTGATGATACTACATAGAAGTTTGCCCAAATTACTCGTCACACAGATACCCCTATAGTTTTTTGGGTCATGTTTATCTCCACTCTTGAATATTGGGGTTATGAGTCCTTCATTCCAGACATCAGGAAAATAGCCTAAATTTAGTGTCAAATTGAATAATTTTAAAATAGCCAATTGGAATTTTTCAGAGCTGTGTTTAATCATTTCATTTAATATGCCATCTGTACCACAGGCCTTTCTAGCTTTAAGGCACTGGAGTTTTGATTTAAGCTCTTGTTCTGTGATTGGGAAGTCTAGAGGGTTTTGATTATCTTTTATGATATCTTCCCATTTTTGTAATTTTTCACATATCTGGCTGGTTTCCGTTTTTGTATTCAACGGTACAGTTGTAAAGAGTGATGTGAAGTGGTTTATCCAAACATCCCCATCTTGGATAGCCATTTCTTCCGGCTTATCTTTATTCAATGAGTTCCAGTGGTCCCAGAAGGAGTTAGAGCTTATAGAGTCCTCTATTTTGCATAATTGTTTATTTACGTGATTGTTCCTTTTAGTTCTGATGGTCTTTTTGTAGTGTTTCAGTGATTCACAGTATTGGAGGCGTAAGGTGTCATTTTGTGGGTTTATGTGTTTCTGGTTTGATATTCTTCTTAGCTGTGTTCTAAGAACTTTACATTATTTGTCAAACCAGTGGTCCTTTTTAGTTTTTCTCTGTTTGTTACCTGATCATTTTAATTTGGACTTTATTGCGGTTCTTTCAAATATATAATTGATGTGTTCTACAGCTAGGTTGACTCCTTCGACACTGTTAGAGTATGGCGTGGCTAGGAACGTATCTAACAATGATTGTGTCCCATCACTGGTGATGGCTCTCTGGTAGTCCTGCATGCTGTTCTGGGACCATCTGTAGTATTTGGGGATGTTGTGTAGTTTACTGGGCTGTGTAGGGGGATTTTTGAGGGACTCAGTTCTCTTCATGTATGCAGTGATCTGACTGTGGTCGGAGAGTGGGGTCAGGGGTTTGACTGTGAATGAACTGAAAGATACTGGATCCAGATCTGTTATCTGTTACTGTGCTGCTGCCAAGGGGTGAGCAGTAAGTGTACCTTCCTTGTGAGTGCCCTCTCACACACCCATTGACAAGGTAGAGACTCAGTCCTCTACACAGCTGTAATAAATCCTTCCCATTTTTGTTTATGGAAGTGTCATGGTTATTTATAGGGGACTGGTTTACATGGTTGCATATGGTGTGGTCAGATATGAATTTGTCTCCATGTGTACTGGTGAAATCAGGGTGGGTTCCCGTTCGGGCATTGAAGTCACCGCAAACAAGCACATGACCTTGACTTTGATAAAGACATATTTCTGACTCAAGGTTGGAGAAGATGTCGTCTGAGTAATATGGAGACCCAGTGGGTGGTACGTATATTCCACAGATAAATAGGTCTCTTTGAGAGGGGATTACTTCTTTATTTAGTTTTAACCAAATATGATTGTTCCCGGTTTTTATAATCTGTATTGACTGGTGGAGTTGTGATTTGTACCAAATTATCAATCCCCCTGAGTCTCTGCCCTGACTAATATGTTTTGTTTTATTTGATGGCAAAATGACCTCTCTATAGTGAGGAGGGCAGTGTGTGTCTACATCTTCTCTGCACCATGTCTCAGTTAGGATTAAGAGGTCATTGTTTGTTATAGCCTGTAAAAAATCTGAGTCTCTACTCTTAAGGCCGAATGTTGAAGAGCAAAGACCCTGTATGTTCCAACAACTGATGGCAAATGATTGCATTTTGTACAAAAAATATATAAAGGTGTTCAAAGGGGGGCGGCTACGTGGCGTAGTGGGCAAGGCGCTCGCCACGAATGCGGAGACGCTGGGCTCGCCTGTTCGAACCCAGCGCTCCACATTGCTTTCAGTTTAGCTGGTCGTTCATACTAATACACATTGGCCGTATTAGGGGGTGGGAAACTGATGGGTGGGGATCGGGCGTTGTGGACAGCGACTCCTACAGGTCGGTTGGTGCG
Organism: Notolepis coatsorum; assembly: GCF_963971535.1. Taxonomy (NCBI): domain Eukaryota; kingdom Metazoa; phylum Chordata; class Actinopteri; order Aulopiformes; family Paralepididae; genus Notolepis; species Notolepis coatsorum. Next base: position 94,373,569 of record NC_140165.1, on the reverse strand, counting down.
CCTGCGCAGTAGAATCAGGAAGTGTCGGGAGCAGCGTGAGCCTCCCACGCGTTACTCCTCGCCACTGAGAGATCGAGCCGCGCAGGTGAAAAGATGCGACTGCTGTTACCTCAAGTACCGGAGGGGACTTGTGCTATGTATGACTTAGTCCACATTGCAGCCGGCTTGTGGGAGGCAAGAAACAGCGTTCGTGACAGGGGAGGGTTGAATTGGATGATACGAAATTGGGATGGGAGAAAATATAGAAAAATGGGAGAAAAAGTGGATAAAAAAAATAAAATAAAGGTGTTCAAAGGGTATAAAGGTTATAAGGTATAAGGGTATTCAATCAATGAAAAATATATATAAAGGTGTTCAAAAGGTATAAAGGTTATAGGGTATAAAGGTATTCAATCAATGAACAAACATCACAGAATAAATTTAACAACAACAAAGGCAACAGCAGGCAATTGGCCTGCTTTTTCTTTTTCTTTTTTGGTCGACTGCTAGCTTGTAGTGAGAAGTTTACTGCATAGCGTGTATAACATTTGTTTGATCTCATTCAGCTCTGATGTGGGTGGGGGGGGGCCTGGTCAGGGCGGATGCATAGGTCATCTCCTGTGGCGGACGGTGAGGGGTCGGCTGGGGGGACGTCTCCTCTCACTGGGTGGGTTGGAAGGGTGTGGTGTGGGTGGGGCGGGTGCATAGGTAATCTGCTGCTGGGGGCGGTTGAGGGGTCGGCTGGGGGAATGTCTCCTCTCACTGGGTGGGGTGGAAAGGTGGGGTATAGGTGGGGCATAGGTTTGTGGGGTGACTCCTCGTGGGTATCTCATGGTCCTGTGCTTTCTCGGAGAGGCCGGTGTGTGTCTCTCTCTGTGTGTCTCTCTGTGTGTGTCTCTCTGTGTGTCTCTCTGTGTGTGTCTCTCTGTGTGTGTCTCTCTCTGTGTGTCTCTCTGTGTGTGTCTGTCTCTGTGTGTCTCTCTGTGTGTGTCTCTCTCTCTCTGTGTGTCTGTCTCTCTCTCTGTGTGTGTGTCTCTCTGTGTGTCTCTCTCTGGGTGTCTCTCTCTCTGTGTGTCTCTCTCTCTGTGTCTCTCTGTGTGTGTCTCTCTCTGTGTGTCTGTCAATTTCAATTCAATTCAATTCAAATAGGCTTTATTGGCATGAAATATTAACATACTTATTGCCAAAGCAAGTTCAACATACAAACAATAACATATATATTAAGCAATAAAATATCATAATATTAGTAATAACAGTAAGGACAATCAACAAGAAACATATTAATTTACAAAATAGTCACTCGATCGGGTAGTCATTTTTCAAGTGTGGCCACTCAGATACATTTACAGGGCTTGTTCTCTTATTTTGTGACAACCGTCTACATATTTTGCAGCTAATGCTGTACACTGACTTTTCTCCCCACACATGTCTGTCTATGTCTCTCTGTGTGTCTCTCTGTGTGTGTCTCTCTGTGTGTCTCTCTCTGTGTGTGTCTCTCTGTGTGTGTCTCTCTCTGTGTGTCTCTCTGTGTGTGTCTCTCTGTGTGTGTCTCTCTGTGTGTGTCTCTCTGTGTGTCTCTCTCTGTGTGTCTCTCTCTGTGTGTGTCTCTCTGTGTGTGTCTCTCTGTGTGTGTCTCTCTGTGTGTGTCTCTCTGTGTGTCTCTCTGTGTGTGTCTCTCTGTGTGTGTCTCTCTGTGTGTGTCTCTCTGTGTGTGTCTCTCTGTGTGTGTCTCTCTGTGTGTCTCTCTGTGTGTCTCTCTCTGTGTGTCTCTCTCTGTGTCTCTCTCTCTGTGTGTCTCTCTGTGTGTCTCTCTCTGTGTGTGTCTCTCTGTGTGTCTCTCTCTGTGTGTCTCTCTCTGTGTGTGTCTCTCTGTGTGTCTCTCTGTGTGTCTCTCTCTGTGTGTGTCTCTCTGTGTGTCTCTCTCTGTGTGTGTCTCTCTGTGTGTCTCTCTCTGTGTGTCTCTCTGTGTGTGTCTCTCTCTGTGTGTCTCTCTGTGTGTCTCTCTGTGTGTCTCTCTGTGTGTGTCTCTCTGTGTGTCTCTCTGTGTGTGTCTCTGTGTGTCTCTCTGTGTGTGTCTCTCTGTGTGTGTCTCTCTGTGTGTCTCTCTGTGTGTCTCTCTGTGTGTGTTGTCTTACTATCAAAGAAGCAGGAGATGGTGGGGCGGTTCACTCCGAACGTCGTGGTGACCGTCTTGTCGTCGTTCTTGTCCTCTATGCTGCTCTGCAAGGAGAGAAGGGGAGAGAAAGGGAGAGAAAGGGAGAGAAAGGGAGAGAAAGGGAGAGAGAAACATTACAAAGACGGAAAAGAAGAAGGGAGTGAAAGGAGTCACAGTAGAGGAGAAGGAGAGACTCGAGTAATGAGATACTCTCTATATTTAAGTAGAAGTACTCTTACTTCAGTACAATTTTACTTAAGTGGAGTAAGTGCACTCTCTCTCTCTCTCTCCCTCCCTCCCTCCCTCCCCCTCTCTCTCCATATCTCAGTCCCACTCTTTCCTTCCATCCCTCCCTATCCCCCCTTTTCTTTATCTTCCTCTCTCTCCCACTTCCCCCCTTCCCTCCCTCTCTCTCTCAGTCCCTCTCTCTCAATCTCTCAGTCCCTCTCGTTCTCCCTCTCTCTCTCTCTGTCCCTCTCTCTCAGTCCCTCTCTCTCTCTCTCTCTCTCTCAGTCCCTCTCGTTCTCCCTCTCTCTCTATGTCCCTCTCTCTCAGTCCCTCTCTCTCTCTCTCTCTCAGTCCCTCTCGTTCTCCCTCTCTCTCTCTGTCCCTCTGAGAACCCTTTCTGTCCCTCTCTCTCTCTCTCTCAGTCCCTCTCGTTCTCCCTCTCTCTCTCTGTCCCTCTCTCTCTGTCCCTCTCTCTCTGTCCCTCTCGTTCTCCCTCTCTCTCTCTCAGTCCCTCTCGTTCTCCCTCTCTCTCTCTGTCCCTCTCTCTCAGTCCCTCTCTCTCTCTCTCTCAGTCCCTCTCGTTCTCCCTCTCTCTCTCTGTCCCTCTCTCTCAGTCCCTCTCTCTCTCTCTCTCAGTCCCTCTCGTTCTCCCTCTCTCTCTCTGTCCCTCTGAGAACCCTTTCTGTCCCTCTCTCTCTCTCTCTCAGTCCCTCTCGTTCTCCCTCTCTCTCTCTGTCCCTCTCTCTCTGTCCCGCTCTCTCTGTCCCTCTCGTTCTCTCTCTCTCTCTCTCTCTCTCTCTCTCTCTCTCTCTCTCTCTCTCTCAGTCCCTCTCGTTCTCCCTCTCTCTCTCTGTCCCTCTCTCTCTGTCCCGCTCTCTCTGTCCCTCTCGTTCTCCCTCTCTCTCTCTCAGTCCCTCTCGTTCTCCCTCTCTCTCTCTGTCCCTCTCTCTCTTTCTCTCTCACCAGAGAACACTCCAGAGCGAAGATGGCGGCTGGTCCTGTCTTCTCCAGGGGCTCCATTCGATACCGCCACCTGCGTCGTCGGAAGGAGTCTGTCTTCCTTGGCTTCAGGTGGAACCTCCAGCCAAACAGAGAGGCGTACTCCCACCCCTCCCTCTCTGTCTCGTCTGGTCGTTGCTATAGAAACAGACAGAGAGGCAGACAGACAGACAAACAGACAGGCAGACAGACAGACAGACAGACAGACAGACAGACAGACAGACAGACAGACAGACAGACAGACAGACAGACAGACAGACAGACAGACAGACAGACAGACAGACAGACAGACAGACAGACAGACAGACAGACAGACAGACACACAGACACACAGACACACAGACAGATTATCAAAGTGTCACTTTTATTTGAAGAGAGGCATTTGGTCGCTGTTAGAACAAGCAAGCAGGTTGTAATGAAAATTGAAGGGGCTGCAAGCAATAATCTGTGTGACTAGACCGCCATCTAGTGGTTATTAAGAGTATTATCAACTCCTGAGATCAGAGCCATAGTTTTGCCTTAATCCGGTTCTTGTGTGTTCCGTTTCCATGGTACCACAGCATTCTGTGTGTGACATCCACAGAACCTTTAGAACGGTTCAGAAAGTATTGCTTTCCTCCTCCAAAAAAATGTGATTAATGAATTTATCATTGAATTTATTTGTTTACGTTTGTTGTTGTTTACATGTTTACATCCCTTCCCTACTTCCCATTTCTCCACGTGGAACGCACCTGATTGGATAAATGACATGCTGGTGCTCTAGTGTGACATCTAGTGGCTGAATGTTATCTATAGCACCTTCTTCACAAATCAAAATCAAAAAAGGTCTCACCTTCCTGAGAGCCTCCATCTTCTGCTGGTCTCTGCGTCGGAGTCGGATCCATCTGCGCCTGCGGTTGGTGTGGTACATCTTCTCCCGCCGGCACCCAGGACTTAGGACGCCGGTCTGGAGGATGGGGATGCCGTACTCCCAGCCTAGAGAGAGGAGAGAGAGAGAGAGAGAGACTCTGCTCACAAACCACAAGCAGAGCCACCAGACAGAAACCACACTGGACTAAATTCAAATTATAAGAAAACAAAAAGAAAACGATCTGACACATTGGAAAGAAACAACCCAAAACCAGAGCAACATTGAAATGCTATTTGGCCCTAAACAGAGAGTACACAGTGGCAGAATACCTGAGCACTGTGACTGACCCAAAACTACTCCTTGACTAGTACAGACTCAGCGAGCACAGCCTACCATTGAGAAAAGCCGCCATAGGCAGACCTGGCTCCCAAGCGAAGACAGGACTGTGCACCCACTGCACACAAGATGAGGTGGAAACCGAGCTCCACTTCTTAACAACCTGCCCACTATACCAAGACATCAGAGACATATACTTCCCACAAATTGCAAACACCCAAAGAGACTTGAAAACATGGACAATAACTCAAAACTCCCATACCTACTGGGAGAAATACAAGAATGTGCGAACACAGCAGCCAGATTTGTGAGCTGCTGTGACAAGAAACGGACATCCAATGGAATGCAACCACCATAAAGACTGTACAAGAAATTCCTTCTGTAATGTACTGATTTATTTTGTTTTCTCTGTTTGATTGTTTTGTCTTGTTTGGCTTTGGCAATGTAAACGTATGTTTCCCATGTCAATAAAGCCCATTTGAATTGAATTGAATTGAATTGAATTGAATTGAGAGAGAGAGAGAGAGAGAGAGAGAGAGAGAGAGAGAAGAGAGAGAGAGAGAGAGAGAGAGAGAGAGAGAGAGAGAGAGAGAGAGAGAGAGAGAGAGAGAGAGAGAGAGAGAGAGAGAGAGAGGAGAGAGAGAGAGGGAGAGGGGAGAGGGAGAGGGAGAGGAGAGAGAGAGAGAGAGAGAGAGGAGAGAGAGAGAGATGGAGAGAGAGAGAGCGAGAGATGGAGATGGAGAGAGAGAGAGAGAGAGAGAGAGAGAGGGAGATCGGAGAGAGGAGAGAGAGAGAGAGAGAGAGAGAGAGAGAGAGAGAGAGAGAGAGAGAGAGAGAGAGAGCGAGAGAGAGAGCACGAAGAGAGAGAGAGAGAGGAGAGAGAGAGACGAGAGAGAGAGAGAGAGAGAGAGAGAGAGAGAGAGAGTCTAGACAGTCTGGCCTACACAGTAAAGACTGCTCCAACAGCATTATGTCGAGTGTGTGTGAGTGTGTGTGTGTGTGTGTGTGTGTGTGTAGGTCGTGTGTGTGTGTGTGTGTGTGTGTGTGTGTGTAGGTGTGTCTGTAGGTGTGTGTGTGTGTGTGTGTGTGTGTGTGTGTGTGTGTGTAGGTGTGTGTGTGTGTGTGTGTGTGTGTGTGTGTGTGTGTGTGTGTGTGTGTGTGTGTGTGTGTGTGTGTGTGTGTGTGTGTGTGTGTGTGTGTGTGTACCTTGGTCGTCGACGGCTCTGTTAAGGTCTTCGCTCCACTCCACCTCATCCCACACCCAGCCTGGAGGACACTCCACCTCATCCTTAGGTACCGCCTTCTCCCCATTCTACACACACACACACGCACGCACACACACACACATACACATGAATGCACGTGAATGCACTCTATTGTGGCCTTAGTCTAAACAACATTAAAAGGCCAATACCTGCTGAAAGTCTTGACAGTGTTTCTAAAATCATGTGGGTAGAAACAGAGGACAACTGCTTCCTTTTTTTTTATCCACTTTTTCTCCTTATTTTTCAATTTTTTTCTCCCATCCCAATTTCGTATTTCCAATTCTCCTCTCCCCTGTCTTGAACGTTGCTCGACTATGCCTCCCACTGGTCGGTCGTAGGGAGGATAGAAGCCTTGCATCACGTGTCCCCTCCGCCTGATTGCTTTTACCAACGCGTTCGTGTTTCCGCGTCTCTGATTGGCCAGGTCATGTGACATGTACGCCCAATCGTGGGACCGAAAGTTTCTACACTGGTTAAGCTTAGGCGCTCTTTCGAAGTTGGTTAAGGTTAGAGTTTGTCTTAGAGCATGGCGATAGAATGCCTGCCCTGATTCCAAACTCTAACCTTAACCAACTTCGAAAGAGTCGCCTAAGCTTAACCAGTGATAAACTAGGCGTTAGGTAGTTTGCAGGCTGTTCGACCCGGAAATAGGCGTAGAACTTGCCATCCCACGATTTGCGCACATGTCACATGACCTGGCCAATCAGAGCGCAAAACGGGAACCCGGAAACACGAACGCGTTGGTAAAAGCATAGACGCGTCCCCTCCGGTACACGAGGAGGCAGCCTGTTGCATCTTTTCACCAGACAGCACGGACTCTCAGTGGCGAGGTGTAACGCATGGGAGGCTCACACTACCCCCGCTACTTCCTGTCTCTGCTGTGCAGGCGTCCCCCAACCGACCTGTAGGAGTCGCTGTCCACAACGTCCAATCCCCACCCATCGACTTCCAATTGAGATAGTATGACGACTGGTCCAAGCCAGAGGCAATGCTGACACCGGGATTCGAGACCGGAGTCTCTTGCAATGGTGACGAGTGCAACAGACGAACCACATCAGTGTATCCCTCAGGCATTCCAATCCACTGTCCCCCTGGGAGCCTCATCTGATTCTCAAACACTTCCTCAGTGAAGGTCATGTGACCAGCATCTACATCATACAGCAACCTGGAAGAGAAAGATGGGGGGATTCATTACCAAATCAGATTTAACTATACTTGCTTGTAGGCAGTCCACATTAATAATAATAATAATAATAATAATAATAATAATAATAATAATAATAATAATAATAATAATAATAATAATAATAATAATAATAATAATAATAATAATAATAATAATAATAATAATAATAATAATAATAATAATAATAATAATAATAATAATAATAATAATAATAATAATAATAATAATAATAATAATAATAATAATAATAATAATAATAATAATAATAATAATAATAATAATAATAATAATAATAATAATAATAATAATAATAATAATAATAATAATAATAATAATAATAGATCAAATTTTATATAGCGCCTTTCATAGAACCCAAGGTCGCTTCACAATCAGGACAAAAAATAGGGCTAGGGAAATAGTGGGAAACAAGGGGATGAGGGAAGGTAAGGGATAATGGATAATGGACCTAATCTAATCTAAACTAACTGATGGGGAAAAGCCTTGGTGAAGAGGTGTGTTTTTAGAGCAGTTTTGAAGGTGTCCAGGGTTGGGGCGTTGCGGATTTCGGGGGACATTAGACAGCTTCATACTGACAACTTACACACACACACACACACACACACACACACACAATACCACATGTGCATGCATTGCGGGGACATCCAATTGACTTACATTCATTCCCTAACCACGCCCAGAATACATTTATTAGATTAGATTAGATTGGATTGGATTAGATTAGATTAGATTAGATTAGTAAAGTCCAGTAGTAATATACAATGTAAAGGTGATTAAAATGCATATAAAATATATAAATTAGTACTACTGAGAAATAGTGCTAATCAGATATATGTACAGAGTTGTAGTATTAATATGTACAGTGATACAGGTGTAAAGACACTATGGTAGTAAGTCATACTGGCCAGCAGCATAACTATTAAGAGTAAGTAAGGGATATGTACAGATATACATATAGTATCTACAGATATATGAAAAGGATTATATGCAGGTATGTACAAACAGATGTGGATAAATATATATACGTATAACTATAAATATATATATATATATGCGGAATATACAGCATGATTTTACATGCTATCATACAGAGTTATATGGGTTATATACAGGTATATAAGTAGGTATATATAAAGGATTATATGCCAGTACATTCAGACAGATATGGATATATATGCAGTGAATATAAATATGGAAATACAGTATATATATATATATTATAAATTTGCCTTCTTCTCTAGAGGCAGACGAGAGAATGATATAAATGTCATCACTGCCATTGGAAATTGTATTTCTTCAGTTTTGACAGAGCTATGCTAGCTGCTCCCTACTTCTTCCAGTCCTTGTGCTAAGCTAGCTGCTCCCTACTTCTTCCAGTGCTAAGCTTGGCTAGCTGCTCCCTACCCAGCCGCGGATATATAGGCGAGGCGACTGAGGCAGCCGCCTTATGGCCCGCGGGGGGTCTAGGGCCCGGGCCCGGCCCGGGACTGAATGGAGTTGCCGTTCGTTCGTGGGACTGGATGACAGACTGCATTGCGCCATGCCCCGGGGCCCGGGTCCTATGTTCCCCGGGCCCCCTATGTTTCCCATGTTCCAAAAGGGTTCTATGTTCTCCGGGCCCCCTATGTTCCCCCTATGTTTTCCCGGTAGCGATAAAGGCTCGCCCCAGGCTCGCCACAGCAGTGGATGGATTTAAAAGATAGGGCACTTTAATAGATAATTTATTTGTATCGCAACGGAGTCATGGATCTAGTCGTGCCACGTAGCATTATGTCGAATAAATTCAAATAGAATAAACAAGTCTAAAACAAAGACTTTTAAACGAAGTTTAGCCTATTAAATCATTTTATAAGCGTTCGTTTATTTGTGGTCTGCGTGAGAACACTGAAGCAACAATCTGCAGAACACCAGCCCAGCCCAGCCCTCCCCTCTCCTCTCCTCTCCTCTCCTCTCCTCTCCTCTCCTCTCCTCTCCTCTCCTCTCTTCTCCTCTCCTCTCCTCTCCTCTCCTCTCCTCTCCTCTCCTCTCCTCTCCTCTCCTCTCCTCTCCTCTTTTCTCCTCTCCTCTCCTCTCCTCTCCTCTCTCTGTCCCCACGCTGTCAGGCTTGATTGATTGATTGAAAACTTTATTAACAGATTGCAGAATGGGTACAATACAGTACAGCTCAATACACACAATTGTTAAGGGGATGCAGACCAGAGAAAGACTTTCGTCTTGTTTACATCAGGGTCCCCCATTTTCAATTCATCAGGACATTTATGACATACATGACATACAGATAGTCAGTACTGCTACATCTATACATTTATGACATATTACCAGATTTGCAAATACAGTACTGTTTGTGATACAGAAGGAGTCAAGAAAAGGGAGTATATACATTTGACATAGAAACTAATAGGCCCTCCAATTCGTCCCGATTGTAGCCTAAAATAAATTAAAGAATGATGATTGCTGGGAAATGTTGTCTCTCCTGTTGTGCCTCCAGTGCAAAATCTGACTTGTTACTGGAGGACAACAACATTACCCAGCAATCAATGCATTATTGCGTCATGAGACAATTTACCTGGTGCGGAAATTAAAACGAACAGCAGACGTCTGTCTCTTACAGCGAGTGAAATCATCAGCGAGTGAAAGTGAATTATCCATTATATTCCGCAACCATGCCGCCTAAGCCTTACAAACATAAATGTGGCAGTAAAAAAAGAACAGACAAAAAAGAACGGGACGAGAAGAATGCAAAGCTACCTAAATTAGACGCATTTGTTATAAAAGTAACAGGGCCTCGTGCCGACGTTCCTCCTCCTCCTGACCTCCCATCCCCAACAACAACAAGCCCTTCAACACCACCTGATCACCCGACAACATGCCCGGCACGGACACTGCCTTCAGCCGCGGTGTGTCAACTACCATGCAGCAGCAGGTAACCTTGGACTGTTGGACAGATAATGAGATTACAGTTTACCATAAACTTATATTTATACATCTATTAGGGCGGCGCCGGCCCAGCAGCCATGGCGCTTATTAATGTAAATAACATACTTGGTTTTTAGAGATCATTTATCGGCCTTTGTTTGCACTTTACAGGCAGTCAGATTCAGAACAGCCAAGCAGTTCAGTCACAGTGACAGTCAACACACCAAGCTCGACCCAAGAGCCAAGTTCTGCTGACCTGCCTGACGATGACAGTGAGAAGGAAATGGAGGTGGTACCGGCGGAGTCGGACACTAATTCCAATGCAGAATCGGAACAGGAGCAGCAAGATGAGTTGGACTTGGACAACGAGCCACTTCAGAAGTACCCCACAGACCGGGGCCTTTTTGATGAAAATGTTTCAGCTGATATAAAACGGTATATCATAGTTAAAGGGTCTTGTAAACCCAGAGGCCCTTTCCCAATTAATGAAAAAGGCAACCGTTCTTTTTCTGAGGCACATTACCATATAACAACACAAGCTGGTTTAAAACTGCCCCGTAGCTGGCTTTGCTACTCTCCTAAACTGGATTCTGCGTACTGCGAGCCATGCTGGCTATTTGGAGACCGCAGTTCAACACATTACCACAACGCATGGGTGAATGGAGTCAAAGATTGGAAGAATATATCTAGCAAGATAAAAACCCATCAGTCCTCTCAAATGCACACTGTAGCTTGTGTCATTTATGAACAGTGGAAAAGGCATGGCGGAACAATTGATGCGCAAATGGAGAGGGATGTGCGTAATGCAGCTCTCTTTTGGAGACAAGTGCTGGAACGTATCGTTAATGTGACACTAATGCTAGCCATTTGCAACCTTTCATTCCGGGGGCACAGGGAAAGTTTGGGACAGCCGGGCAGTGGGAATTTTCTTGAAATTATCCAGCTGCTGGCAAGCTATGACCCTGTGCTGAAAGAGCTGATCAACCGGCCTGAGGGCTCAGTTAAATACCTTAGCAAGGATATCCAGAACGAGCTAATATATATATTGTCCCAGCGAGTTCAGCAAGACATTGCGGCAGAAATAAACCAAGCACCGTTCTTTTCTGTGATTATGGATACTACACAAGATCTATCCAAGCGAGACCAGCTAAGCCAAGTATATAGATACGTCACCATAGTAAGAAATCCGATGGACGTAGCTGTTGATGTAAAAATAACAGAGGCTTTTTTGGGATTTGAGGAGACACCAGATACTTCTGCAAGAGAGCTGGAAATTAAAATAATCGAAAGCATTACAAAACATGGCCTGGAAATTTCCAAATGTCGTGGGCAAGGCTATGACGGAGCTGCCAATATGAGTGGGGTTTATTCTGGTGTCCAGGCTAGAATTAGGGAAAAAGAACCCCTTGCAACATATGTGCATTGTGCAGCACACAACCTAAACCTCGTACTCAATGATGCAGTTAAAGACATTCCAGAGCTCAAACAGTTTTATGATACCATAGAAAATGTGTATACATTTTTTGGCCACAGCATTAAACGATGGGCCATGCTGACTGGCATCATTTCCACAGACGATTCATCTCACCCAGGCATCACGTTGAAGCGATTATGCCCTACCCGTTGGTCTTCTAGACATACCTCCCTTACTGCTATACGCTACAGATATGTGGACGTGATGAAAGCGCTGACAAAAATAACTCTAATTAGTGACAAGGCTGAGCGTAATGAAGCAGCGGGATTGAAGAAAGCAATGGAACATTTTAATTTCATTTGTCTAGTGGTGCTCCAGACGAAAATATTGGAGAGTGTTAATGCCGTCTCTAAATTACTCCAAACCACAAACATGGACATGCAGAAAGCCTCGAACTTGCTGGAGAATGCGATAAAAGTCTTGTCTGAGTACAGGGATGCTTTTGATGAGGCAAAGACAACCGCACAGACGCTTGCAGACAAATGGGGAGCTCATAATACCTTCGAATTAGACCCTACAAGAGTAAGAAGAAAGAAACGTCATTTTGACGAGCTGTGTGAAGATGAGCGACTATCTAATGCAGAAAGCTATTTCAAAGTAAATGTTTTCAATGCCAATCTGGACATAATAATCAACCAGCTGTCCCACAGATTCCGTAGTATGCGCGAGACCTCTCTCATGTTTGAGGCTCTCCACCCCATGACCCTCCAGCATGCAGGAGACGATGAGCTATATGAGAAGGCAAAACGTCTATCTGACCACTACAACAGGGACCTAGCAAATGACTTTGCCACTCAACTCCTGTCATTCAGGGTCTGTTTTAAACAAGAGATCGCTAAGGAGTCGTCAGTGTTCCAACTTGCAAAAATGCTGTTTGTGGATCATCAGTCCGTAACTTCCTCGTTCACTGAGGTGTGTACTGCCATGCTATTATTCCTGACGTTACCTGTGACTGTGGCGACAGCCGAGCGATCCTTCTCCAAGTTAAAACTTATTAAGACCTACCTGCGGAGCTCCATGGGTCAGGAGAGACTGAGTGGGCTTGCAATCCTGTCCATTGAAAACACCAGAGCCCGGGAGTTGGACATTAAAGACATTGTGGAGGATTTTGCACAACGCAAGGCTCGCCGTATGCCATTCAAATAGGTGAGTAAACAAACTGCCCTTTTCTCTATAATAGTATTTATTATCTGTCTGCTTTATATACCACCGCGGCCTCACGGCCAGCGTGGGGACAGAGAGAGCTGGGCTGGTGTTCTGCAGATGGTGGTTGCTTCAGTTCTCACACAGACCGCAAATAAACGAATGCTTATAAAATGATTTAATAGGCTAAACTTCGTTTAAAAGTCTTTGTTTTAGACTTGTTTATTCTATATGAATTTTGTCTACATAATGCTACGTGGCACGACTAGATCCGTGACTCCGTTGCAATACAAATGAATTATCTATAAAAGGCTTTTAAATCCACTGTTGTGGCGAGCCTGGGGCCTGCTTTATATAGCCGCTGCAGTGCAGAGAACACTCTCCGTGGTGCTGAAACGTTTTTCCTGTTTTATTCCACTATTCCAGGAATTTCCAGAATTGTGTGCGAGAGATATTGGGATCATAGGAGAGAGATGGGAGAGAGACCTGCATGACCAAGCTTGGCTTCACAGTAGAAGAGAGAAGACAAAAGCGATTTGATCACTTTATTTTTTTATGACCCTCCATGCTCCGTGACTTTCCTTATTGAAGCGTTCTTATTAATGTCCGTGTTGCGCACACGTGGGAGGAGGGAGGGATGTCCCGGTGACCCTCCATGCTCCGTGACTTTCCTTATTGAAGCGTTCTTATTAATGTCCGTGTTGCGCACACGTGGGAGGAGGGAGGGATGTCCCGGTGACCCTCCATGCTCCGTGACTTTCCTTATTGAAGCGTTCTTATTAATGTCCGTGTTGCGCACACGTGGGAGGAGGGAGGGATGTCCCGGTGCCGGGTCAGGTGGTGTGGGGGGGGGGGGGGGGGGGCGGGGGGGGGGCCCGAGCTGGCCCGAGCTGTCAAGAGCTGTCAATCTCGCCTCAGGGCCCGTGGGGCATTCCAACCGCCACTGTCCCTACCACTTCCAGTCCTTGTGCTAAGCTAGCTGCTCCCTACTTCTTCCAGTCCTTGTGCTAAGCTTGGCTAGCTGCTCCCTACCACTTCCAGTCCTTGTGCTAAGCTAGCTGCTCCCTACTTCTTCCAGTCCTTGTGCTAAGCTTGGCTAGCTGCTCCCTACCACTTCCAGTCCTTGTGCTAAGCTAGCTGCTCCCTACTGCTTCCAGTCCTTGTGCTAAGCTTGGCTAGCTGCTCCCTACCACTTCCAGTCCTTGTGCTAAGCTAGCTGCTCCCTACTGCTTCCAGTCCTTGTGCTAAGCTAGGCTAGCTGCTCCCTACTGCTTCCAGTCCTTGTGCTAAGCTAGGCTAGCTGCTCCCTACTGCTTCCAGTTATTGTGCTAGTGTAACGGAGGTGCCGCGTGTCTATTCACAGTCACAATGAACAGTGTAGTGAAGTGGCTGTGGACGTTAAGCGGTACTGCAAGTAAACTCACTCCCCAGAGGCATCCAGACCCATTACCAAGGAGTGAATTCACCTCTTGGTATAGTGGTCTGTGATGCCGCCCGCGGCGCGGGAGTCCGGGGTTCAACTCCCACTCAGGGCATGTCAAATGAGACCGGTTTCACTAAGCTAGGCTAGCTTCTTCCTACTGCTTCCAATCCTTGTGCTAAGCTAGGCTAGCTAGCATGCACCTGGACCTCTCTCTGGAGCAGCTGGACTCACAGAGATTAAACTGATATTAATGTTCTTGTTTGACTCTGGGGAAGATGGCAAATAGGTGTATTTCCCAAAATGTTGGAGTGTTCCAAAAACATCTTGTTTTCCTTCCTTGTTTGGATATTTAGTCCCCACAAGGATTGGAAAAAAGACACACACACACACAGACAGTACATACGTCTTCTCAGGGCTGATGTACCAGTCTCCAGACCAGGACCAGCCAGGAGAGGGTTTGAAGCTGTCTTTGGGAAGACGGACCCTGCCCGTCACATCACTGAACTTAGGATAGCTCAGACCTGTAGTACCCCAACTACCCACCAGGGCCAAACGAGTCTGGTTCTCATACTAGAGAGAAAGAGAGAGAGAGAGAGAGAGAGAGAGAGAGAGAGAGAGAGAGAGAGAGAGAGAGAGAGAGAGAGAGAGAGAGAGAGAGAGAGAGAGAAAAAGAAAGAAAGAAAGAAAGAAAGAAAGAAAGAAAGAAAGAAAGAAAGAAAGAAAGAAAGAAAGAAAGAAAGAAAGAAAGAAAGAAAGAAAGAAAGAAAGAAAGAAAGAAAGAAAGAGAGAAAGAAATAATTAGTATAATAGGATAGAATAGAATAGAATAGAAATACTTTTATTATCCCAAGGGAAATTTTACACTGCAAATCGCTCAACATTAAACATTTAGACAGAACAGGTCACAAATAAGAATAACAAAACAAATCAAATTGCCTAGGATAAGAATAGAATAAAATAGAATAAAAATGGAATAAAAATGGAATAAAAATGGAATAAAATATACAGTCAATAAATACAGTAAAAATATACTGAAGTCTACAGTAGGTGTAATATTGCACAGTGCTGTTTCAAAAGTAAGAGTCCAGGAACATGGTAACTGTCACTCTGTGCTCAGTGATACAGTGATGCATTGTATAGTCTGATGGCGGTTGGAATGAAGGACTTCCTGTGCCGTTCAGTGCTGCATTTAGGTAGTGTGAGCCTAGCACTGAACATGCTCCTCCTGTCAGCCAAGTCTGTGTATAATGGGTGGGAGGGGTTTTCCCTGATGGCCTGGAGCTTAGCAAGGTGTTTGCACAATAAACTGTTCCCACTGTTCTCTTCTTATTTAAACACGTATGATTATTCATATTTCACAGTTTTTGTTCTTCATGTTTCATTGACGACCAAGAGGCAGAAATGTAGTTCTCAATTCCATTCCATTTAATTAGTTTCTCCCTTTACAGGTTTTTCTAGAGCAGAGCAGCAGCGAGGCATAGCTTATTCTAACAAACATTCTGTCAACTAACTTCTCCCGAAGGATCAAACACACCCTTTTACAGGTGGCACGCGTTGCTAATTAGCGTTGAAGCGTGTGGCTATAGGCCTGCGCGCAGCTGACTTCCCACTGGGGGCAAAGATGGTGCACCACAGAATACAGTCCTATAATGCAATCTAATTCTAAACAATATGATAAACAATTTAACTTGAATCTCCATTTAGGCTATTATAAAACATATTTATGCCAATTTCATTTCACCTTTTGCTACAATAATAAATGATATATTTCAAGCTGTTCAAATTATATATTACTATCAAAAAGTCACAACAAACTCCCCCCCGATGAGCTCCCATGGTGTCATCATTCTTCTAGTTCCAAGGGGTACAGCAGCTGTACCGGTCTCTTCAGGACCAGATTCTTGGGGAGTCTTAACGAACATGAACGAACCTTTCCGTCCCGTCCTACGAACACCTGTTCAATGCGACCCATTTTCCACATATGCTTTGGCTGTTTGTCTTCGTGCAGTAAAGCCAGGTCGCCCACCTTGAATGTGCTGGGCTTGTTCGATGCTGTGTGTGCTGATCTCAGCTCCATTAAATAATCCTTCTTCCATCGAATCCAGTATCCGTTGATCAGTCTCTGACGGTATTGTAACCGTTTGTTGAGCTTAGCTGCGTCAGCATTAGCGTGGTAATTGGGGGGAGTGGGCAGTGGAGGTAGGGTCGTGAGTCTCTGTCCCACCAAGAAGTGGGCTGGGGTTAGCGGAGCAGGCTCTCCGCACTCTGCGTGTGTGAAGGTGAGGGGTCTTGAATTGACAACAGCCTCCACTTCAGTAAGCAACGTTTGAAGCTCTTCAAATGTCAAAAACGCTTTTCCTAACACCTTTCTTAAGCACACCTTTACTGACCTCACCATGCGTTCCCACATCCCGCCCCACCAAGCTGCCCGTTCTACTATGTATTTCCAGGTGATCATTTTCCCTGCAAAGAACTCCTGTATCTTCGTATCTTTTATCAAATTATACATAGCTTTCAGATCTTTGTCTGCACGCTTGAATGTTTTTGCGTTGTCTGAATATATCGTGGTACAGATTCCTCGTCGGGCCACAAATCGTCTAAAGGCCAAAAGAAATGAATCTGTGCTGAGGTCTGATACTATTTCTAAATGCACAGCTCTTGTCACTGCACAAGTAAATAAAGCTACATATGCCTTTTTATTCTGGGGCTTTACATATAATGGCCCTGCGAAATCTACACCGTTACTTCGAACGGCTGGGCCTCTGTCACCCTATCTTTGGGCAAGGGCGCAGTACATTGTTGGCCTGCTTTTAATTTACTTTTTCGACAGACGAAACACTGTTTTACCATTTTCTTCACCAACTGGCGTCCTCTTAATATCCAAAACTGTTCTCTCACCTGTGTCAAGGTGTCTTGTAAACCAGAGTGGAATACATCATTGTGCGCTCTCTTAATGGCCAGCAAGGAGAAGGGGTTAGTCCCGGACAGTATGAGAGGGTGTTTCTGTGCGTAATCCCAGTTGGTTTCCTGAAGCCGTCCTCCAACGCGCAGAAGCCCTTCATTATCCATGAACGGTTTTAGGCTCATTAATTTTGAGCCTCTATGCACTTCTCTTCCATTTAACAAATCTGATTGTTCTTTTGGGAAGCTTTCTGTTTGGGAGAGTTTTGTCCAGTATTTCTCCGCCTCTCTGATTTCCTCTGCGCACAGCGGACCAGATTTCTTTTTTTCTTTCTTCTGTGTATTGTTTGTAAAATGCAGCATCCACGCTGTGACGCGCAGGACTCGGTTGAGTTTGCTGTGTTTTCCCAGGTCAAATAGCGGGCCCAAACACATACTTGTTTTCTCCTCTTTCACTATCTGGCTTTGCACCACACACTCCTCCAAATTCACTCCTTCATCAATATCATCTTTTGACGTACTTTTTCCGGTTGGCTCTCTTAACCACTGTGGCCCGTGCCACCACAGAGAGTCATCTTTTAGCGTCTTTACGCTGGAGCCCCGTGTGCCGCGATCGGCCGGGTTCTCTGCTCCATGGCAGTGCCCCCAGTTCTCTGGGAGGGTCAGGTTCTGAATTTCGATCACTCGGTTCTGAACGAACGGCTTCCATTGTTTAGCCGTGCCTTTGATCCAATGGAGAGCGATCATTGAGTCTGTCCAATAGTGTGTCTTGATTTCAGGCATTTTTTATTGTTCACATACAAACTTTCCTAGTCTAGACCCTATCAAAGCTCCCATCAGTTCCAGTCGAGGTAGGGTGATTTTCTTTAATGGAGCAACTTTAGTTTTGGCCGTTATTAGACTAGTGGCGCATTTTCCATCTATATCTGTCGTGCGCAAATAGGCTACTGCACAATAAGCTTTTTCACTCGCATCACAGAATATGTGGATCTCTTTATCTAAAAGCGTGTCGTCACTATTCTGTAGTTCTGAAGTGTAACTTCTGCTTATGGCTATAGAGCCTAAATCAGGAATTTCAGCGCACCACTGGTTCCATTTTTCGGAGAGGTCATCTGGGAGCTGTGCGTCCCAGTCGAGACCCCGTTCCCACATTTTTTGGAACAGGCATTTTACCCTAATGCTAAATGGGGATAAAAAACCTATTGGGTCAAAGATTCGTGCTGCGGATTGGAGAACTCCTCTCTTCGTGTTTTTTTTGTCTTTTAAATGTTCAATAAAATCCTTCATTTCAAACACAAAGTCGTCTGTTTCTGTTCTCCATGTCAGCCCTAACACTTTCATTGGCGTTTGGCTTTTGACTTCCACCTGTTCATTTTTCACTTGTTGTGTCCATTCTCTTTGCAGCTAATTTGAATTCGTTTTCCACTTGCACAAATCCATTCCAGCTTCAGACATGATCTCCTTGGCTGTTTGAGTGATTTTTAAAGCCTCCTCTACTGTGTGAGCACCGCAGATGTAGTCATCTACGTAGAGACACTCATCTAGGGTTTTTGCGACCTCTGGATATTTATTCTCGTATTTCTTTAGATGATGACGAATTGTGGCTGCTAATAGAAATGGACTGGAGGACACTCCGAATGGAACTCGTGTCATTCTCAGAATGCTGATCTGGTCCATTGACAATGTGTCTCCGGTGGTCCAGAGAAATCTCAGTGCATCTCTGTCCTGTTCGTTTAGAGAGATCTGAAGGAAGGCCTTCGTAATGTCTGACATGAGGGCCACTTTATACTGTCTAAATCTGACTAGAATGCCTAACAGGTCTGGATTTAAATTGGGGCCGGTTTGGAGACACTCGTTAAGAGACCGACAATCTCTTCCATGTGAAGACGCATCAAATACTACTCTTAATTTAGTAGTTTCTCTTTGATCTCTAATTACAGCATGATGGGGTAAATAGTAGATAGGGTTCTCCAATTGTTTGGGCTGCACCTGTTCTACTATTTCTACTATTCCATCGGCTAGGTACTCTTGGATGACGTCATTATATTTATGGTACAGTACGGGGTTGCTATGGAATCTTCTTACCAGGTGAGCAAATCTACTCTCAGCTGTGGCGTAGTTATCAGCGATGATCACCTGTTCCTCTCTCCATGGCAACCGAACCTCATATCTCCCGTTCGTGTATTTGATTGACTCCTCGAATTTCAGTAGCGCGTCTGCAGCGTCTGCGCTCTCAGCGCGGCCTTCTTTTGACATGTCAATTCCGAGGGATTCAGTTTCCCAGAAGCTGCGCAACTGGTTTGAAAGCGCTTGCTCCTCTCCCATGCTCACGAGCATCACGTCCACGTCTGGAGTCTCTGTGACACACATCATCGCCGTTGTGACAGTTCCTTGCACTAACCATCCAAACTTGCTTTCGAGCGCAACTAGTGCGTCATCCAGTCTCTCCATTCGTCCAGTGACGATTTTCCAATAGTGATCACCTCCGATCAATATTCCAAGCTTTTCTGATTCCATTCCCCTCACTGGGGTATCAGCAAGTTGCATTCCTCTTTTGTGCAGCGTTCCTCTCAGTTTATCACTGGCTGTTGTCAGGTTTGATGACGTGCTCACCAGTGGCGTCTCCAGCAGTTCTAGTTCCACTGCTTGGTTGGTTCGAATATTTCTCAGATACACTCTAACCTTCCTACAGGTTATTCGTTTGGGTACTAGCGAGCCAAATGTATGCAGGTTCAATACCTCCTCCCCTACTACTGGTAGATTTAGAGCCTTTGAGATATCTTCTCTTATAAAACTGCGTTGGCTACCCCCATCCATAACACACCGCACTATCTGGCTGCGTGTGGGTGTTTCTATCCATACAGTCGCTGTCTGCAGCAGAACTGTGCCCCTTTCTGATGTTGGGACAATTGACACTACAGTATCTGTGGGGTTCTCCC
Source organism: Notolepis coatsorum (assembly GCF_963971535.1). Lineage (NCBI taxonomy): Eukaryota > Metazoa > Chordata > Actinopteri > Aulopiformes > Paralepididae > Notolepis > Notolepis coatsorum. Next base: position 94,353,757 of record NC_140165.1, on the reverse strand, counting down.
TAACATTACTCTGTGTGCCCTTCTGTCTGGTACACACTGTTCTATGATGCCATACACTATTACACTCCTCACAGTACATTCCCTGCACTTTGCATTTACTAGAAGTGTGCCTGGCACCTAGACATCTGTAGCATCTGCCCTGTACCTTTAATTTTTCTTTTCTGATCTCAGCAGTGAATTCTGAACAGTCCTTTGATCTGTGATTGCTTTTGTTACAGAATACACATGCTTTTCCATCTTCATTATCAGCTGCGTAAAATGTAGATGTCGATGCGGCGCCCGCGCGCTGGGGCCACCGACTCCTCCTTTCCCAGACACTGTCTGCGGGTGGAGGTGGAGTCTCCTTTCTCTGTGTCAAGTTCATTGTCCTTTCCCGACTCTCAAGTTCCCTTTGCAGGAATGTCATTAGGTCTTTGACTTTCAATACAGACCCTGTAGCCTGAACACACGTAAACTCCAGGGTTATTTCTTCGGGAATCATTTTCATGAGAATCGGGCACAGTAGACTTCCATATGAGTCCGATACAACGCCCTGTGCGTCTAAACTCCTCACTTGTATTTCACAGTCATCATACAATCTCCTTAGTGCGTTAATGTTCGTGGCACTCTTTACAGGGGTTAGATTAAGGAGCTTGTTCATGTGTGCGTTTATTATCAAATCTTTACGGCCAAATCTTTCCATCAACATTGCAATTGCATTGTCGTAGTTCTCGTCGGATAAGGATAATCCTGCGACTACGTTTGCGGCCGTGTCTGTCAATAATGACTTCAAATAGCTGAACTTGTCAGCTGAACTCAGGGTGGTGTTATTGTGAATCGACACTTTAAATTGATTCCAAAAGTCTTGCCATCGGCTTATATCACCACTGAATTTTCCAATTATCAATTTCGGAAGTCTTATATGATCAGATCTACTTGATGAGTGTGAGCTCCCATCGCTCACTCTTCTCTGTCGCTCCTCTTCTGTCTTTATGAGAGAGTCGCGCACCAACCTGTTGATCCGAGTTTTCCTTTTGATTATTCGGTCCATATAGTCCAGAGCCGTGGTCACTTCTTCGACCAGGTCCCTCTCCTCCGTCGCTGCTGCAATGTCCCGATCATGTTCATTTAGAGTAGTCTCCTTGACGACTAATATTTCTTTGCTTTCCTCCAAGTCGGGCAGACATGGGGCCTCTGCTCCTATCTGCTCGTCTATCTTGTTCAGCAACTTGGTTACAGACGTCCTTATTGCTCCTCGGATAGCCTTCAATCTTGTTAGTTCAGTCATTTTTCTTCTTTATCCAATTAGTCCGTCCGTGTAGAATATACTTAAATTCTCCCTGGTTTCGGCACCACTTTGTTTGCACAATAAACTGTTCCCACTGTTCTCTTCTTATTTAAACACGTATGATTATTCATATTTCACAGTTTTTGTTCTTCATGTTTCATTGACGACCAAGAGGCAGAAATGTAGTTCTCAATTCCATTCCATTTAATTAGTTTCTCCCTTTACAGGTTTTTCTAGAGCAGAGCAGCAGCGAGGCATAGCTTATTCTAACAAACATTCTGTCAACTAACTTCTCCCGAAGGATCAAACACACCCTTTTACAGGTGGCACGCGTTGCTAATTAGCGTTGAAGCGTGTGGCTATAGGCCTGCGCGCAGCTGACTTCCCACTGGGGGCAAAGATGGTGCACCACAGAATACAGTCCTATAATGCAATCTAATTCTAAACAATATGATAAACAATTTAACTTGAATCTCCATTTAGGCTATTATAAAACATATTTATGCCAATTTCATTTCACCTTTTGCTACAATAATAAATTATATATTTCAAGCTGTTCAAATTATATATTACTATCAAAAAGTCACAACACAAGGTTCCTCCTCTCCGCCACCCTCGCTAGAGTCCAGCTCCACCCCAACCACGCTACTGGCCTTCCTGACCAGCTTATGTATTATGTAAGTATTAGCAAGTATGGGTGGTAGAGCAGATCATTCAGTTAAGTTAAGTTAAGTTGTACTTTATTATCCTCATGGGGAAATCCATCCTCTGCATTTGAAACATCCTAAGTATTTAGGAACAGTGGGTAACAGCCAATCAGCTCCCAGAGTATGAATATATAGCATGTCTGTTGGAGAGGTCTGCAAAGTGTCTCAGCCAATCACAGAGCCATGTGAAAGATTCAAAGCAAATCCACCGTCTACCTTCCCTCCCTCTGTCCTTACCGTCTCAGCGAACACAGACAGTTTGCCCTCAGCGAATTGGTTGAAATGCTTGACGTCGGCAGCCAATCCAAACCAGACTTTCACCCTCAGCTGACCAGGAAGTTTGGCTTCTCCACCGCTCGCCTGAGGACACTGAGCACACAGACACACACTTCAAATGTTGGGTCGTTTTGGATATATCGTATTTTATATGATGTTTTGTATTGCAGTGCTCGGAAGCATTCAACTCTCGGTCCATCCACGTTAAAGAGGTTGTTTCTGATTACATCCTGGCACCGGGCTTCACGTTTTAACTAGGGCTGTCAGTTTATGGCGTTAATTCGATTAATTAATTACACAGCAAATTATCGCGTTATGAAAATTAACTCAAAATTAATAACAAATTAATTATATAATTTTTTTTTTATCTCATTCATTCCATAAGAACGTAGAATACACATTTACAGACTTTTTTTTATATGGTCCATTTGCATGTTCTTGGTATCTGATTCTATGGATCTCAGGGAATGTATTCCCAGTGTCAGAAATACTGTGTCTGTTATTAGTGTAGCAGCCTGAATATTCTACAAAGTATTCAGTAGTGCTAACTAACTGTTATTTTCTCTGTGTGTGTATAACGTGTGATTTACAGTGTTCCTTTGGATAGACTGGCAGTGTTCCTTTGGATAGCTCGCCCAGTCTAACGACGAGGTGAGGTGCTGCTCTTCTCCGGATGCAGTGTGGATTGCTAGCAGTAACATTGAGCCTTTGTTTCCCTTTCTGGAGCGGTCTTTGAGTGGGACCGGTGGAGGTTGCCAGCAGGGGGCGGTGTGCAGTGGTGGCAGGTGGAGCAGTGGAGAGAAGCAAGCAACGAGGAAGAGGTGAATCACCTGGAGGTGAGGGGAGCAGGAAGCTCTCTTCGACATTGGACTTGGCCGTGAACGGTCACAGCCACAACGGGAGGTGCTTTGGAATAGCCCTGTTGAAGAAGTCAGTGGAGGGGAGCCCCGCCGGAGCGAGCGACGGGTGATGAGTAGGGATGGGTACCGAATTCGGTACTTTTGAGGTACCGAACCGAAACACGTCGGTACTACCGAGTATCGAATCAAGTGAGAAACCAAAAAAAAAAAAAAAAAAAAAAAATTTTTCGTGTCAACGTTCACACACACAATATATGCTTACCTAGGATTTGACTTGATTCAACAACAAAGCAGTCGGAGCAATGACAAGCCGAAAACTGTCGAAATTGTAGTTATTTGAAGTTTGGATTTTTTTTTCATGAATGAGGTAGGTAAATTAAATTTCTTGAGACTAAAGTACCGAAAAAAGGTACCGTTGGGTACCGGTATCGATTCACAGGTACCGGTACCGGTATCGGTTCAAATGTGAAAGGTACCCATCCCTAGTGATGAGACATACTTGCTAGTGATGGGTTATCCTAGAAGTATCCGTGATAGTGTGTGAGTAAGAGAAACCGAACCCAAGGACTAACGTCTAAGCTAACGAGACTAACGTCTAACGTTATCGGGTTATAGTAGTTACTGTGTGCGGTATATTAGCATGCCGCTAACGGCTCCATCTGACTTGAGTAGACTACCGGGCGCGAGGCGCTGAAGAGACCGGTGGTGTAGCCAGCCACGTTGCGTTAACAGTATAACCGAATAGCAGGAGGGTGCGCCGAGACCCAAAGCTTAGCTGTGTTTAAGGTAGCACCAAGTATTAGTAGTGAAAAATCAACATGCACTCTCTCAAAAAATATTGTTGTGCTGGGAATTGCTCCCCTTAATTGTCATCAGATGAAAAAATTTACAATTCCCGCACTCACTTTTTCTCTGCTTTTATTGTCGTCAACGTTTCGGCTATTCAGTATAACCGAATAGCAGGAGGGTGCGCCGAGACCCAAAGCTTAGCTGTGTTTAAGGTAGCACCAAGTATTAGCTCACGCGACGGAAGCAAGTCAGCAACAGCAGCGGTGGACGGTTCCCAGACGGTACAGAGGACGCTTCTTCCCACCAGCAGAGGACGCCATACAGCACGCTCTGCCCGCTAACCACTGCCTGCTGTTCGCCCAACCTGCTGGCCGTGCTCGCGGATTGCCGACGCCATCTTGTCATCCGGACTAGCGGTGACAAGAGTGGGTCCGCCATCTTGGCTAAGTACTACCAGTACCACGTGTGTATCAACAGCAACGTCCATTGAAGTGAACGCTAATCACCAGTGTCTAAGGGGTACCCCAAACAATTTAAGCCGGCTTAGGTTAGGTTTTCTTTGATAACGTGGGCCCACATTTATTGGTTATTTTGTTATTGATTTATTGACTGTTTGATTCTGAGACTCCCAAAGTGTTTACGTTCTATGCCTGGGTTCCCCCAGTACAAGCGGGGTGGTTTAATGTATTGAGCACTCGGTGCCTATGGTGGGAAGAGCTTCCCCTACATTGGTTACAAGAGCACCCGGTGCCATATGATTAGACATTAACTTTGTAATGTATAATCTGCCCAGGTTTCACTAAACATAGTTTTAATTGGGATCATTGAGTGTGTCTCTTTCTTTGAGTTCCATTTGCTATTTTATTCTCTGGGTAAATATTGTGACGGCATAATTATTTAACCCTTACACCCCATTTACAGAATAGCATTTGAAGGGTCTATACAGGTGGTCAAGGAAGGGTACTGCTTAAAGGGAAGCCCAATAATACTATTGAACTGACAGTCACTGGGTGTGGGAGGGCTGTCGGAGGTACTGAGGGAGTGAGGGTGTGTGGGGAGCTACTGCTGACCGCCTTGGAAGGCGAGGGAGACCAGAGTACCAGTCCCCAGGTAAGTAATTCCTGGGCCCCATCCACTCCAGCTGCAAGCCCTCCAGTACGACGTTCCGGGCCAAAGACGGGGGTACTTATAGGTCCAATACTATAGTATCCTACTACCCAGTGTCTGTGTACTACTACTCCCACAAGCAGGGATAACCCACCCTTCTACACTAGGCTTGAGTAAATTGTAATGAACCAAATGAGAATATCAATTAAAAAAAAATGTATCTTTGACTGTGAATAACACTATGCTCAAATTGACCAGACCTGAAAAATCTAAGCAAATTAATAGATGGAAGATGATTAAACAGAATGTTTTGTAGATACAGTACTGAATTCTGCCATCCGGACACATGCAATTTGAAATATGATTATAGAATATAGAATATCAGGCATAAAATGGTTATGCACTCGTTTTTTTTATTTATTTTTTTATCTTTTCCCCCCTCTTTTTTCCTCCGATTTTCTCCCATCCCAATGTTAGTCGTTATGCCAATTCCCAATCTCCTTCCTGGTCGCTGCGCACTTACCCCCCACAGTCGGTCTGGGAGAGTGGAGGCTACCACGTGCTTCCTCCAACACACGTCTAGCCAATCAACCGCTTCTTTTCACCTGGCAGCACGGACTCTCACTGAGAGGGTGTAACGTGTGGAAGGATCACACTACCCCCCTTAGATCCTATCCGCGCTGAGCAGGCGCCCCGACCGAACTGTAGGAGTCGCTGTTTACAACGACCCGGACCCACCCCTCCAGCTTTCCCACCCTCTAATACTGCCAATTGTATTAGTGTGAACGGCCAGCCAAGCTGGTGACAACGCCGGGAGCTGGATTCGAACAGGCGAATCCAGCGTCTCCGGCGTTGGTGACGAACGCAATCTCCGCTACGCCACCTGACCGCCTGACAGCACTTTGGTAGTGTGGTAGTGAAAGGGTTAAGTACATCATCGTCATCGTCATGCCATGTTTTGTGTGCAAAATAATTTTTCTTCAAACTAAATAGTAGCTGAGGGGTTCAGATGCATGTAGTACAAAGTACAATATTTCCCTTGAAAGGCAGTAGAGTAAAAGTAGAAAGTTCCCTAAAATGAAGAAATACTCAAGTAAGGAGTGAGTACCTTAAACGTGTGCTTAAATACAGTACTTCAGTAAAAGTACGTAGTTACTTTCCACCACTGCCGTTTGGGTTGCATGTATAGATAAGAGTGTGCGCGCACATCCAAATGTCACAATTGTAACTCGCAGTGGTGGAAAGTAACTAAGTATTTTACTCAAGTACTGTATTTAAGTACAATTTCGAGCTACTTGTACTTTATGTGAGTATTTAAATTTTAGGGAACTTTATACTTTTATTCCACTACATTTTAGTGGAAATATTGTACTTTTTACAATAGAATAGTTGC
>NC_140165.1:94297050-94344550 GCF_963971535.1 Notolepis coatsorum | reverse complement strand
CTCTCTCTCTGTATCACACAAACTCTGATGCTCTCTCTCTTCATAATTGTCTTCTTACTCAGGGAGATATACTTTCAAACCATCCATGTATTCTGTCTGTAGAGAAGGCACACACATGCACACACACACACATACACAGAGGCAAGAACACACAAAGATGCACATACTGTATGCTTGCACACACAAGCAAAACCATAGATATGCACACAAGCGTACAGTATGTGCATGTGTGCACGCTAAACTCACACACGCACATATTCATATTCACACACAAGAACATTGGCTGTTTAGTGGAATTGGAGAACATTCTCAACATTTGCATTCCACTCATACACACACACAGTTTTTGTAACTCAGACACACTTGAGAGCAACAACCTTAGGAGCAGTGATCCTAACGTCCAATTAACTCTTTACTGCCCATTTCTGACTCTGCATGTGGAGACTATGGGATTCCTAAATGGGGGGAAAAGTTATTCATTATTTTTAGGACCAGCCATTGTTTCTTACATACCAGGTTACAATAGAAATATATGACCTTATATTCAGTGGTGCAGTCGTAATATGGGAACTGGTAACACGCCACGCCACGTGCACGCGCACAGAACCGATTTATACACACACACGCACGCACACACACACACACGCACACACACACACACACACACAAGCGCATATACGCAAGTGCAATCTTTCTATCATACAAGCTCTTCTTGCTCTCTATTTGTGTGAATGTGCGCGTGGAAAGCTGGCGCGCAGCACAGACGCTTGATTCAATATATCCGAGCCACATTAGTATTCACCTCCACTGCCTGTGTCACACAGAATGAAGGGGGAGATGCATTCAGATAGGCAACACCCAGACACTTAGTCTACCTGCGCTTTTTGTTATGTAAAACGGTGGCCGGGTACTTAGTCACAACGAATGGATACAGCGCATTTTTGTGTGCGCGTACACGCGAGTACACATCTGTGCGCGTTCGCGCGTACTTCTGCCTCAGTGATCTGGTAACACGGCGTGTAACCGCGTGTGACCACGACTGCACCACTGCTTATATTAACTGTAAAACCCTTAATAAGACAAAAGTAATATTGTTCTGTTGTAGCGACAGTGGCGGAGCAGTCGTCTGGTAATCTGGAGATTCCCGGTTCAATTCCCGTTCCTCCTTGAGCACGACACTTAACCCCTAATTGCTCCTGATGAGCAGGTGGGCACCTTGCATGGTCGTCGGTGTGTGAATGTGTGAGTGAATGGGTCAAATGTGAGGAACAAATTGTAAAACACTTTGGATAAAAGCTGCTATATAAATGCAGCCATTGACCATTTAGAGAATGTAACTCCTGGTGAGTGTGTCAACAAATAAATGGTTGATCTCCTACAAAACCCTGTTGTCATGGTCACATACTGCATGGGTAGAGCCATGCGAGGGGGCGTGGCTAACATGAGCACAGGGCATGTGTAGCCGGTGTGATCTCGCTCTGCATTGTGTTTCGATTCGACCCCTGTTAAGAGATCGCCCCGAGTGGGAGTTGAACCCCGGTCTCCGCGCCGCGGGCGGCATCACAGACCACTGTACCAAGAGGTGAATTCACTTCTAAGTACTGGATCTGGATGCCTCTGGGGAGTGAGTTTTACTTGCAGTACCGCTTAACGTCCACAGTCACTTCACTATACAAGACATGCGGTACCTCCGTTACACATATACAGCAACAGTAGCACATGTGATTAGTTAGACTGGCAACATTACTGTGACTAACTTCTCCTGAGCAACAGTCGAGGACACAGTATGGAACCGCATAGTCACATTTGTCTCAATAGATGCCTTGCATGGAATGTTTGTGTAGTTCTCTGTTCTTCCAACATGGCTGCCTGTAACCAGTGGTAAGACAATGCCTCGTTTCTGTGCAGTAGTAGAGCAGGTAAAACATTGGCGGGGGTGGGGGGGATTGTTGATATATCAACACATGTCAACAGTTGTTTGTCTCTTCCAACATAAAGGACAAACGGGCCATTCCAAACATTTGGTAAAAAGCCTCTATTGGTTGACAATGAAAAAAACAGCTTTGCTTGAGTCCAGAGCCATAGAAACAGAAATATATATCAATACAGTTCATACAAGAGGCACTATGTTACCATCGAAACATAGAAACACACGTACACATCTTGTGTGTCTGTGTGTGTGTGTGCTCGTGAGTGTGTGCGCGTGTGTGCGCGTGTGTGTGTGTGTGTGTGTGTGTGTGTGTGTGTGTGTGTGTGTGTGTGTGTGTGTGTGTGTGTGTGATGGCACCAGGAAGTGTGTGTGTGTGTGCGCGTGTGTGCATGTGTGTGTGTGTGTGTGTGCGTGTGTGTGTGCGCGTGTGTGCGCGTGTGTGTGTGTGTGTGTGTGTGTGTGTGTGTGTGTGTGTGTGTGTGTGTGTGTGTGTGTGTGATGGCACCAGGAAGCGTGCTAGGACAAAGCCAGGAAATAAGTACAGAGCCCACCTCATTAAGAAGTCACACAGAACTGTGGACAGGACAAAACAACACACACTTCTCCTGAATCTGCCTCTCGCTGCCCTGGATCTGTACGAGAAGGGATGTCAAATGGACCAACAGCGACATGGAATCAAGTCGTTTAGTAGTTGATATCATTCATTCACGTCACACATATCCTAACCTGGTGTCCAAGAGTCCCCTAAATACATCCTGACACAATCTGGACCCGCCAACTATGACAGCATTGTGGTTGTGGTTTGTGTGTCTAGTATGGATTTCAGTCTCAAATAGTCCCCCAGCACCACCTCTGACACCACCGGGACCCTCCTCTAGATCCTATAGTCAGGAAGGACATTTATTTTAAAGGTTTTAGGTGGTGGAGGTGGTTAAGGTAAGGGATAGGTTTATACATGGTTAAGATGAGGGTAAAGGTAAAGGGTTAGGTTTATAAACAACTTTTTAGGTGAAAATTATGATGAGTTACAGCGTTGCCTCTATTATGTCAAAAAGGGGACAATTCTCATGGAAACGTCCTGCCGGGCTATGGGATCTAGACACTAGACAATGAGGGAACCCCGTTAGCCTCTTACCTCTGAAGGTGATGCTAGCCAGGGGGTCTGAGTGCCTCAAGTTGTTCGCCCGCTGAAGAACACAACGCAGCATGGTGGCCGCTGTAGCACAGATACCTCCCTGAGACCTGGTAAAGCTGCCTGAGACCTGGTAACCCTCCCTGAGACCTGGTAAAGCTGCCTGAGACCTGGTAACCCTGCCTGAGACCTGGTAAAGCTGCCTGAGACCTGGTAACCCTCCCTGAGACCTGGTAAAGCTGCCTGAGACCTGGTAACCCTGCCTGAGACCTGGTAAAGCTGCCTGAGACCTGGTAACCCTCCCTGAGACCTGGTAAAGCTGCCTGAGACCTGGTAACCCTCCCTGAGACCTGGTAAAGCTGCCTGAGACCTGGTAACCCTGCCTGAGACCTGGTAAAGCTAAAGAAAGAATAAAAACAAAAAGAAACCTCCCTCCGCCGGCAGGGAACCCCCTACGGCTAACCAGTAGATGGTTGGTTTCCCGCCTGGGAGATCCTGGGATCTAATAGAGGGTTTGTTACATCACCACGACAACGATGTCCGGGTGACGACAACAACCATCGTATAATAAACTAGAAGAAAACGAAAAAGAAAGAAATCCTCGAAACTCGTAATCAACCGCAAAAAAAAAAAAATCAAAAACGTCCGGCTGGTCAGAGCAAGACTCGTCCGGTCCCTCTCTCTGGAAGAGCGAGTCCTGATGTCACAAATACTACAACTTAAAGGATCCACAGCTTTGACCTCAAATGTCTCTTTTTCTGCTGTTGTTCAAATTCCCATATGTGCGGCTATTTCAGGCTGAGCAACAGACCAATGCCTTCACACCGGCTCCTCTCTCTCTCTCTCTCTCTCTCTCTCTCTCTCTCTCTCTCTCTCTCTCTCTCTCTCTCTCTCTGTGTCTCTCTCTCTCTGTCTCAGACTCTGACTCACAGGGAAGAAGAGAGACAAGAACACACACACACATTCAAATGCATATACACTGGCTCCATCGTCACACCCCTTACATCCAGAGGAAATCTACATTTCCTGCTCTCCTTTCCCTCTCTCTCTCTCTCTCTCTCTCTCTCTCTCTCTCTCTCTCTCTCTCTCTCTCTGTGTGTCTCTCTCTCCCTCCCTCCCTCCCTCTCTCTCTCATCTCCTATCCTTCCCGTATCCACTCCATCACATCTCTCCTACTCTCTTCTTCATCATCTCTACCTCCCTCCACTTCTCTTCTCTCAAAAGTATCTCCATATCTCCCTATAATATCTGTATTCAACACATCCTTATCTCTGATCACCAGTGAGCAGTTAACTACACAGTTACTAGTTTAAATACATTGTTCAGTAGTTGTGTTGTGTTGTGTTGTAGCTTCTTCAATAGGTAACTACTTGTGTAGCATTTTCCTGATTCCACCTCAGTTGTACCTCATGTATACAGTACATGTAACTTGAGATTCCAGACTCAAAGATTGTGATCATTTTCTACAATATCATTTGGATGTAGGTGGAACTAAGCCGTTTTAGATTGACAAGCTAAATTCTCTTGAGAGTAGTTAAGATGTAGTTGAACTTGTTTTAATTGTGAAGTAGCTAGTAGTTTAGTAAACTACAGCTTCAGAGTAGTTTCTTTCCCCAACAACAGAGTCAAGCTACGGTAAACTATATTGAGTGTGTCAAAGCCCAAGTGTCAGGTATATTATTAATAACCATATGATTAGCCTACTATTATTACTACTATCAGCCTTATCCATCTGTCAGGAAGCTGAACCCCTCCCCCCCCCATTGACACACACACACACACACACACACACACACACACACACACACACACACACACACACACACACACACACACACACACACACACACCATCCCACAGACACACACTGCCACTTTACTTCACCCACTGCCACTTTATTTTTCTCATTTTAATTACTGTTTATATTGTACATATCTTGCAGTCCTGTATATTGTGTGTTGTATATTGTGTTATACAACGGCATGCAAATTTCTCGATTCTGATTGGCTGAATCAGTCCATTTACACGTATGTATATAGGGACCATTCTACGCTCCTGGTCCCAGGACCCGCCCACAACCGAATCACATCACTCCGCCAGGATCACTCCGTCGGCAAAAACAAGATGGCGGACAATAATCTTTAACAAATGGATATGTTGATAGCAGTGATGGGAATAACGGCGCTATAAGTAACAACGTTACTAACGGCATTCGTTTTTTCAGTAACGAGTAATAACGCCGTTACCGTTACTGCAAATAAATGCGGCGCGAAACTATGAATGAACCTGTTTCTTTCATCAGACAGATATCTGCGCTGAGGGGCAATATGTTCTTCCTTGTTTAGTGCGCAAATTCTCCACTCATGCTCCACTGTCTGTGTCTGTCTACTCTGGTCCAATCACATTCAGCGTCCCGTCAGCGTGTCTCCCCCCCACCCACAGTCTGCGAATCAGAGCAGAGTAGGGCGGGTCTTCACGGAATGCATGTTGTCTTTCAGCGGGGCCGAGTCAGAGCGAGTTGACAGTGCATCGACAGGTAGTCTAATCTGCAGGTACTGTAGCTAGTAACCTCATTCCCAGTTGTATCCCCGTGAGATAAATGTAGCTAGTAGCCTAGTTTCGCCAGCAGGCAGTTAGTAGAAAAATGTGGCATGTACAAAGAAAGTAAAAGAAAAGTCGACAGTGAAAATCGCTGCAATTCAATGGTGCATGGACTAAAAAATATGCGTGCATCCTCCCAGCACCAAGAAACGGTAGCTCTTGTGAAGAGTGGCAATTTGAAGCCACTATGAAACAAAACACAGTTATTTTGATGCAGCCTTTCCTCAGAATTCAGTGCTAAGAACCACAAAAATAAATGGAATGAAATCATATCAAGCTGCAAGCAGAATTATTGTTAAAAAAATGCACATGCATTTCCATAGCTGTGGATGAGTCCACTGACACCACTGAGAATGCTCAGTTGCTGGTGTGTGAGGTTTTAGTGAGTTTGTTTGTGAGAAGATTGGATCAGTTGTACTTTTTTTTGGAATACTTTAAACCCTTTTTTTGTGGAATATTTGATGCGGCCCAGCCTCACCCAGACTCTACCTCCAGCGGCCCCCAGGTAAATTGAGTTTGAGACCCCTGGTTTAGAATGATTCGATTAGATTCTTATATCTGTATGTTGTGTATGTCATAAATGTCATGAATTGAAAATGGGGGACCCTGATGTAAACAAGACGAAAGTCTTTCTCTGATCTGCATCCCCTTAACAATTGTGTGTATTGAGTCGTACTGCTGTACCCATTCTGCAATCTGTTAATTAAAATGTTCAATCAATCAGTATATATTTGTTATTTATTTTTGGTATAGTGCTTAACAAGCATAATTTAATGTTGCCCAGTTGTGGCCTGTTGAGGGGCAATACATATCAAAAGTTCCAAAACATCTATTGTATTTGTATGATCCACTACATAAACATAGTAATTATAATATCTACATACATGGCATTTGATTGGAGGCTAGTCTCACTTTGTCCCACAGCAACATTAAAATAGTTTATTACATGGCGTTTTCACATTCGCCGAAATGCTTGCTTGTGATTGGTCAATAGCCCCCCGACTGCGGTCATTATTTTTCAATAATGACCGCAGATTTTTCAATAATGACCGCAGAGCGCAGCTGTTCGCAATCAAGCCCACTGACACACTGTTTCAGTGCAATTAGACACTGCCGTGCCGGCGATGACAGGGGGCGGAGCGACGAGCGGAGCCTGAACACAGCGGAGCCAGAACACAGAGGCTGCCCGCGATAATAATAATCACTTTATTTGGGCTGACAGAGCCACAGAACAACTGCGATTTGTCAAATGAATTAGGTATATTGTTAGTAAGTTAGCCATGTAATAAGCGGGATAATGTATAGCGCTGCACTGACAGCGGAGCCAGAGGCTGCCCGCGATAATAATAATCACTTTATTTGGGCTGACAGAGCCACAGAACAACTGCGATTTGTCAAATGAATTAGGTATATTGTTAGTAAGTTAGCCATGTAATAAGCGGGATAATGTATAGCCTACTCGGTCATTGTCGCAAAATAATTGACCTTCACTACGTTTAAAACACCTCGGCGCGGCGTCTCGGTATTTTAAACTCCGTGTCGGTCAATTATTTTGCGACAATGACCTCGTAGCCATACATTATCCCTTACTTAGATTTGTGTATGTTGTTTATGTAAAAAAAAAAATATTGAAAGTAACGCAATAGTTACTTTCTGAAGTAACTAGTTACTTTTATAATTTGTAACTGAGTAAGTCATTTAGTTACTTTTTGGAAGAAGTAACTAGTAACTGTAACTAGTTACTTTTTAAAAGTAACTTGCCCAACACTGGTTGATAGCGTCATAACGACTAAATATAAAGCGATTCTGTCACGGCGAATGTCTTAGTCCTTTAAACAATATTGGATGATGTAATTGATGGGTCATGAGTCATTTTAGAACAAAAGAAAAATCGCGGATTGATTGATTGATTATTTGCAATTTTATTTTAAATTTCTACTTCCTTCCCCCTGACTGCAGCGTTCACTCTCACACTGTCCGACGCTGGCGTACCCACCCACCCCCACACAAACACAAACACACACACACACACACACACACACACACCATCCCACAGACACACACTGCCACTTTACTTCACCCACTGCCACTTTATTTTTCTCATTTTAATTACTGTTTATATTGTACATATCTTGCAGTCCTGTATATTGTGTGTTGTATATTGTGTCCTATTATGTTTACTTATTTGTATTTTTTTTGTATTCTCTTTTTTCCCCACCTTTTTCCGTTTTTCTCCCATCCCAATGTTAGTCGTTATGCCAATTCCCAATCCCCTTCCTGGTCGTTGCGCACTCTACCCCCTACTGTCGGTCTGGGAGGGCGGAGACTATCACATGCTTCCTCCGACACATGTGTAGCCAGCCGACCGCTTCTTTTCACCTGGCAGTGCGGACTCTCACTGGGGGAGTGTAACGTGTGGAAGGGTCACACTACCTCCCCCAGATCCTTCCCTCGATGTGCAGGCGCCCCGACCGAACTGTAGGAGTCGCTGTTTACAACGACCAGGACCCACCCCACCGGCTTTCCCACCTGCTGACACTGCCAATTGTGCCAGTATGGACGGCCGACCAAGCCGGAGGTACTGCAGCTGGATTCGATCCCACTGTCTCTGTGGTGGTAGACAGACGCTTAGTCCGCTGCGCTACCCGGCCGGTTTACTTTTGTGTTTATATTGTCTATATCTTTTTTTTTATATACACCGTGGAAATGGGGGGAACGCAATTTCAAATGTCTGTATACCTTGCACAAATAGAAAAGTTACAATAAAGTTGACTTTGACTATCGGGAAATTAACTCTTTTGCTCAGAATTCTATCTTAGACTCTAGAACTCTGTCGCTTTCAGTGACCGGTGTTCCTCACGTCGGCGTTAGAATATTCCGTTCTCAAAACTGTGCAATCCTACACCTGAAGGGTCTTAATAGTGTTTCGCCACCTCTATGCCTCTGTTTAGACTAACTGCGAAACCCCTCCTCTTGTCCCGCATCTGGGTTCGTGAAAATATATATCATATATATTGTGTTGTGTGAGAAGACATACAGGCAGACATGGGCTTCCATAGTTTAACACTTTCTTTGCCAGGCTTATGTACATCATTATACCGTCCTCTGCCAGCTCTATTTGTCTATGGAGAAGTTCCCCTTCTTTGCAGGGCTATAACTTTTTAAATTGTATTGCTAAATTGACATTACTATGGCCCATTCAACGTCAATTATCTATCGTTCAGGATGTGGGAACGTTATACGTTTTCATAAAAAAATACAGTCTAAAGTATAAATATGTTTTTATCGTTTTCTGCAGCATTCTGCAGAATGTGATTTATAGCCCTAAATGATATTGATGATCAAATACAGTTTGATAGCGATCTGCGCGAGATAAAAAATTTCAAAGGGACGTGCTTCTAGAAGTTACTACTTATCATCTGATGTTGACCGGATGGGGGGGGGGTCGTTTATAATTCCGTGGCCAACGTTAGATGATTCATCTAGTGTGGGTGATATGATCATTAGAGCAGTTTGTATCGAACACGGTAAAAAAAAATGCTGAAACTCACCCCAGTCTCCTCGGGCCGTTGGGCGATGAGCGTGGAGCAAAAATATTCCTATTATGGGATGTTGAAATATGCGATCCATCTCCAGGTTGTATAATAGTATATACGTCCAAATCATGTTGTTTATCGAGTTATTGGTAACGGATCGCTATCCATTGTGTCACGCTCGAGTCCCGGGACCTATAGCGAGTGATCGGACCGAATTTGGATGAGCACCAGTTTCCGTTTCCGGTTTCCGGTTTGGGCGATCCGCCGATCGGCCACCAGATGGCGCTCTTGAACCGTTGGAGAGTAGATCTCAAGTCTCCGGGGGAGAAATATGATTGCGATCACAGATTTTTGAAATATTGATCTCAATGACGTGTTACGGCGTCATTGGCAGAATTAGCATGGCGGGGAATGACGAGTTAAGGCGTCCTTGGCGACCAAAGTGTTAAGGCGAGACAGCCTAGGTTTTTGTCTTATTTCAAACGAGTGGCAATCAAATATCGAAAACACACAATTAGTTGTTTATTTTACTTAATTTTGTCTGATTGTGTCCATAAATCACAATTACAACACAGAACTTTGAGGGCATTTTCCAGATTAAATTTCTTTTATTATTCTGTTTTTATGCGTTTTTCTTACAGGTAAGAGATGAAATATCCATATCCTTGATTTTAAAAAGGGGTTTGTTGATATATCATTCATAGCCTGATTTATAGTACATTTATTGTTATGGTTTGTATAGCGACCCCAATTGCACGACACAGACAGGTAATCAGAGTTAGCCAAAGCAAGGGCATGATTTATTTTATACAAAAAAAGCGGCACTCAGCCTTTAAGGGGGTAAAAACATCAACGTCCATGAACACAAAAAAAGGCGGCACTGTGCCTTTAACGGGCGAACAGGCACTGGAACACTGGAATCCTCCCGTGGAGTAATAGAGAGCGAAGACGGTGTCCCACTCCAGGAAAACGGCGACAGGTGGTGATGGGTGGCACGTCGTCTCACGCCGGAGACGCGGCAGTAGATTGTGGTAACAAGAACGACCCGACAAGGAGTGGAGGGGAGTCTGCAATACAAGTACTCTCCCGAGCTGATCGCAAACTCCCATCAGGTGCGTGAAGGAGAAAAACGGCACACCCCCTCGTTGGGCTGCATGCAGGATTCCTCCAGCCCTCACAGTACCCCCCCCTCCACGGGAGCCACCCGGCGACCAGCCAGGCCCGCAGGGGCGGGAATGCAGGGGGGGGAAATCGCAGAGAGGCACCAGGGAACTGACCTTGCTAGCTGACGGGACAGTCCTAGCAGTGGGGAACAGGGTAGCTACACACAAAGTGGGGGGCCATGCTAGCTGGGGAAGCTACACATAAAGTGGGCTAGCAGAGGGAACAGGGTTAGCTGCCAGGGCATAGCAAGCTACAGGGCCTATGCTAGCTGTAAGGCTACATCCACATAGAGGCTGTGCAAGCTGCTGGAGCTAAGCTAGCAGACTGCTGGACTAGCTGAGGAAGCCGGTTAGCTGCAGGGGCTAAGCTAGATACAGGGCCTATGCTAGCTGTAAGGCTACATCTACATAGAGGCTGTGCTAGCTGGTTAGCTGCAGGGGCTAAGCTAGTAGACGGCTGGACTAGCGAGGAGAACAAGCTAGCTGAGGCCAGACCTAGCTGTGGGGAAGCTACACAAGGGGTTAGCTTGCAGGGGCTGTCTCACATACACTGTCTGTGCCGGCTGGGGTCGTCGACTGGTCGGGTCGTACTGTTATGGTTTGTATAGCGACCCCAATTGCACGACACAGACAGGTAATCAGAGTTAGCCAAAGCAAGGGCATGATTTATTTTATACAAAAAAAGCGGCACTCAGCCTTTAAGGGGGTAAAAACATCAACGTCCATGAACACAAAAAAAGGCGGCACTGTGCCTTTAACGGGCAAACAGGCTGGGAAAAAAGTAACAGGAATATCTTCGTCCCTACACCGATTAGGGCTCTGTGGCTCTGCAAGGAATCTTCTTCCTCCCGATCAGATGCTGCCGACGGGCAGCGCAAAACACAGGGGGTCCGAGGGGAACGGGGTGAGAACACGGGCATCCTCCCATGGAGTAATAGGGAGCGATGGCGAGCCTCACCCCAGGAACGAGGACCATGAAGAGGGAGTTGGGAAGTAGCCGGCTCGACGTCTGGAGTGGGAACACTGGAATCCTCCCGTGGAGTAATAGAGAGCGAATAGGGTGTCCCACTCCAGGAAAACGGCGACAGGTGGTGATGGGTGGCACGTCGTCTCACGCCGGAGACACGGCAGTAGATGGTGGTAACAAGAACGACCCGACAAGGAGTGGAGGGGAGTCTGCAATACAAGTACTCTCCCGAGCTGATTGCAAACTCCCATCAGGTGCGTGAAGGAGAAAAACGGCACGCCCCCTCGTTGGGCTGCATGCAGGATTCCTCCAGCCCTCACATTTATACCAAAAAATCTGGCTAAAATAGTTTTTTTTTATGACTGTAGACAGTATTTCCTGATTTACAGGATGATAAAAAGACACAATCCCTTCTTCAGAATCAGATGGCCGGATAAAATCAGCAATAAGGAGCTGTGGCAGAGAGAGAGCCAGGACCCAGTAGAGAGCCAGATCCGGAGATGGAAGTGGGAATGGATTGGTCACACCTTGCGCCAGACCCTGACGTGGAACCCCCAGGGGAAGCGGAAGAGAGGAAGGCCCAAAAACAGCTGGAGGCGGGACACTGAGGCAGAGCTGAAGAGACGTGGTACCAGCTATAGGGAGAGGCGGAGAAGACAGCCCAAAGCCTTGCTGGATGGAGAAGAGTCGTCGATGGCCGCTTGGAGTTGTTAGATTTCGATCAATCAGCCAGTATCAGGGAGTGTTTTGGGTCCGCTCCTCTTTCTACTGTATATAAATGACCTGAAAGCAGCTTGCTCATGTGACCTTTTTTTATATGCAGATGACTCCGCCCTACTAGTGTCTCACAAAGACAAAAAAGTGGTTGAGCAGACATTGAGTGCAGAACTAGAGAAGGTTAGCGACTGGCTAGGCCACAACAAGCTGTCCCTCCACGTGGGGAAGACTGAGTCAATTTTATTCGGGTCAAAGGTCAGGCTCAGAAAATCGCCAGGTTTTAATATTAGAATAGGAGATACTGTTCTCACAGACAAAACATCTGTGAAATATCTCGGTTGCGTCCTGGAAAACAGCTTATCAGGGGAAAGCATGGCTCACCAAGCACTTACAAAGATAAATAACAGGACTAGATACCTAGCCAGAATCTCTAATTTTTTAGATCAGTCAGCGATGAAGATCCTTGCTGGAGCTCTCATACAGTGTCACTATGACTATGCGTGTGGCTCCTGGTACAACAGTGCCCCCAAAAGTCAGAAAATAAAACTACAGACATCACAAAACAAGCTAATCAGGGTAATACTAAGGCTACCTGCTCGAACCCACCTTGACCCATCTCACTTTGAGGTCATGAGATGGCTTAAGGTGGAAGACAGAGTAAACCAGATAGGGATGTGCCTAGTTCACAGAATAGTGCATGGGGTAGTGCCAGTGTACTTTAACAATTACTTCAACCGAATCAGAGACACCCATGCTTACCAAACAAGGCGCAGCTCAACTGACTTTGTGCCAGTCAGATTCAGGAGCTGTATGGGGAAGGAGTCATTTTTATATTCAGCAGCTGTCTATTGGAATAGTCTGCCCAGTGAACTGAAAACCATAGACAGTGCCGTTAGATTCAAGTCCAGCCTGAAGACATGGCTCAAAAGGGACTATACCTAGACACTTAGCTTAAGGCACCCTTGCATGTTGTATGAGTCTGTATGTATATAAATGTTAAATGGTATATGTGATGTGTTGTGATGTCACGTTTTGTATGATGCATGTGTTAAGCATCACATTCCCCCACCCCCCTACAAGGACCACAATGGAAATAAGCTCTGAGCTTTTTTGTGTTACATCCTTGGCAGTATATCCCGACTGTGCTCTTCTGTCACATGTTTATTTTTTATATTGTCAAATAAAGTCATTCATTCATTCATCACCTCTTCATCTGTTGGCTTGTGTTATCACCTCTTCATCCGTTGACTCTGCGTTGTGATTTATCTCTCCGACGTCTCATACTGGCTGTACAATCTTTGTCATTCCCCTTTAATGCAATCCGTAAACGTACTAATTCCCTAGCTTCATAAGAATTCGACACTTGACCGCAATACCCACTTCTGTGCCCTATCTTCGTCCCATGGTTGGCCCCCAGCGCGATCGCGTACGCTAGTTCTTTCTGGTGACCGTGTTCTCTGAAAACTCTTGCCCTATTTATCAGGTGTGAGAAGGCGCAACTGGAAATCAAACTCCCTCTTTATTTTCCACCTTAACCTCGTTAATTAACTGCACCTCATCTCTCTGTGAAGTTCTTATTGAATCCATTGTATAATTAAACTCTATTTGATTAACGTGTCTATCAATATTATAATATTAATAACATACAACAGAGCATCGCTCTAACATACAACAGAGCAGTCCATCGCTCTTAACACTTTGAGTTTCTTTACAAAGTTCTAACATACACCAGAGCAGTCCATCACTCTAACCACAGAGCAGTCCGTCGCTCCGGAGCAGTCCGTCGCTCTAAACAACAAAACAGAGCAGTCCATCACTCCGGAGCAGTCCGTCGCTCTAAACAACAACACAGAGCAGTCCGTCGCTCCGGAGCAGTCCGTCGCTCTATCATAACACTGTGTATACACACAAGCAGTTTCTCGGTTCCCTGCCTCACACCCTGTATAATATTCTCTTCATGTTCTAATATCTGACTGGAATCCCTATTATTACTTTTTACTTGGTCCAGTAATCTGGAATCACCACCCCGCACTCCCACCCCTAGATGGCAGCCGACTCACTAAAAGGGTAGCAGAGACCACTCTCTGCCACTAGATGGTAGCAGATATCCATCTTCGAATATTTGCCTGCATTACCCCACTCCCACCCCTAGATGGCGGCCGACTCATTCTGACGTGTCACTGCATCTGTGTTTGTTCCTCTCTCCCTCGCCTCATTGCTGACTTCTTGAGAAGTGCCACAGAACAAGTGACACTTTTTGACAATGACATCCTGGGTCGTTCCTATATGACCAGTATAAATCTTTAAACTGAACTCTGGAAAGACAGCTCTATGATGGCTCTACTTATAAAAAAATGGAACTGAGCCTTTAAATGTCTTCATAGAAGGGGCCTGTCTGTGAAAAGCTGTGAAAAGGGAGTGAACCAGCGGAATGTGGGCCTCTGGAGAGGAGAGAGACAGAGACAGAGGAGAAAGAGCTGTGTAATGTTAACCCTTTCAGACGGGAAGGGTTGCTGGTTGAAAACCAGGGAGTCTTGAATCTATAGAGGGAGATCTTAAAAAAGAAACTATATAACAATTAAATGTTTAATGTGTACAGTAAAAGTTTTCATAAATGGCATGCTTATAATTAATAGGAATTAACTGTCATTAGAGAATAATACTAAAAGAATGATGGGTAAAAACTGCTTTCTGGAGGAGATCTTTTAGGAAGCTTGATAAGAAATCCTAGGGATGGCTTTGTGCCCGGTACCATGTCACGTGATCCCCACAGACAAAGCAGTTGTCTGTTCTGAAGGGATAAGGGACTTTCTGTTACTTAAAAACCACTAGGTAACGAGAAGTAACGTTAGTACCAAGAAGGAGGAGCTCATACGAATTACGTATTGTACTCTGGTTTGCTAAACAAAAGTGACAGCCTGTGACTTGACTGTGTTTAGACCAATCGGAAATATTGTAAGATGGATATAAAAGGGACGGTTGCCCTTTCAAGAGTGGGATTTTACACGGAGCTGGAGAGAGAAGAAGAATGGTGCCTACTGACTTTTTTGAGAGATGAGAAGAATGCTGCCAGACACGGGGCACAAGCCGTGCAGAGATGAGATGTTTTGTTCTGTGCTTATTTTAAACTGAATTGGGTGCTTTCCACTTCAGTATCTTTTTGTAACTAGCTTTTTCTAATTAAAATTACCTCTTTATAAATATCCTTTGTATCTTTTCTTCACTCTCAGACGGCCGGGTAAGCATTGAAATGTGTTCTGCATTTGTAACTTCACCCTGTTGCATTTTTGATTAATGATAATATGTGTAAGTGGCTTTATCCCTAGCTATAATGGGGATATAACTATAACTATAGGCTTTATCAAGTAGAGTAATAGGAGACATATGATTATGTATTAATGCAAAATAGAATAAGTGGCTTTATGATTATGCATTAAGGACTAAAGGTGTATTCTGTATAATGGGATTATCAAGTAAATCCATACAGTGATAAATACGTGTAACGGATAAGGGAAATGGACCTCATCTAATTAAAGAGAGTCCGTCCCAGTGCAAATAGAATAAAAATATACCCCGCAACTCCATTTAATCAACTGTATTACTGGAGGGGACGGGGGGTTCCTGTGTGTGAGCCGAGGTCTGTTGAGTTTAAGCCCTGAACGTTATAGACAAATTGAGTCCTAGAGGTCTCACGCTTCGCGGGACGCTGCTTGAAGCTGGGATTCGGACTAAAGAGTTATGGGATAATCAATCTGACCTCGGTTTACGACCGGTGCTCAACATGGCGTCCCTGGCGATGTGCATTTATACTAACCAAAATAGGTGCTAAACGGCCGAAGAAGACAGGACTACTGTCAAAAGCCTCTGGAGTAAAATTAAATCACAGATTTGGCTAAAATTAAAGTAGAAAGCTCTACTGGCGACTCGAGTGGAAGGCTCTACTCGGGGATATCACAAATGAATAGAAAGCTCTATCTTGGTGATTAAAGCAACGTTTACTCACAACTAAAGGGTAACATAATGTTTATAGAGCTCTGGGGGGAGTTACAAGTGCAACATAATTTCGTGCTTTGCCCACAGGAAGCGAACTGGCCCTACCCAAGGCGAGGGCTTCCTAGCCCAGAGACACTGTTTGTAAGCGGAGTGTGGATGTGAAGCGAGTCAAAACGACCGTTCACAGAAAAGCGAGGGCTTCCTAGCCCAGAGACACTGTTTGTAAGCGGAGTGTGGATGTGAAGCGAGTCAAAACGACCGTTCACAGAAAAGCGAGGGCTTCCTAGCCCAGAGACACTGTTTGTAAGCGGAGTGTGGATGTGAAGCGAGTCAAAACGACCGTTCACAGAAAAGCGAGGGCTTCCTAGCCCAGAGACACTGTTTGTAAGCGGAGTGTGGATGTGAAGCGAGTCAAAACGACCGTTCACAGAAAAGCGAGGGCTTCCTAGCCCAGAGACACTGTTTGTAAGCGGAGTGTGGATGTGAAGCGAGTCAAAACGACCGTTCACAGAAAAGCGAGGGCTTCCTAGCCCAGAGACACTGCCTGTAAGCAGAGACTGGATGTGAAGCGCAGTCAAAGAGACCGTTCATGCGACTGCAAGCTAACTAGCACTACATCGGCTAACAAGCCAGTGCTAACACCCATGAGCTGGCTTTAGCCAGACGGAAGACCCATGAGCTAGCCAGACGGTGCGACCCATGAGCTGGCTAGACGGAAGACCCAGGAGCTGGCCGTAGCCAGACGGAAGCTAACTAGCACTACATCGGCTAACAAGCCAGTGCTAACACCCATGAGCTGGCTTTAGCCAGACGGAAGACCCATGAGCTAGCCAGACGGTGCAACCCATGAGCTGGCTAGACGGAAGACCCAGGAGCTGGCCGTAGCCAGACGGAAGCTAACTAGCACTACATCGGCTAACAAGCCAGTGCTAACACCCATGAGCTGGCTTTAGCCAGACGGAAGACCCATGAGCTAGCCAGACGGTGCGACCCATGAGCTGGCTAGACGGAAGACCCAGGAGCTGGCCGTAGCCAGACGGAAGCTAACTAGCACTACATCGGCTAACAAGCCAGTGCTAACACCCATGAGCTGGCTTTAGCCAGACGGAAGACCCATGAGCTAGCCAGACGGTGCGACCCATGAGCTGGCTAGACGGAAGACCCAGGAGCTGGCTGTAGCCAGACGGAAGCTAACTAGCACTACATCGGCTAACAAGCCAGTGCTAACACCCATGAGCTGGCTTTAGCCAGACGGAAGACCCATGAGCTAGCCAGACGGTGCGACCCATGAGCTGGCTAGACGGAAGACCCAGGAGCTGGCCGTAGCCAGACGGAAGCTAACTAGCACTACATCGGCTAACAAGCCAGTGCTAACACCCATGAGCTGGCTTTAGCCAGAAGGAAGACCCAGGAGCTGGCCGTAGCCAGACGGAAGCTAACTAGCACTACATCGGCTAACAAGCCAGTGCTAACACCCATGAGCTGGCTTTAGCCAGACGGAAGACCCATGAGCTAGCCAGACGGTGCGACCCATGAGCTGGCTAGACGGAAGACCCAGGAGCTGGCCGTAGCCAGACGGAAGCTAACTAGCACTACATCGGCTAACAAGCCAGTGCTAACACCCATGAGCTGGCTTTAGCCAGACGGAACACCCATGAGCTGGCCCTAGCCAGACGGAAGCTAACTAGCACAACATCGGCTAACAAGCCAGTGCTAACACCCATGAGCTGGCCCTAGCCAGACGGAAGCTAACTAGCTCGCCATCCGCCAACAAGCCAGGAGTGAACTGAATGCTAACTGGATGGCTACCTAGCCCGAGGCTACGTGACACGAAGCCAGACGGAAGCTAACTAGCTCACCATCGGCTAACAAACCAGTGCTAACATGATGTCTCACAATCATTCCCACATCATAGAGGAGGAATCACCCTCGGATGAGGGATTGGGAGTGTCCATACCCGACCTGGGTCTAGACTACCTAGGAGAACGGGAGGAACACCCAGAGTCCCCTGAAACGTTTGCGGGAAGTAAGGAATTCACAGAACCAAGCAAATCACAATATCCAGAGCTGCCGGCTGTACAGCAAGCAGTAATTGGCACAGGAGAGAAACCTTACTGTTGTGCCCAGTGTAAGAAGACCTTCAAGACGAAGGGAGAGCTTAAACGACACCACTTGGTACACACAGGAGAGAAACCTTACTGTTGTGCCCAGTGTGGAAAGGCCTTCAAGACGAAGGGAGAGCTTAAAAATCACTGTATGATACACACAGAAGAGAAACCTTACTGCTGTGACCAGTGTGGGAAGACCTTCAAGACGAAGGCAGAACTTAAACAACACCACACGGTACACACAGAGGAGAAACCTTACTGCTGTGACCAGTGTGGAAGGAGCTTCAAGACGAAGGATCACCTTAGACGTCACCACGTGGTACACACAGAAAATAAACCTTACGGTTGCGTCCAGTGTGAAAGGAGCTTCAAGACGAAGACTCACCTTAAACATCACCACCTAATACACACAGAAGGGAAACCTTACTGCTGTGGCCAGTGTGGGAAGAGCTTCAAGAGAAAAGAAAACCTACAAATACACCACATGTTACACACAGGAGAGAAACCTTACTGCTGTGCACAGTGTGGGAAGACCTTCAAGACGAAGGGAGAGCTTAAAAATCACTGTATGATACACACAGAAGAGAAACCTTACTGTTGTGACCAGTGTGGGAAGACCTTCAAGACGAAGGCAGAACTTAAACAACACCACACGGTACACACAGAGGAGAAACCTTACTGTTGTGACCAGTGTGGAAGGAGCTTCAAGACGAAGGATCACCTTAGACGTCACCACCTAATACACACAGAAGGGAAACCTTACTGCTGTGGCCAGTGTGGGAAGAGCTTCAAGAGAAAGGAAAACCTACAAATACACCACATGTTACACACAGAAGAGAAACCTTACTGCTGTGCCCAGTGTGGAAAGACCTTCAAAACGAAGGGGGATCTTAAAAGTCACCACGTGGTACACACAGGAGAGAGACCTTACTGCTGTAACCAGTGTGACATTAGCTTCAAGAGAAAGGCAGATCTTGAACGACACCACGTGGTACACACAGAAGAGAAACCTTACTGCTGTGACCAGTGTGGGAAGACCTTCAAGACGAAGGCAGAACTTAAACAACACCACGTGGTACACACAGAAGAGAAACCTTACTGCTGTGACCAGTGTGGGAAGACCTTCAAGACGAAGGCAGAACTTAAACAACACCACACGGTACACACAGAGGAGAAACCTTACTGCTGTGACCAGTGTGGAAGGAGCTTCAAGACGAAGGATCACCTTAGACGTCACCACGTGGTACACACAGAAAATAAACCTTACGGTTGCGTCCAGTGTGAGAAGGCCTTCAAGACGAAGAGAGAGCTTAAAATTCACCACACGGTACACACAGAAGAGAAACCTTACTGCTGTGACCAGTGTGGAAAGAGCTTCAAGGCGAAGCGTAACCTTACACTACACCACATGGTACACACACGAGAGAAACCATACTACTGTGACCAGTGTTACATGAGCTTCCGGAACCTACAAGGGCTTAAGAGACACAGACGGCGGAGGCAGCCATGCAAGGTGCCAACCTGCTTAACGGGGGCAGTAAGGGGTGATGTGTCTCGCTCAAGAACACTGCGACGCACTATCGAAGATGAGTGTGGAAATGGAAAAAACCAAGAAGACGATGTAGTCATTCTTCCTCTTTATGAGGCGCCAGGCTCCACCTCAAAACGAGTATCTCCCTCCACTGACATAGAGGCGTTCAACTCTCTAGACGAGTACCTAAAGGCCAAAAACATCAATTATGAGCACTGTTCCATTTTCTATGGCTCAGAAGAGGAGGATGGCGACATTCAGATCAAGGATCAGAACCCGAGGCCACAGATGACACCTTCAGGTGAAACTGAGTCTGAGCCTGAACAAGATGGGGAGCTAAATACCTCTGAAACTGAACACAGTTCTGATTACTCAACATATTGAGTAATAGCTCAAGAGAAGCTAGCACAAGGAGACGCTAGCTCACCAAAGGGGCTTCAATGGCCCAAATGATGGAAAGAGAAGTAAGGACCCCCGGTCAAGATCCAGGGGATAAGATGGTGGAGAAACTAACCCCAGAACAGCAAGCAGAGGTGAGGACAAAAAGGGAGGAATTTAGATCCCGGAAGAAGAATTACATATACCTACCTCCAGACGAGTGGGCCGCACTAACCCCAGAACAGCAAGCAGAGGTGAGGACCACAAGGGAGGAATTCAAAGCCCGGAAGGAGAATCAATAGTATCCTTACCCTCTGGGGCCCTGACACAAGTGACTCAAGCAAGTGCAAGCTGCACTTGACATACAGCTCATCTGTCAAGAGGAATAATATAAAGTGTTATTGTCATTTAGGAAGAAACATGACATAGAATACTACATGCATTTTGTGTATATTCTAAGTATAATATGTAAAGATGTCCGTCCTTGCTCTAAACCCAGAGTAAAGTAAAGTGAATTTGTAATCTATTTCATTCGGAAGGGATTTCCTGACAGCAACCATTTGGTGGGTTAGCACCCTACCAGCCATATCAGCTGCATGAGATGTACACTCACCGGCGCCTATGGGTAAAAAATTGAGACTCTGCAAACTCTCATCAAGCTTAGCACCTTGACGCGGGGGGACAGAGCGAGCATCAGGGTCTCTGTATCCGACGGGCCTATCAGATTTGTGGGGACTTGGAAGCCTCAGCATACAGGACGCTGTGGTGCTTGGGCGGCCAAGTCACTGGTCTATAGGTCTGTCAAAACGGATTGGAGGTTCCGGGGCTAAGAACATAAGTTCCAGTGAGTTGGGCTTTATACTATTTAAATAGGTATCAAAAGCCGAAAGAATATGAACCGAAATGACTGCTGTCAGGTGCCTCTGGAGTAGAATTAATTACAAATTTGAAAAAAACTAAACGTAGAAGGTTCTACTTAAAGAAAGAATCACGCTTAAAGTATATTTTTGTGATTACGGTAAAAAGGTTTACTCATGACTAAAAAGTTACGTAATGTTTTCTTACAGTCAAAAACGTAGAAGGTTCTACTTAAAGAAAGAATCACGCTTAAAGTATATTTTTGTGATTACGGTAAAAAGGTTTACTCATGACTAAAAAGTTACGTAATGTTTTCTTACAGTCAAAAACGTAGAAGGTTCTACTTAAAGAAAGAATCACGCTTAAAGTATATTTTTGTGATTACGGTAAAAAGGTTTACTCATGACTAAAAAGTTACGTAATGTTTTCTTACAGTCAAAAACGTAGAAGGTTCTACTTAAAGAAAGAATCACGCTTAAAGTATATTTTTGTGATTACGGTAAAAAGGTTTACTCATGACTAAAAAGTTACGTAATGTTTTCTTACAGTCAAAAACGTAGAAGGTTCTACTTAAAGAAAGAATCACGCTTAAAGTATATTTTTGTGATTACGGTAAAAAGGTTTACTCATGACTAAAAAGTTACGTAATGTTTTCTTACAGTCAAAAACGTAGAAGGTTCTACTTAAAGAAAGAATCACGCTTAAAGTATATTTTTGTGATTACGGTAAAAAGGTTTACTCATGACTAAAAAGTTACGTAATGTTTTCTTACAGTCAAAAACGTAGAAGGTTCTACTTAAAGAAAGAATCACGCTTAAAGTATATTTTTGTGATTACGGTAAAAAGGTTTACTCATGACTAAAAAGTTACGTAATGTTTTCTTACAGTCAAAAACGTAGAAGGTTCTACTTAAAGAAAGAATCACGCTTAAAGTATATTTTTGTGATTACGGTAAAAAGGTTTACTCATGACTAAAAAGTTACGTAATGTTTTCTTACAGTCAAAAACGTAGAAGGTTCTACTTAAAGAAAGAATCACGCTTAAAGTATATTTTTGTGATTACGGTAAAAAGGTTTACTCATGACTAAAAAGTTACGTAATGTTTTCTTACAGTCAAAAACGTAGAAGGTTCTACTTAAAGAAAGAATCACGCTTAAAGTATATTTTTGTGATTACGGTAAAAAGGTTTACTCATGACTAAAAAGTTACGTAATGTTTTCTTACAGTCAAAAACGTAGAAGGTTCTACTTAAAGAAAGAATCACGCTTAAAGTATATTTTTGTGATTACGGTAAAAAGGTTTACTCATGACTAAAAAGTTACGTAATGTTTTCTTACAGTCAAAAACGTAGAAGGTTCTACTTAAAGAATCACGCTTAAAGTATATTTTTGTGATTACGGTAAAAAGGTTTACTCATGACTTGAAGTAACTGAATGATTACTTAAAGTCAGAACTTAAGTAGAAAAAACTCTACTTTGCGAATAGCAGGCTGAAATAGCCATTGCGAATAGCAGGCTGAAATAGCCATTGCGAATAGCAGGCTGAAATAGCCATTGCGAGCAGGCTGAAATAGCCATTGCGAATAGGAGCGAATAGCAGGCTGGAATAGCCATTGCGAATAGGAGCGAATAGCAGGCTGAAATAGCCATTGCGAGCAGGAGCGAATAGCAGGCTAACTAGCCATTGCTAACAGGACGAGGCTACTCACATGATCAGACAGGTATATGATAACCTTGGACATGCCGGAAGTAAGAGGATGTTGGTATACCTGAGAACTAACAACATTCTCATACCTAAAGCCAAACAAAGAGCGATAACAGTCCGAAAGGCCTGTGAACAATGTGCGCTGGTAAAGGTGCGCTGGTAAAGGGACAAAACCTGAACCAGTGCCACACTCTTAGACGGGGGGGGGGGGGGCTGTCCCCCGGAGTCAGCGGACGACGCAGCGAATGGCAAGAAGGAATATACTGACTCAGGTCAGAAATCGGAAATGGAGGAAGACCGGGCTAGGTCAAGCTCCAGAGCATCCTCAAGGTCCTCATCTAGACTTCCCAGACCTCCCAGACCTCCCAGACCTCCCAGACCTCCTAGACCTCCTAGACCGGACAGAGAGACATCGGCCTGGACCCAGGTTACAGGGCGACGAGAGCCCTGAATGGACCTGAAGGAGAGAAAAGAAATGAGTCCTCTGTGGACTGTATCTGTGATGTCCTGCGAGGCCTACGGACAGGGTCACAAGACCAGGCCAACCACACTTCAATAGAGGACTGCTGCTACAATTCTCGGGGATCCGTGGGGGTCGCCCGAGAAGTGACAAATCAACCTACCTCAAACTATGGGAGAGATCCAAGAGGTCAGAGGGGACGACCCCAAGATGACCAAGGTGACCAAGATGACCAAGGTGACCAAGATGACCAAGACGACAACAGCCTGGGTGCATCGGCCGGGAACAACAGATGCAAGTCTTCCCGCCGGATACCAAGCAACAACGTGACCCCTATCCTGTCGAGCCGTCCAGCCAGGGAACAACAGATGCAAGTCTTCCCGCCGGATACCAAGCAACAACGTGACCCCTATCCTGTCGAGCCGTCCAGCCAGGGAACAACAGATGCAAGTCTTCCTGCCGGCTACCAGGGTAACAAGGTACCGAGATGGCAGAGGGGGTGTGGAGAGTCACAGCCACGTGACCCCACAATCGCCATCTCGTCCCCCAGTACAGACGCTATTAAGACAATGGAAAATGACCGCCCAGAATGACAGAGTGGGTGAGAAGTGCCACAGAACAAGTGACACTTTTTGACAATGACATCCTGAGTCGTTCCAATATAGCCGTATATACCTATTTTTCACATGTAATTATATGCTTCATTATTCAGTTGATAATGGACAATGACCGCCCAGAATGACAGAGTGGGTGAGAAGTGCCACAGAACAAGTGACACTTTTTGACAATGACATCCTGGGTCGTTCCTATATGACCAGTATAAATCTTTAAACTGAACTCTGGAAAGACAGCTCTATGATGGCTCTACTTATAAAAAAAATGGAACTGAGCCTTTAAATGTCTTCATAGAAGGGGCCTGCCTGTGAAAAGCTGTGAAAAGGGAGTGAACCAGCGGAATGTGGGCCTCTGGAGAGGAGAGAGACAGAGACAGAGGAGAAAGAGCTGTGTAATGTTAACCCTTTCAGACGGGAAGGGTTGCTGGTTGAAAACCAGGGAGTCTTGAATCTATAGAGGGAGATCTTAAAAAAGAAACTATATAACAATTAAATGTTTAATGTGTACAGTAAAAGTTTTCATAAATGGCATGCTTATAATTAATAGGAATTAACTGTCATTAGAGAATAATACTAAAAGAATGATGGGTAAAAACTGCTTTCTGGAGGAGATCTTTTAGGAAGCTTGATAAGAAATCCTAGGGATGGCTTCGTGCCCGGTACCATGTCACGTGATCCCCACAGACAAAGCAGTTGTCTGTTCTGAAGGGATAAGGGACTTTCTGTTACTTAAAAACCACTAGGTAACGAGAAGTAACGTTAGTACCAAGAAGGAGGAGCTCATACGAATTACGTATTGTACTCTGGTTTGCTAAACAAAAGTGACAGCCTGTGACTTGACTGTGTTTAGACCAATCGGAAATATTGTAAGATGGATATAAAAGGGACGGTTGCCCTTTCAAGAGTGGGATTTTACATGGAGCTGGAGAGAGAAGAAGAATGGTGCCTACTGACTTTTTTGAGAGATGAGAAGAATGCTGCCAGACACGGGGCACAAGCCGTGCAGAGATGAGATGTTTTGTTCTGTGCTTATTTTAAACTGAATTGGGTGCTTTCCACTTCAGTATCTTTTTGTAACTAGCTTTTTCTAATTAAAATTACCTCTTTATAAATATCCTTTGTATCTTTTCTTCACTCTCAGACGGCCGGGTAAGCATTGAAATGTGTTCTGCATTTGTAACTTCACCCTGTTGCATTTTTGATTAATGATAATATGTGTAAGTGGCTTTATCCCTAGCTATAATGGGGATATAACTATAACTATAGGCTTTATCAAGTAGAGTAATAGGAGACATATGATTATGTATTAATGCAAAATAGAATAAGTGGCTTTATGATTATGCATTAAGGACTAAAGGTGTATTCTGTATAATGGGATTATCAAGTAAATCCATACAGTGATAAATACGTGTAACGGATAAGGGAAATGGACCTCATCTAATTAAAGAGAGTCCGTCCCAGTGCAAATAGAATAAAAATATACCCCGCAACTCCATTTAATCAACTGTATTACTGGAGGGGACGGGGGGTTCCTGTGTGTGAGCCGAGGTCTGTTGAGTTTAAGCCCTGAACGTTATAGACAAATTGAGTCCTAGAGGTCTCACGCTTCGCGGGACGCTGCTTGAAGCTGGGATTCGGACTAAAGAGTTATGGGATAATCAATCTGACCTCGGTTTACGACCGGTGCTCAACACTTCTCCTGGCGGCCATTTTGTCTCTCTGTTTTTTTTGTTGAGATTCTCTCCTTATCTGGTGTCAGCCTCCTCGTGGCTCTTTGCGGCCATCTTGTCTCTGTGCCTAACTGCCCACCTTCAGAGCACTGGCTCTGTATTACCGTGGAGTCCCTTTAATGCCTCAATCACTCTCTTTTCTACCTATTAGGGGACACTATCTCAGACTAATCACCCGTTTCCCATTGCCAATTTAAGGCAAGCGTCAGTGGCGACCGTCTCGTCATGACAGTCCTGCCATAACAGTTTTTTCATCTGGTTCAGCTGTCCCCCCCCTCCTCCTCCTCGTCTCGCCTTTACACTCATTCTGCTTTATTTTGCTTTCGGTGCCGTCTCTGGCGGTTTTGTTTTCATTCTCTGTAGATAAAACCTCTCGGTTTTCAAAACAACACTCTGCATCTCTGCCTCTCTCCCGCCACAGCACTCATTATCTCTGTTTGTCTGCTGGCTTCTCTGTCGCTAATTATGTTTACGGATGTACATAGTTGTTCTTTATTTGGCTTAAAGATCAAACAACCGTGGGTGCAAGTGAACTCACATCTGGTTCCACGGCTCTGTTTCTGGTGTGGTCCATCGATCGGCCCCATGGCGTTGTCCCTCTCTCATGGCTGGCCGTCGAGTCCATGATTCTCCCACACGCTGGCTGTTGTTCACTGTTGCCCCATTGAAAAGTATTTTTCCGTTGTTGTTATCTTTAATCAAAATCCGGCATAAGGCACCAACTGTTAGATTTCGATCAATCAGCCAGTATCACCTCTTCATCTGTTGGCTTGTGTTATCACCTCTTCATCCGTTGACTCTGCGTTGTGTTTTATCTCTCCGACGTCTCATACTGGCTGTACAATCTTTGTCATTCCCCTTTAATGCAATCCGTAAAACGTAATAATTCCCCACCTTCATAAGAATTCGACACTTGACCGCGTGATAC
The DNA here is from genome assembly GCF_963971535.1 of Notolepis coatsorum. Lineage (NCBI taxonomy): Eukaryota > Metazoa > Chordata > Actinopteri > Aulopiformes > Paralepididae > Notolepis > Notolepis coatsorum. The sequence goes on along the minus strand of NC_140165.1, from coordinate 94,318,200 downwards.
CTTTCTTGGAAAACGTTGTTTATTCCATAAACAAAGCCTCGTAATCAGGTGGAAACCAATTCTGTATTGTCCTTGAAAAGTCTTTGGAAGAAAACTAAATTCATTATTCTATCGTCTCTTCTGCTGTTCAGTCCAATGGTGGCTAAGGCCTTGTCGTTAGCCAAAACCCTTCTCCCATTAGCCGAAGCTAATGATGATGTGTCATCTCCCCTCCCCCACTGGCGAGGGTGAGAGAGAGATGGACGTCTCTGATCCACGTCCGCTCGCGTCAGCTTCGTGTCTAGATCGTTCCTTAGTCTGCCCTTACCCGGAAGAAACCTTAGTTATATGATCTTCGTCATAGCAACGACGGCCTCGCCCATCTTCTGGTTGCCATGTGACACGCTGTCATGGTAACTGCTTTTAACCTTTAACACACATTAAAAACGTCTGTTTCATTAATGTCAAACTCTCTCTGCCCATTCTGCCTGCTGCTGTTCTTAACAGTTGTTTGTGCTGATGGAATGCAGACACCCTGCTCGCTGCTCCAACACTGACTGCTCCTTGCCTCTAAACCGCCTCCACCACCATGCACATCTCCCTTTCTGACCTAGCACCGTTAGATGCTGTCATCTCCCCCAATATATACATTACATACATTGAAAAAAAAATTATCTGGCGTCATCCAATTTTGGTGATTCTGTTCCTGGCGATAGATGCAAATTAGCACATATTTAATTAGGTAATGCCTATTTGGCATATATAAACATAAAATCTCAGAAAACTTGCAATACATTTTTTATTAGTTGTTATGTACATAACAAACTGGGAAAGTTTCATAGTGATATCTATATCTAAGAGACCAGGCTTCAGAGCAGATATTTATGGTAAAATAAAGACTGGTAGTGTTGATAATGAAGTCGTATTACAGCTCTTACAGAAACAAATAGGTATTTCCCATTCAGGCCAGGGAGACAGACACTAGAATCACATATGTTATCTATTTATTAAAGAGATTTGCATTACATCCAGGGGTATAAAAAGTTGCCAGAAATTATACTTAAATGAAGGTATGGGTACCGTCTCAAAATCGTACTCAAGTAAGAGTCAGAGTATATGGCTAAAAACACACTTGAGTAAAAGTCAAAAGGTTTCTACTTTTAAATGTACTTAAGTACTAAAAAGTAAAAGTAAAAACTTTTTTTTATTCCGGGGCAATTAAATGTTCCGTTTCGTCCTCTTCATCACTCACACATATTGCTACACATATGGTTTGTAGCCATCTTCTGTAGCTTGTCACCATAGGCGGAGTTTGAACTTGACGCCAGGGGGTGCGACAGCTTGGCGAATGATCCCCGCGCGTACGCGCAGCGGGCGCGCGCGATTTTTTTGACCTTTATTTTATTATTTTAGCGTTTTTACAATGCCCTAACCCCTAATTTTTTATTTTATTTAGGTAGTACAGCAGCACACACACACACTCACACACACAGCACTACGGGGGATCATTTTTAACTGACTTGAAAAATGGAGGGTCTAATTATTATTATTCATAGAGACTCTCGAGCAATAATAATTATTACAGCCTCCATTTTTCGTGGACGAAAAATATACCAACTATAGATATCAATTTTCCCGAAATAACGCTACCTGCCTCGACAAAATCCGTGCATTGGTTATCCAGATACATTAATTATCATCTCAGAATAAGTGGCTTTGTACAAGCTTTACAATGTACTATCGCGCGGGGCATTCTGCTGCTGCTGCTGCCGAATGGTGGTGCTTGGCCGCACGTTAACCCTTTCACTGCCACACTACAGAAGGTTCGCCTTATAATGTGACATGATTACTACTATAAAATGAATGTATTGTAAAACAAAACATAATAGAATTCAGATTTGTTTCTCACAATTATTATAATTTTATTAAAATAAAAATAATTTTTTTTTTTTTTTTTTTTAAAGCAATTTCACCCCCGGCCACCAGGGGGTGCAATGCACCCCCTGCACCCCCATAAACTCCGCCCATGCTTGTCACTCTGACTAGGTGTTTAATCAAAGATCCCCGCTTTCTAGTCTTGCACAAGGACCAATCAGCATGGGTATGGGAGGGTCAATTTTCCATTGATGGGGATTTGATTGGCTGTTTTTAAATAAAGTGCGGCCACAGGATTAATAACGTTAATGTTAGTATGGCCAGATAAACAAATATACTAATTAAAATGGTTGGACCTGCAAGATTTGTACTTTGTAGGTCTGCATTTTTAATGTAAGGAGTAAAAAGTATGTTTTTTTTCTCTGAAATGTAATTGAATAAAAGTACTGTATACCAACCTAATAATACTTGAGTAAAATACAAATACCCCAAAACAGTACTTAAGTATTGTAACAAAGTACAATTACTCAAGTACTTTACACCCCTGACTACATCCATACCTCATTTAGCATTTCTTTTAAGTTTGCATTTTTGTACCTCATTCCCTGCATTTTACTTCATTGTACTTTCATTGTACTTAGGTTGTACTTTATTTTGCATATTGTATATTTGTATAGTGTTGGGACTTCATTCCTCTTTTACTTAATTTTTTTTACTGTATGAAGCACATTCTCAGGGGCTCATACAGAACCAAGCATTTCACTGTAATGTACATGTACTTTATACGTGACAAATAAAAGCAAACTTGAAACTTGAGAATCGTGTCACAAGGGGTATACACTCAGACACACAGACGCACGCACACACACACACACACACGACACACACAGGCACATTATTATTAAATTATGTTCAAACACATACAATGAGAGAGTGCCACCCTCTGATATAAACTGGGACTGCAGTATAGAAAGGTTACAGATGGTTTCAACAACAAAAACAAGCATTAACATTAACATTCTAGAACCACAGACTACATTTGATTTAAGTGTTTTCTCTTAATATTAGTAAACACTGGAATCATCTATAGTCCAAACTGTTCCCTAGCCATTCTGTTCCACTGAAATCATCTACACTATGGATACTGTTTGGAATATGTGAGCAACATACAATTTTTATTGATAGAAGGCCACTTCCATCCTAAACTGGGAAGGACATGTGTACATGTACTTTTTAGGTGGTGGGAGTGGAGTGGTTAGTAGGGTTAATGTAACTGAGGGGTACAATTCCCTGACTGTATTACTAGATATGATACTTACTACCACTACCTTTGTACTTAATATTCGGCCACCCAGTACACGGCATAAATATATTATGATGAACACTGTCACGTAGATGAAACGGATCCAACACAAATGTACGAATTAGAAATAGGTCTTTATTTCTACACAGCGATGGTGTGTAGAGCAAGCACTTAATCAAATCAATCACATTTATGAATGGAATTAGTATGCACTTTTATGGCAAGAGTATTCGTCGGTATATCAATAGAGAATGTCCAATCTCTGAAGGCGCAGGTGGTACATATACGACCTGGAATAGTTTAAGGAATAACAGCAATGATACTTTAATGATTATATACTGGATACACTAGAGGGGGTTAATCCGGTCGCTTGTAAGCCGACAGGAGTAGGAAGGGGGGGGGGGTAGAATCCGGCTGCCTCATCCGGCCAAGGGTATCCCAGGTGAACCCACTGTAGTGCCGTTCAATGCGCCGGCGATCCTTGGACCACAGATGAAAGCAGGTGGACTCTTTGTGGGCCGGCGTCATCCGGTCCACGGAGGAGAGACGTGAAGCGACCTCGTCTTGCAGAGCGTCTCCTCACCTTGCGTCCTCTCCAGGGGGGGGGGGTTCCAACACACGGCAGTGTCGGGGGTCTTTATCCATGGAATAATCAATGTATACAAAGCATAATCCGTGCCTGGGAAGGCGGGCTGTCGTCGGTAGAATAATCCGGTATACAGGTCCACTCGCTCGTCGGCTCTGGGGCTCCTCGGGTGCAGCTTCACGTGGGGTCAACCACCCTGGGTAAGCAGCCAGTTCTCTGCCCGAAACGATGGGGTACTGACTACGGTAGTATTCTCACCGCACGAAGCACTATATATTAACAGACTATTATTAGCTTAATAGACTACGTCCAACTCGACGATATAGTGCCAAATATGACTATTCAAATATTAATATACACGATGTCTCAATACCGATGGTAGGCGAACTTGGCCTTACTCCCACACGTGGCGTCGCGGGGAGGCTTTACGTCTGTGACTCTATTGGAGGGTAAGAAACTGGACTGAAAAGGAAGTCCTACTTTAGTAGCGCAGTATATATACGCACTATGAACAAATAGTCCCATTAGTGGTGCGGTAGCCAGATTCCTACGCGGAACTAGGACTTGTTCGTACATGTGGAGCGGTACGTTTGAACTGGGTCTGAGGGGTATGGCAGCCTGGCACCAAGGTCTCGACCAATAGTAGAATGGAGACTATTATGGGATGTTCAGTAGGCTAGAATGGATATTCAATGCATATTGTACAAGGAATATACAAGGGATATCAGGGAATATTAGAGAATATACAAATACAATTAAATATATATATATAAATAAATATATATATTCGGTTTAATCTGGCCCTTCACAACAGCCACCCCCTGATTGGTCCCAGACCTAATCAGTTAAACAGAGACAGATTAATCGCGTTGTCTATTTACACATAAGGGTTTGCTGTAGGGGTCAGTCAACTTCACAAAGTCATAGGGTTGTAGGGTCATGGTCATCATCGATTGTGTCTGGGAGTCGAGGCAGTTCTATGAGCCTCGCCACGGGACGGGTGTAAGTGCGACCCTGGACGAGCACTTCAGCTGCTCGGACCTTGCCGTCGGCACCGGTGATCACTTTCCTTACGCGGCCGGCCGGCCACATAGCTCTGGGCAGTGATTGATCAATAATCATGACGACTGTTCCTTCTGTCAAATTGTCTCTCTCCTTTACCCACTTCTGGCGGGTCTGTAGAGACGGTAGGTAGTGCAGTAGGAAACTGTTCCAAAACTTGTCGGCTAATACTTGGCTGTACCTCCACATTCGTCGGCCGTTCGCTCCTTCAGGCCGGTACATTGTCTGGGGTAATGCAGGATCTAGCCGCCCCATCAGGAGTGTGTTGGGGTCTGCGGAGATAACAGTGCTCAATCCACAGAACACAGGCTTCTTATTCTCAGCCTCCTCCTGACTGGCTTCCCTCGGGATAGGCGTGGGCCACTCTCCTTCCGGGAGCTTTAGGAATGCTGGGCCGTCACTGTAGACATTGCGACGGGTGAGGTCATCCAGGGGCATCCCCCGGGTGATGACGTCAGCTGGGTTCTGTTTTGTATCAACGTAGCGCCACTCTGTTTCTCCGGTTAACTCTTCGGTTAAGTCTTGAATCTCGGTGACTCTGACTCCCACGAAGACTTTGTACTTGCATGAGTCCGATTGGATCCAGGCGAGTACTGTCGTGGAATCTGACCACAGGATTGTTCTAGACACCGGTATGGTGAGCTCACGTTGGATGAGCGTGGCTAGGTGCGCTCCGGCTAGGGCTGCGCAGAGCTCTAGACGTGGGATAGATTGTTGCTTGCGTGGGGCTATTTTCGAGCGGGCGAGGACAAATGCTGTGTAGATCTCTCCCCCCTGGTCTTGGGCCCGCAAGTAGGCTACTGATCCGTATGCGACCTCTGAGGCGTCACTGAAGACGTGTAAGTCCATTTTACATGTCTCTGGCCTCACTGTGGGTGGGAAGTAGCTTCGGCGCATATTAACGCCTGGGAGTGAGTGGAGCTCCATCTCCCACTCTCTCCAGGTGGATGCAAGGTGTGCGGGAATGGGGTCGTCCCAGCCCTGGTCCTTGTCCCACAATGCTCGTACAATCATTTTTGCCCTGGTGGTGTACAGTAGAATACATCCTAGCGGGTCATATTGTCGGGCGAGTGTTGTGTACACACTCCGTCTGGTGGTCGGCGCCGCCGCCGGCCTTCCCTGCTCCGTAGTCAGGGGCTTGTGTCTGTAGTGAAGCGAATCTGTTTTGAATCGCCACACCAATCCCAGGGTCATCTCCTGGGCTTCTCCCGGGATTGTAGCCATCCAGGTCTCGCTGCTGGCTGCCTTGTCCTCGGAGGAGAGGCTGCGCAGTACTTGCGGATCGCTGCTGGCCCACTGCCTGAGATCAAAGCCGCCTTTGATCAATGAGGCGCGGAGTTTAATCAGGAGAGCCTCGGCTTCTTCTTGGGTTGAAAGGCTTTGTAGACAGTTGTCTACGTAGAAGCTGTTCTTTACGCTGTGTCGGACCTCTTCGTCCGCTGCTGGGTCCTCTGCTACATGTTTCTGTAGCACAGCAGGGGCTGCACGTCGTTCCGAAGGGGAGGACTTCCCATTGGTAGATGGCTGGGTGCTCATCTCCTGGCTTCTCTCTCCATAGGAACCGTAACAGGGGCTTGTCCGCCTCTACTAATCTCACCTGCAGGAACATTCCTTTAATGTCCCCGCTGATGGCCACCTTTTCCTGGCGGAAGCGGAGTAGAACGCCGAGTAGGGAGGGGCCGAGTGTGGGACCGGGCAGTAACTCTTTATTCAGATTTTGGGATCCGATCTGGTAGCTGCAGTTAAATACTATGCGGTCTTTACCGTTGTGATGGACCTTGTGGTGAGGCACGTACCACGATTCAGTGGTCTGGTCAGCCTCTTTAATGTCCATCTTTGTGACGTGTCCCGCTGTGATGAGCTTCTCAATCTCAGCGCGGTATACACTCTCTTGGGCGGGGTTCTTGGCTAAGCGCCGCTCTGTGTTCAGCAGGTACCGTTCTGTCGCGTCTGTCTTGGCGTGGAAAGTAGGCATTCCTTCTCGCCGCAGGAGTGGCGTGGCGTATCTCAACACGCCGTTGACCGGGACTCTCTTGGTCCCTGTCTCGAGGAGGTGAATGGCGTAAATGTCATCTTTAGAGCGAATGTCTTTCTTTCCGTTCTTAAAGGGCATTTGTTCCAAGGTCCATAGCCGCTCTACGTGTTGCAGGAGTGCGGTTTCTCCCTCTGTGACTCGGGAGTGGAGACATCTAGTGGCTGTACTTCGGTTGAGAGATTTGGCGAGCGGGCCTTGGAGAGTCCATCCCAAACGGGTCTCGACTGCTGCAGGACAGCCTCGGGGTCCGGTATGAACCCGGTCTATCGGGACAATGAGGTCTGCATGGTCGGAGCCTATCAACAGGGTCGGCATAGCATTGTCTATGAGCGGGATCGGTAACTTGCGCAGATGTGCATATTTCTCCATCAGCTTGGCGACGGGGTATGTGTACCGCGACAGTCCTATTTCTTGGCTGGTGAAAGCGTCTGTAATCTGGTACCGTCGCTCAGGCTGGCCGCTTGCTGCGATAGAGAATGAGACATTCTCGCCCTTTATCGTCTTCAAATCTCGTCTTATTGTCCGAATTGTCATTTGGGTTTCGCTTCCCCGCAGCCCTAGCTGGGCCGCAGCGGAGGCGAGCAGCAGGGTCTTCTCTGACCCGTCATCGAGGACGGCGTAAGTGTCCAGGACTTTATTCGGGTAGCTTAGTGTCACACGCACTACTTTTAGGAGTACTCGGGCTCCACTGCTGCTGGCGGGATCGATGTACATGACGCTCGCTTTGCGGCTGGATGGTGCGGGTGAAGGGCGCCGTCTGTTACTGTCGTGAAGTATGTCCAGATGGGCTCCATCGCACTTGGTGCACCTTTTCTTTAAGCGGCATTCGGCTGCCATGTGTGAGCGCGCACAGCGAAAGCAGCGCTTGTTGGACTTTATCCATTGACTGGCTTCCTCCGCGTTCAGCTTGGGGAAGGAGTCACATTGCGCTAGCCAGTGTTCTTTCTCACAGTAGGGGCACACTATCTTCCACTTCTCCGTTCTGGAGGGGGTACTGTGGCTCCTGCTGCTCGGTACTGACTCCGATTGGTGCATCACGGTCACCGATCTTCTTCCATCATTTAGTCGTCTGGTTCCTTCTCTGGAGCCAGGGGTGCTCCGTCCGAATGTATCTAGCCGTAGGCTGCTGACTTCTCTCGCCAGGAAGTCTGCTAGATCGAGGAGGTTCGGTTCGGGGCCATTCGGGTCTCGGTGGTCCCTCTGTCGCCTAAAACGCTCCTGACGAGCGGGCGGCAGCTTCTCCAGAATCCTTTCCACATTTGAGTTGGCGTAAAGTTCATGCCTCCCCTTCTCTCTTTGCGCTCCCAACATCCCTACCAGGGACTGCACTCTGATGGACAGGTCGTCCAGTGCTCGATTGTCTATTGCTGGGGGTAAGCGGTCGATGTGTCGGATCTCCTGGATCACGTAATCCCATATGCGCCCATACCTCTGGTCCAATGCTACCAGCGCTGCTGTGTATGGGGTGGTGGAAGTCGCGTAGGCGAGCGCTATATTATGTGCGCGGGGCACCTTTAAGTGCTTCAGTAGGATGGCGTATTTGTGGCGTTCATCCAATACATCCACCAACATGGTCTCCAGACACATGCGGAGTTCTGTATACTGGGCCCGGTTCTCTTGGGTGAAGTCGGGTACCATAGGCGTGCCAATGTATGACGCTGACTGTGGATACATCGGCGAGCGTTGGGGGAGAGGCCTCCTAGGCGAGTCTCCTCCCGCTCCTTGGTATGGGCTGGTACCGGCAGTGTACCATGGCCCGCTTGTCCAGGTGCTGTTCCTCGGTGCGGGTCGTGCGTCATGCTCACCCGTGTATAGAGTCGGGGGTCTGTAGCGCAGCTCCGCGGGAGTATAGCCTGGGCTGTACCGGACCTCCTGGTCCGGTAGAGTACTGTGCTGTCTTCGGGCGTGGTTCTCCTCCTCTTCCTCTTCGTCTTCAGTTAGGTCATCCAGTGCTTGTAGTCTCTGGTTTAGCCTCTCCACAGGATATGCTGCTCCTTCCCGGTTGCTAGGTCTCGCTTGGACCGGTGGGGGGAGGTGGTCTGTGGGGGGTATAGACCTTGTCTGTTGGTCAAGTTCAGGGTTGTTTACTCGGCTAGGGGATGCCGCCCTGGAGGTGTGTCTAGACGAGTTCCTGGAGCCTCTGGCGGAGGGAGAGGGTGTTGTCCGTCTGATCAGCTGTTCTATTAGTTGCGACTGCTGTCTGTCGCGCGCTGCGTCCCGTTGAGCACCGGCTCGTTCTCGGGCCACATTCTCTTCCATCTGAATGCGTCTTATTTCTAGACGTATCTGCTCGTGTTCGCTTCGCTGCTGGATCTGCAGTCGGTCGCGTTCAGCAGCGGCGTTCAGGCTGATGAGGAAGGCCTGCTGTAGGGTCCTCTCTGCCTCGCTGGGAGAAGGCGGTTGTATAGGGGAGCCTTCCCTCGGGGTACTCCTTGCGGAGCCTTGGAGCTCTATCTCCACGGTGCTCTCCCCGTCTTCTTCCGTGCCGAGTTCTCTCTCGGTAGCGTTGTATTCCTCCCGGGACTCATCGGGGACTACTTCTTCAGTACTGGCGGGGTGTGAAGTCATGTCTGGTTCCCACTGGTCCCCACCGTGAACTTGGTCAGTTACATTAGAGCCCGTAGGGGCCTCTATGGTCGGGGTAGTCTGGGCGTTGGGGTTAGACATACTTTTACTTTCTAGTTTTACCGCGTTTACTGTTAGTAGAAGACTAGGTTGTTGACTGACAGCGTAGGCCTCTAAGTACTGAGGGAGCCGTCGTTCGCGCTGCGGGCGTTGGTTAGGAGGATCGTTTCGTGGAGTGTTCATCATAGGCCATTTCAATATTAATAACACTATATTAATATTACACTAATTACCCATCCGGCTCGAAGGACCAATTGTAACTGAGGGGTACAATTCCCTGACTGTATTACTAGATATGATACTTACTACCACTACCTTTGTACTTAATATTCGGCCACCCAGTACACGGCATAAATATATTATGATGAACACTGTCACGTAGATGAAACGGATCCAACACAAATGTACGAATTAGAAATAGGTCTTTATTTCTACACAGCGATGGTGTGTAGAGCAAGCACTTAATCAAATCAATCACATTTATGAATGGAATTAGTATGCACTTTTATGGCAAGAGTATTCGTCGGTATATCAATAGAGAATGTCCAATCTCTGAAGGCGCAGGTGGTACATATACAACCTGGAATAGTTTAAGGAATAACAGCAATGATACTTTAATGATTATATACTGGATACACTAGAGGGGGTTAATCCGGTCGCTTGTAAGCCGACAGGAGTAGGAAGGGGGGGGGGGGGGTAGAATCCGGCTGCCTCATCCGGCCAAGGGTATCCCAGGTGAACCCACTGTAGTGCCGTTCAATGCGCCGGCGATCCTTGGACCACAGATGAAAGCAGGTGGACTCTTTGTGGGCCGGCGTCATCCGGTCCACGGAGGAGAGACGTGAAGCGACCTCGTCTTGCAGAGCGTCTCCTCACCTTGCGTCCTCTCCAGGGGGGGGGGTTCCAACACACGGCAGTGTCGGGGGTCTTTATCCATGGAATAATCAATGTATACAAAGCATAATCCGTGCCTGGGAAGGCGGGCTGTCGTCGGTAGAATAATCCGGTATACAGGTCCACTCGCTCGTCGGCTCTGGGGCTCCTCGGGTGCAGCTTCACGTGGGGTCAACCACCCTGGGTAAGCAGCCAGTTCTCTGCCCGAAACGATGGGGTACTGACTACGGTAGTATTCTCACCGCACGAAGCACTATATATTAACAGACTATTATTAGCTTAATAGACTACGTCCAACTCGACGATATAGTGCCAAATATGACTATTCAAATATTAATATACACGATGTCTCAATACCGATGGTAGGCGAACTTGGCCTTACTCCCACACGTGGCGTCGCGGGGAGGCTTTACGTCTGTGACTCTATTGGAGGGTAAGAAACTGGACTGAAAAGGAAGTCCTACTTTAGTAGCGCAGTATATATACGCACTATGAACAAATAGTCCCATTAGTGGTGCGGTAGCCAGATTCCTACGCGGAACTAGGACTTGTTCGTACATGTGGAGCGGTACGTTTGAACTGGGTCTGAGGGGTATGGCAGCCTGGCACCAAGGTCTCGACCAATAGTAGAATGGAGACTATTATGGGATGTTCAGTAGGCTAGAATGGATATTCAATGCATATTGTACAAGGAATATACAAGGGATATCAGGGAATATTAGAGAATATACAAATACAATTAAATATATATATATAAATAAATATATATATTCGGTTTAATCTGGCCCTTCACAACAGTTAAGGTAAGTGTTGTGCCCCTCTTGGGTTTGCCTCTGTCTTCTCTCCATCACAGGTGGAATGCTGGCAGGTGTTTCAGATTGGGGGTTGATGATGAGAGTGGTATAAAGGAGATGGCTGGTGCCGTGCTCTCTCTCTCCAGCCGCCATTTTGTTGTTTTCTGTTTGTTCATTTCTACCTTATACTGAAGTTAATTTCTGTTAACTGTTCATTTCTATTTAAATACCTTTATTTTACTCAATATTCTGTGTGGTCTCCCATTTGTTGCATTGTCATGAGTCAGGTAGTTTAACATAAGGGATACGTTTATATAAAATAAATAATAATAATTAATACTAGTAATAATAAAGCTTGGCAGCTTTGTCCAAAAGGGACATTTCCCATGGACAGATGTGAAAGATTCACAACTGTGGGATCTAGCACTTTGGGCTGCAGTCCATGTGTGAAAGGTGCTATATAGATAGTTATTATTATTATTATTTATTATTATTATATTGTAAAAAACAAATGTATGCATTGAAATGTCTGTAAGTCTCGACGACATTGAAAATGAGGGTGACCTCAATCATCCTTTTCAAGAATAAATACAGGTTTGAATTCAATTTAATTTAATCTAGACACTACTTTATTAAATTATCATTTGATTGATACATCTAAAAAGAAATGGCTGCCTCAGAATTAATTTAGTAACAAACTCACTGACCCAGTGACCTAGGGTGTCTGGATACTTGGCAATTGCTGAGTCACAGATACAGTGTCTGCAAATACGTACATACATGCCTAGACTAATTCAATGTCTATGGTGCTACTAGCATCACATTCTATCAAGTATGCTATGAAGAAAAAAGCCGAAGGCCAGACCAGCACTCTCAGATTTTAAAAAATTGTTTTTAATGGCAGCCTATAGTACAGACATGTTCCGGAACAGGTGTTCCATCTTCAGTGTAATAGGCTAGCAGTGATAGCTTGTAAAAATGGGAGCTATATACCATGTGGGCAGGAAGTGACATCATAGAGGTGAGCTTGGGAATGCTAGTGAACTTTGACCTCCAGAGTAAGGACTTGTTAATGTAGCATGTTGCAAACAAATTTTTACCAGAAACTTAAATAAGCCAAAAGCAAACACAAAACTCTATAAGCAAAGAACCACTACAACAGAAGGAAAACTTTTCTCCATTCATAAAATAATAATAATAATAATATAATCATGAAAATAAAAGTAATAAAAATTATAAAAATTATAAAAAGTCACTTGTAGGAAACAGGATAACAACAATTTTTTCATTCATTCCCTTTGGTACAGAGCCATTAATCAAATGAATATAGTAACCTGTCTCCCCTCTAGAGGGCATTGTAGACTAACGAGTCCTTTAAACAATAAGATTGCATTAGGAGAAAATAGAGAGATACGGTACACTCTTAAGCAAGGACATAGTGGTGCTAATCACTCAAATAAACACTTGAAATGTCAGTAAATGTCTATATCTCCGGGACCGATGATCCTTTCTTGCTTACTCCTCCATGGTGGAAGGGGGCCGTCCGGAAACATCATCTATGGAGGGAGCACAGCGGATACATCTCCTTCTTAGGTCGGTCTCTGGGCTGCCTGGTAGGCCTGCAGGAGTGCAGGAGGCACCAAGTGTGCCATCATCCCGAGGGGCCTGCTTTTTTGCCAAGGCAAGACATCGAGCGGCATAAGAGATGCTGGAGACGAGGAGACGAACGGGACTATCTACACACTTGGTGCCTCCTGCACTCCTGCAGGCCTACCAGGCAGCCCAGAGACCGACCTAAGAAGGAGATGTATCCGCTGTGCTCCCTCCGTAGATGATGTTTTCGGACGGCCCCCTTCCACCATGGAGGAGTAAGCAAGAAAGGATCATCGGTCCCGGAGATATAGACATTTACTGACATTTCAAGTGTTTATTTGAGTGATTAGCACCACTATGTCCTTGCTTAAGAGTGTACCGTATCTCTCTATTTTCTCCTAATGCAATCTTAATGTTTAAAGGACTCGTTAGTCTACAATGCCCTCTAGAGGGGAGACAGGTTACTATATTCATTTGATTAATGGCTCTGTACCAAAGGGAATGAATGAAAAAATTGTTGTTATCCTGTTTCCTACAAGTGACTTTTTATAATTTTTATAATTTTTATTACTTTTATTTTCATGATTATATTATTATTATTTTATGAATGGAGAAAAGTTTTCCTTCTGTTGTAGTGGTTCTTTGCTTATAGAATCAAGTATGCTATCAAATGCTATCAAATGATGGGGAGGCAGGGTGGCCTATAGGTAAAAGAAACCACCCAGTAACTGAAAGACTGCTGGTTCGAGCCCCGCCACTGACAGGTGTGTGTTCCAGCTGTGAGCCGGTGGCACAGAGATGGCTGGTATTACATCTACGCTTAAGAGCCCTTGAGCAAGGCACTGAACCCCAAACTGCTCCAGGACACTGCACTGCAGGCAACCCTGTGCTCTGACCTCTATGAATACATGCATATTATGTGTGGTGGACTGTGTGCTATGTGTGACTAGGAGAGATGTGCAAAAATACAAATTGCAAAGTAAAATGGCAATAAAATTAATTCTTTTTCTCCTACTCCTTTTAAAGGGATGCATTTGTAGCAGCAGATTTACCAGGTGGTGCCGTGCCTCCCACCTCTTCACAGCTTAGCTGTAACCTATATATAGCCAATGACCAGCAGCCATCACTATAAGATATCTGATTACCATGTAAACAGGCTAATGTACTTTTTCTGGTATCACAGCACTTGCTATTATCCAATGCCATTGAACACATAAGAATAAAATAAATGCCTTCGCGGGTTTCAAGCACAATATCATTTTGGCCACTGATGAAAGCAAGGATTGTACTGGGTTGTACAAGATAATCACCATCCCAGGCTGAGAATAGAACCAAATCCTTGTCTGTCTCGTTTTTAATTCTGCCTCAATACACATTACATATCATGCCCTGGAGAGAGAGGGAGAGAGAGAGAAAGAAAGAGACAATGTGTGTTTGTGTGTGTGTGTGTGTGTGTGTGTGTGTGTGTGTGTGTGTGTGTGTGTGTGTGTGTGTGTGTGTGTGTGTGTGTGTGTGTGTGTGTGTGTGTGTGTGTGTGTGTGTGTGTGTGTGTGTGTGTGTGTGTGTGCGTGTGCGTGCGTGTGTGCATGCGTGCGTGCGTGCGTTTGCAGCTCTGGGTTATGCCCTACATTCATTGCACAGGAAAACCTTTATGCTCCAAAGAAGCGTGTGTCATGAGTTTATGTGAAATCGGATCTCAAAACAGTATTGTCGCACCTTCTAGAATCCTGAGTCATACTGTACACTGCTGGACCACTGAGGCTCATTGTCATGGCAACCAGATAGGAGTCTGTTGACCAATTGGAGGTGGTGACCCAATCATCCAATCAAGAGATGGCTTGCCATGTGGGGAAAGACTCCAGGGACGTTCTAGAATACATTTTCATATCTATTTTCATCTCTAGAGTTAAGGTTAGAGTTAAGTTCATAAACAGTAGGGTTAAGGTAAGAGTTAGGTTTATAAACAGTAGGGTTAAGGCAGGGCTGGACTGGGACCAAAAATCGGCCCTGGCATTTTTGGCCCAGACCGGCCCACCATAATCGGTCGGACACCACCCACCAGTACACCATCCTTGCGGTCCCCTTAAATATGCCTATACCTACTGTACTATTCCCCCAAACCACTACAAAGCTGGTAGTAAGTGCCATGGACAAGTGGACCAGTGCAAGTGGACCAGTGTACTCACTCCCTCTTGGCTGAATCTTGTTTTGGGTGGTGATGTAAAAACATCTGCATCATAGCAGGCTCAGGTTGGGCAAAGTAGTCTATAGCCTGTTCATCCCTGTCTCTCTCCTCCACAACCTGGCTTGACTAGACTAGGAGAGAGAGATGATTACAATTAACTGGTACATTCAGGTCCAGAATTGTTGGAATTCCCTGACAAAGATGTGCAAAAAGCTGTACAATTTAAACAATACCATACTGGTAATGATCAAATAGTTGTTTATTCAATGAATGTGTAGCCGGTGTGATCTTGTCTGCGTTGTGTTTTTAGTCGATTCGACCCCTGTTAAGGGATCGCCCTGAGTGGGAGTTGAACCCCGGACGCCCGCATCGCGGGCGGCATCACAGACCACTAAGCAAGAAGTGAAGCGCTTCCGGGTCTGGATGCCTCTGGGGAGTGAGTTTACTTGCAGTACCGCTTACCATCCACAGCCACGTCACTACTTGTACCTGTGACTGTGGATATACTGCGGTACCTCCGTTACAAATGCATGGAGCTGTTCCATCTTATTTCATTTGATACTAACTACTCAGTTCATACAGATTTCAAGTATTCAAATATCAATGATGAATATTGCATAAGGTTTACACAGTTAATAGATCACCTTCTTGTTTTATATTCATGTTCAGAGAGGAGTAATAGTTAGATCTTTGTATGTGATTTATATGGCAATTAAATCAATGGTGTGTTTGTTTGGGGAGTTAAAAAGGCGGGGGAAATTTGTGAGAGACCAAAATCCAAAATGGCTGCTGTGGAAATTAACTTATTAATGGTTTGACCTACAATGATGCACAATACATGGTACCAGCCCCCTCTCAGTCATGTACCAGCCCCCTCTCAGTCATGTGCCAGCCAGCCCCCTCTCAGTCATGTACCAGCCCCCTCTCAGTCATGTACCAGCCAGCCCCCTCTCAGTCATGTACCAGCCTCCTCTCAGTGATGTATACCAGCCCCCTCTCAGTACTGTATACCAGTCCCCTCTCAGTCATGTACCAGCCCCCTCTCGGTCATGTACCAGCCCCCTCTCAGTCCTGTATACCAGCCCCCTCTCAGTCATGTACCAGCCCCCTCTCAGTCATGTATACCAGCCCCCTCTCAGTCATGTACCAGCCCCCCTCTCAGTCATGTACCAGCCCCCTCTCAGTCATGTACCACAGCCCCCTCTCAGTCATGTACCACAGCCCCCTCTCAGTCATGTACCACAGCCCCCTCTCAGTCATGTACCACAGCCCCCTCTCAGTCATGTACCACAGCCCCCTCTCAGTCATGTACCACAGCCCCCTCTCAGTCATGTACCACAGCCCCCTCTCAGGCTGAGGTTAGACTAGTGTATTCCTGGCGTTTTTTTATACGTTTTTGACGACGTATCATGTCCTATCTACACAGAAACGCGTTTTTTGGCGTTTTTTTGTGGATACGGCTGAAACGCAAAATTGTGTTTGCGTTTGGAGATACGCAAAAAAAACGCCAGGAATACAGCGTGTAGTCAGCACGGAGCAGTTGTTGCGAAAACGCCCATGCGCAGTAGATACCATCTGCGTGCCCTTCCTGTGTACAGTGTGTGTGTTTGGGACAGAGCTCCGTGTCCCAAATAGCTTCAGCTACCATGTGTTGTCAAGTTATTGTTATAAGGACCCCAGTCCAAGCTACAACAGTCTGCATTCCCTTAACAATTGTTTGTATTGAGCCGTATTGTATTGTACCCATATGCAATATGTTAAATAAAGTTTACATCCATTCATTCTGCTAGCATTACCGATGGCATGAGCAGCTGGCTAACGTGAGCTATCAGGATTCAGACCCTGTTAGCTCAGAGTTCCTCTTTCAACTTAAGAAGCATTAAACAAAATGGCCCAGTCATCTATTCACCTTTGTTTAATACACACAGCGTTGTCTCTAATGTTATCTAACTACTGATAGCTCGCGATATCATCAGTTTTGATGCTGGCTAAGTAGCGTGAGCTAACGTTAGCTTCTAGCCACAATGCTATATTGTTATAATGGCATACTCCATTGACGTTAGCATGCAGCTAACAATGCTACACTGCTACCGATCGTTTTTTTGCCTAAACTATCCGCTCTTGGTGGTCACTTGTGTTGATGTTAGTTTTGTTTCATCAACAAATGACAGGCAGAACACACAGTGAATGTATCCGTTTTGTTTATTGCACTTTTATTAGGCTTTGCTGAAAAAAGAATTGCTGCATTGAGTGAGCAAGCAAGATGGTGGCGCGGCATAGGCGCCTGCCTTATTGACATTTCTTTGCTGGAGCTTCCACCAGGAAGTGTATTGGCACATTCGTTCTGATTGGTTGAAATTGCCTTCATGTTTGCCACCTACTGCCACCTACTGCTTTGGCAGTGTACTACATCAGTGTGCTTGGCTGACAAAAACGAAAAAAAAACGAAAGTGTGACTCAGGCGCACGACGTCGCGGCGATACGCATAAGAAAACAATACGAAGATGATACGAAAGGTGTAACCTCTGCCTCAGTCATGTACCAGCCCAAGTTTATAAACAGTAGGGTTAAGGTTAAGATAAGAGTTAGGTTTATAAACAGTAAGGTTAAGGTTAAGGTAAGAGTTAGGTTTATAAACAGTAGGGTTAAGGTAAGAGTTAGGTTTATAAACAGTAGGGTTAAGGTTAAGGTAAGAGTTAGGTTTATAAACAGTAGGGTTAAGGTTAAGGTAAGAGTTAGGTTTATAAACAGTAGGGTTAAGGTTAAGGTAAGAGTTAGGTTTATAAACAGTAGGGTTAAGGTAAGAGTTAGGTTTATAAACAGTAGGGTTAAGGTTAAGGTAAGAGTTCGGTTTATAAACAGTAGGGTTAAGGTAAGAGTTAGGTTTATAAACAGTAGGGTTAAGGTTAAGGTAAGAGTTAGGTTTATAAACAGTAGGGTTAAGGTAAGAGTTAGGTTTATAAACAGTAGGGTTAAGGTAAGAGTTAGGTTTATAAACAGTAAGGTTAAGGTTAAGGTAAGAGTTAGGTTTATAAACAGTAGGGTTAAGGTTAAGGTAAGAGTTAGGTTTTTAAACAGTAAGGTTAAGGTTAAGGTAAGAGTTAGGTTTATAAACAGTAGGGTTAAGGTTAAGGTAAGAGTTAGGTTTATAAACAGTAGGGTTAAGGTTAAGGTAAGAGTTAGGTTTATAAACAGTAGGGTTAAGGTAACTAGACTTAGGTTTATAAACAGTAGGGTTAAGGTTAAGGTAAGAGTTAGGTTTATAAACAGTAGGGTTAAGGTTAAGGTAAGAGTTAGGTTTATAAACAGTATGGTTAAGGTTAAGGTAAGAGGTCGGTTTATAAACAGTAGGGTTATGGTTAAGGTAAGAGTTAGGTTTATAAACAGTAGGGTTCATGAAACTTCCTTTCATTAGTGTGTCGTGTGATAAACTACAGTTGTTTCCCCAACACTGGTATCTGTGGCTCGGGAGGTAGAGCAGTCGTCTGGTAATCCGGAAGTTCCCAGTTCGATTCCCGCTCCTCCCAGGCAGCATATCAAAGTGTCCTTGAGCAAGAAACTTAACCCCTAATTGCTCCCGATGAGCAGGTCGGCACCTTGCATGGTCGCCTTCGCCATCGGTGTGTGAATGAATGTGTGAGTGAATGGGTAAAAATGTGAGGAACAAATTGTAAAGCGCTTTGGATACAATCTGCTATATAAATGCAGCCATTTACTCTCTGGATTGTTGAGAGCATTTCTCGTGTTACTACATTGAACTGTGTGTGTTCAGCTCTGTGTTCAGCTCTGTGTCAACAGTAAGTTAGATCTGTATTGCTCATCCCAGAGCTAATTCTGATACAGAAATACTGGCACTCATAGTCACAAGATGAGGAAGCTTTGCAGGATGACTCCACACCTGGTAAATGTTCCACTTCTAGCCCTAACAAAGGACCAGCCAATGTATATAATGATAATATGTATATGTATATTATTTTATTTTACCTTTATTTTACCAGGTAGTCACTTGAGATCAATGATATGTATATGTATGTTTTGTATATATGTATATGTATATATTTGACTATTTTACTAGTTTTAGCCCTACTTATTTTATGTTCTTTTTTTTACTCTCCTACTAGGTTGTATGTTCTTCTACACTGTAGCACCTTGAGATTTGTTCCACAAATATAAAGCGCCCCTACAAATTTTATATATTAATATTATTATTATTATTATTATTATTATTATTATTATTATTATTATATTATTATTATTATTATTATTATTATTATTATTATTATTATTATTATTATTATTATTATTATTATTATTATTATTATTATTATTATTATTATTATTATTATTATGCCTTAAAGGTAGAATGTGTAAAGCCTTAAATGTAGAATGTGTAAATCTCAATCTCCCTGAGCATCGGGTCCCCCCAGGGCTGTGTTCTCAGTCCTCTGCTGTACTCACTGTACACACATGACTGTGTGGCCAGGTTCAGCTCCAACTCCATAGTGAAGTTTGCGGACGACGCGGTGGTGGTGGGGCTGATCTCTAACAATGACGAGAAGGCCTACCGGGAGGAGGTTGATGAACTGGCACGTTGGTGCCGGGATAACAGCCTACTCCTGAACATTGGTAAAACCAAGGAGCTGATCGTGGATTTTAGGAGAACACAGCAGGGGACACACAAGCCACTGTGGATAAATGGGGCTATCGTGGACAGGGTGAGCAATTTTAAGTACCTGGGAGTCCACATCACAGAGGACCTGACATGGTCAACTCACATAGCCACTGTGGTAGAAAATGCGAAACAGCGCCTCTACCACCTGAGACAATTAAGGAAGTTCAGAGTATCAGGGAAGATACTCCACTCTACTTCTATTCCGGGGCTGTAGAGAGCATTCTGACTGGGAACATCACTGCCTGGTTTGGAAACAGCACGGCCCAGGACAGGAAGGCCCTACAGAGAGTGGTGCGCTCAGCAGAATGGACCACGGCCGGGTATTGCCCTACCACCCCTGCAGGACTTATACAATAGGAGGTGCAAATCCAGAGCCTGTAATAATGAAGGACCCTCACCACCCCAACAACAGCCTGTTCAAGCTGCTGCGGTCAGGCAAGCGCCTCCGTACACACGCAACAAGAACAGAGAGACTGAGGCTCAGCTGACACTGATCTCTCCACACACAAGCACACATGAACACACACATACACACACACAACATTCTGCACTCGCACGCACACAAACGCACCACAGGTCACTTTAAACACACAAGAAAAGGACACTTTAAAGGAAGGAAAGGACACTTTAAGAAAATAACTTGTTGTGATTGTTGTATAGTATAGTTAGTAACAGCAAGTATAGCATAGGGACATAGAAGAAAAACTGCACATTGTATAGGAATGTACATAGGATCCAGTGCCATTAAGCGATTTATTAACATGTCTATTCTAGTTATAATTTTATTATTATTACTATTACTATTACTATTGTTTTATTGCACAATCGAAGCGGGCATGGCCAACCGCATTTCACTGTATGCCCTGGTGATGAATAAAACTCTTGAATCTTGAATCTCGAATCTCGAGCCTTGTAAAGCCTTAAAGGTAGAATGTGTAAAGGTGTTGAAAAGTGACCTCTGGGCAAAAGAGCCTGTCTTGGTGTTGAACTCTGTTTATATCAACATCAATACCTTTGATGTCTGGGTTTGACGTGTGGGTTGAGTGGGGCAGAGGGGGGAGGGGCTGCTACTGCTGGCCACACCTCAGGCTCTACTGAGGCCATGGTTACACTGGGGGAGACGACTGGAGAAACTATACACTATAATAAATTACTCAGACGGCATTACCTTTAAACTTGAGAAAGGAAGATGTCAGAGAGAGAGAGAGAGAGGGAGAGAGAGGGAGAGAGAGAGAGAGAGAGAGAGGGAGAGAGAGGGAGAGAGAGAGAGAGAGAGAGAGAGAGAGAGAGAGAGAGAGAGAGAGAGAGAGAGAGAGAGAGAGAGAGAGAGAGAGAGAGAGAGAGGCCCCCCCCTGGAGAATAGATTGTGCTGACAGAGTGGTAGCAGTAACTATAAACACATCCATGCTTTGGTAGACAGTAGACACTCACTCACTCACTCACTCACTCACTCACTCACTCACTCACTCACTCACTCACTCACTCACTCACTCACTCACTCACACACTGATGTCATTGTCGGGGGTCTGTAGACGCTCCGCGTACAG
>NC_140165.1:92781454-93057816 GCF_963971535.1 Notolepis coatsorum | reverse complement strand
AGAGAGAGAGATATCTGCATGAGGCTAGTTCATGCTTAATTACTGGGATAAAATTGTGACTTGATTTATGGGTGTCCGCCTTTTTTCGTAGATTCTCTCTCTCTCTCTCTCTCTCTCTCTCTCTCTCTCTCTCTCTCTCTCTCTCTCTCTCTCTCTTCTCTCTCTCTCTCTCTCTCTCTCTCTCTCTCTCTCTCTCTCTCTCTCTCTCTCTCTCTCTCTATAGCACTTTAATCCAAAGCGCTTTACAATTTGTTCCTCACATTTGACCATTCACACACTGATGGCGGAGGCGACCATGCAAGTGCCACCTGCTCATCGGGAGCAATTAGGGGTGAAGTGTGTTGCCCCCCACATCAATCTATCGGCCGCCGCCCTTGCACGCACAGGGTGGGGTGTGGGAGGGCCTAGGAGGGGGAAAGGACATGTGGCACTGCAGGAGACAGGACATTGGACGAGAGGAGGAAAAGGGGAGGGATTTGCAAGTTCACTCACAGTATCCCCACACGGAGCTAGTAAGGGTTTCGTTACTAGGATGAAATTGAGACTTTGAGTAATGAGGGGGCGTGTGCATGTGACGTAGGTTCTCTCTCTCTCTCTCTCTCTCTCTCTCTCT
Source organism: Notolepis coatsorum (assembly GCF_963971535.1). Classification (NCBI taxonomy): domain Eukaryota; kingdom Metazoa; phylum Chordata; class Actinopteri; order Aulopiformes; family Paralepididae; genus Notolepis; species Notolepis coatsorum. The sequence goes on along the minus strand of NC_140165.1, from coordinate 93,057,203 downwards.
CTCTCTCTCTCTCGTCCCATTTAATCTAGTGACTTGTTATAGTGTGAATGTCTCCAATTTGAATGTGTACAGATGTAAAGGTAGTCCTCAAACGTATTATTATTTATGTAATGTGTGTATTGGATCCTTTTTTGACTGGATCTGGTCTGTGTAATGAAATGGATTTTGGATTTTGAAGGTTGTGTCTTTTCCTCATTTAGGCTTCTAGAGATGTTGCAGTCAATTGTGGATGAGCAATTCATTGATTGATTAATTAAAAAAAATGTATCCTATTCAGAATCCTCAACATAATTATCTCAACATACTATATCATTGGCAATGCTTTTTGAATAAACCTATAAGAAAAATACTTGTACGTACTAAACATTATGTTTATGTGTTGATAGCCTATATGCATTAAACATTATGTTTATGTGTTGATAGCCTATATATATTTATTTGCTGACCAAAGCCTCCACTGAACAACATTAAAAGAGGAGAGAACAGATTTACCTGCTGTTAACACAATTCACACTTTGCTTTTTTCATGACCAGAAGCAAATGGTGCTGCTTCATCATCATATCAGTTGTTGTAAATATTAAAACACTGCTTTGACATGAGGGGGGCGGGCCCTTGTGTAATCTGTGGGCCCTACACAACAAAATAATAATAAATTTGATTTGAAGAGAAGCGCCTTTTTCAGACTCAAGGACACTTTACATAAAAAGAGAAGCTATATAAAAAGGCAAGATATGAATATGTATAGTAACAATAGGAAAATAAAACAAAGGAAGCAAGGTGCAGTGCATTTGGAAGAAACAGTAGCACAAAATAAACAAAAACAACAGGATCAGTAGCTTAAAAAAAGAGTCAGGGTGTGAAGGGGGTGGGCTACTTGGGAGCAGTGCCGTGTTGTGCTGTGTGAACAGGTGTGTTTTTAGATGGGTTTTAAGTGGTTGATGGTGTCGTAGTGAGCATATAGAGCTGCCCAGCTCTGACCACAGCATTGATATGGGAAACTAGGCATTGTAGATCAAATATGAATCAATATTCTGCAACTGTTTTCTGAAACCTGTTTTTAGTTAACTGTTTAGGTGAAATAAAAGAACATTGAAGACATGACAGCCCCAATGCAGCAGGAGCATAGAATTATGTACAAGGAGTCATCTATAGGGTTAGGGTTATATATATATCTATAGGCTGCTAACAAACATGATCCTGCTTTCAACACTGTCCTCGAGTCAAGTGTTGACCAAGAAAGGGGGTAGGTGGTTTGACCAGCAGGGGTCTTTCTGTGTGGAGTTTGTTCTCCCTGTGTTGTATGTGGGTTTCCTCTGAGTACTCTGGTTGCCTTCCACCCAAGACATGGATGCTGGGTCTCCTGCCATTACTCTTGAGCAAGGTAGTGGCATCACAACTGGAGTTGGTCCCCAGGTGCCACACTGAGTGTGGCTGCCCTCTGCTCCTAAATAGTTAGGATGGGTCAAATGCAGAGAATACATTTCCCCAAGGGGATTAGCAGAGGAGACATTTCACAGCCACAAATAGACTAATGACTATAGAATAGAATATTTTGACACCTGGTATTCCCAGGCAGACTCCCAGCCAAATAGGCACTACAAACCTGACCAGGCCCAGTGAGCATTTTTTATGATTTGTCAGTGAAAAGACATCTGGGCATCTGAGCTTTACAAAAACATCTTCAGTGTGATCTTCAGATGGCTGTCTGCACAGGGAGCGACCTCTAGGCAGAAGAGCCCTGTGTGGCATTACACTTTGTTTACATGTTTTGTTTTGGTCTGATGATTGGGTTGGAGTTTAGTGGAGATAGAGGAGGGGTTGCTATTGCTGGTCACACCTCAGGCTCTGCCCAGAGAGAACTGGAGACATGCACCCTATAAGTCACTAAATTCCAACCCACATAGCAGACCAAAACAAAAAATGTAAACAAAGTGCAATAAAGTGTTTTTGCCTAGAGGTTGTTGTTGGACGACATTACAGAGCTCCCCTAAGTTTAATTTATTTGTTTTACTCCTCAAGAGATAAAGTGATCATTCTGCATGACCTAATAATATACATTCTATATTACACTATGTGTTAATGTAAGGAATGTCATATCGCTTGATATAGGGTTACACTTTTACACTCTCAATATATATTGTCCAACTGTATTTGAGACATCTCCCTAGAATTGGGAGAGTAACTGTGCTATCTTCCAACGGCATACAGCACAGTGGAAACTCAGTCTTTAGACCAAATAGCACATTATGAAATTTCTGAGGAAAAAGAAAGCACATTTGGGTGAGTGATGCCAGGCATAATTATGTGGCAGGCAGGCCTAAGAAATTTGATTTGTAATACCACACTTCATAAGACTTTTTGTCTTGTGTGTGACTGCGAGCCCTGTCTGACTCCAGATCAGCGGAGGCTCACAATTTTCAGTCGGTGGTAGGGTGACCAGGTGTCCCGCTTTTGGTTGTACTGTCCCACCATTTGACCGAATGTCCCGCGTCCCGCATATTGAGAGGATGTCCCTCTTTTCGAAGCAAAAAAAACATGGGTCTAAAAGCCCCTCCCTACAGTAAAACGTAGCAACCCGCCTCTTGTCCACACACATTGCTCTGCTCGTGACGCTACCTCATATCGCAGATCTGATTGGTTAGGTAGTAATTTAGCGCTCTGCTCGTGAGAGTCGTGACTCACTTCCTATATTTGGTCCGCGTTTGGTCAGATGAAGCGAACCGAGACCTACGTTTTCAGGCGGACCAGAGTTTGCGTGTTTGGTCCGCACCAGAGTTCGACTGAGCATTCACACCACCCCAAAAAAAGCGGACTATCCGAGAAAACTAACTCTGGTGTGAAAGCATCCTTAGTCACATGACTCAGTTGGTATTGCTGATTGGCTCGAACACGGTATGTTTGTAAACAGCGAACAGGTCTATACACTGGACATTATCCTGGACGTCACCTAGAACATTCTTGTTACATATAGGCATATGTTTATAGCCTGTGTTAGAGGGACACCTAGTGGTGCTTTACCGGATGTGATGTGTGGGCATGCGCATGGATGTAACCTCAGTTTAATAAAAGCTATACTGAAACATGGTGTCAGAAGTGGTAGCTCCGAAAGGAATAATCGTATAAAGAAATAAAACCACGCCATGGCAAGCAACAGCATCCCAGCGCCCGAGGGCATGCGCATGTCTGGGGATTTGGTGAAGAACTGGGACGTTTTCAGTGCAGAGTTCGATGATTTTTTGCTAGCTACCGGTCTGAATGAAAAGCCGAAGCCAGTTCAAGCAGCCACGCTGAGACAGCTAATGGGAAGTGAGTGCCGTCATGTTTATACACACAGCCTTGCGTTGACGGAGGATCAACGTAAGGACCCAGCTAATAATTTGCGCGCATTGAGGGATCATTTCAAGCTGGCGAAGAATGTGATCTATGAAAGATACATGTTTGGATGTTGCAAACAGGAGACTGATGAGCCAATAGACTGTTTCCTGACTAGGCTAAATGAGAGAGCGTCGGCATGTGAATACCGTGCACTGAAGGACAATCTGATTCGGGACAGGCTCGTGCTGGGTGTCGCAAATGAAGGCACCAGGAGGCGTTTACTATGGGAACGTGAGTTAACGTTACAAGCTGCGACTGAAATCTGTCGGCTCGCTGAACTGACCAAGAGACATATGAGGGTGATGGCCCCGCCGGGGCAGACAGACAGTGTGAATGCCGCTGACAGGCAGAGCAAGAGGCGGCATTTCACAGGAGGGCAGCGCCAGCGGAGAGGTAGCCCCAGTGGAGCTGTAAATATTGTGGGGGCAGCCACAAACAGGGCAGAGAGCAGTGTCCAGCTTATAGTAAAACCTGCCGGATATGTGGCATAGCAAATCACTTTGCCAAGGTATGCGAGGCTGGTAGCAGGTCTGACAGAGTAAAAAAGATAAATGTGCTTGAAGATGACGACAAGAAGGGGGAAGACTCAGATACAGATGATAGACTGTTTCATGTCACTGAATGTGTAAATACTGCAAAGGCCCAGCAGGGGCGCAAGTGGTTTGTGAATCTAGGCCTAAATAAGAAAAGGCAGCAGTGCCAGCTGGACACAAGCTCTACCTGCAATGTCATGGGCTGCAAGATTAAAGAGAAGCTGTCACCCAGAGCGGCGCTACACCCGAGCACGGCCAGGTTGAAACTATTAAAATGTGAAAATAGAAAATTTCACACTGAATGTGTCATCCAACGAGAAAAATACAATCTCACATTTGAGGTAGTCGACACAGAGCAAAAGCCTCTTCTGGGGGGGGACACACGACACACCAAGGAATGTCCCAGTGGCTCTGAAGGCGAGAGTCAAGGAGGAACTTGACAGACATGTCAGGGTCGGCAGCATTACGCCCGTGACTGAGCCGACACCATGGATAAGTAACATGGTGACGGTGGCAAAGCCAGATAAAATAAGGATTTGTATCGACCCGAAGCCTCTCAACCAAGCACTGCGGAGGTCTCACTACTTACACTGGAAGATGTGTTGTACAAGTTGCCTAAGGCCCGCCTTTTCACACTGGCGGATGCTCGCGATGCCTTTTTATAGTGTAAGCTTGACGACGAGAGCAGCCGTCTGACGACCTTTTGGACGCTGTGGGGTCGGATGAGATGGCTCAAGCTCCCTTTCGGAGTCTCTGTAGCGCCTGAGATATATCAGTGCAAACAACATGAGCTTTTTTTTTTTTTTTATCCAATTTTTCTCCCATTTTTTCTATATATTTTCTCCCATCCCAATTTCGTATCATCCAATTCAACCCTCCCCTGTCACGAACGCTGTTTCTTGCCTCCCACAAGCCGGCTGCAATGTGGACTAAGTCATACATAGCACAAGTCCCCTCCGGTACTTGAGGTAACAGCAGTCGCATCTTTTCACCTGCGCAGCTCGATCTCTCAGTGGCGAGGAGTAACGCGTGGGAGGCTCACGCTGCCCCCGACACTTCCTGATTCTACTGTGCAGGCGCACCAACCGACCTGTAGGAGTCGCTGTCCACAACGCCCGATCCCCACCCATCAGTTTCCCACCCCCTAATACGGCCAATGTGTATTAGTATGAACGACCAGCTAAACTGAAAGCAATGTGGAGCTCTGGGCTCGAACAGGCAAGCCCAGCGGCTCCGTCATTCGTGGCGAGCGCATTGCCCACTACGCCACGTAGCCGCCCCAAACAACATGAGCTGTTAACGGGCTTGGCCGGTATCGAACCGATCGCTGACGACATCCTGGTGGTCGGATGTGGCGATACGGATGCCGAAGCCGAACTGGACCATGACAAAAACTCTCATGGAACGATGCAGAGCAATCAAACTCAAGGCTGTACACTTCCACAGCCACATACTGTCTGTGGAGGGACTGAAAATGTACCCAGAGAAAACATGTGCCGTGCTGGAAATTCCGACGCCCACAGACGTGAAAGCGGTGCAGCGCTTTATTGGATTTGTGACGTATCTAGCAAGGTTTCTGCCGAAACTCCGAGGTCTGTGAGCCGCTTCGCAGGCTCCTGGATAAAGACGTCATGTGCCCAAACACGGAGATGCGGTGCGTGAAGTGAAGCGATCCAGAGCAACGCCAGCATGACCGGGCTGGGGGGCTGTTTGTTGCAAGGGGGACAGCCGGTGGCTTTCGCCTCGAGGGCACTGACACAGACAGAGCAAAACTACGCTCAGATCGAGAAAGAGTGTCTGAGCATAGTCTTCACCTGCCAGAGATTCCACCAGTACCTATATGGCAGGAACACTATCACCGCAGAGACTGACCATAAGCCGCTGATCACAATATTCAAGAAGCCCCTCCTGAGTGCACCGAAACGTCTCCAGGGTATGTTGCTGCAGCTGCAGAACTATAATCTTCAAAAGGTCTACAAGTCTGGCCCTGAGATGTATGTCAGCGACACCCTGAGCAGGGCCACCCTGCCATGCCATGGGTCTGACACCCTGTACGTGCAGCATGCTGTGTGCACTGTGGACAGCACCCAGGCAGAGTATTCACAACTGGACCAGGCGCAGAACCTGAATGTTACGGCTTTCAGATTTGGCCAGATTGTGCAGCACACAGAGACAGATGATGTGCTCCAGGAGCTGGCGTCTGTGATTCTCAGTGGCAGGCCAGACTTTAAAGAGGACACCACGCTGGCAGTGCGGGAATACTGGCCCTTCAGAGACGAGCTGAGTGTTCAAGATGGGGTGTTATACAGAGGACAGTGTGTCATTATACCAAAAGCCATGAGATCTGAACTGCTCAAACATGAGAGCGGAAATAAAGGACTTTGTAGCAAACTGCTCCACATGCAACGAGTATGCACGGGTCCAGCAGAAGGAATCTATGATGTTGCATGACATACCAGCACGCCCGTGGCAAGCAGTAAGCATGGACGTTTTCTCATATGCTGGCAAGGACTATCTTATCATTGTAGATCAATACTCTGACTTCTGGGAAATCGATCATCTGCCAGATCCGTCTGCTGACACACTCACCACACGATGCAAAGCTCAGTTTGCATGTTATGGACAGCCAGACAGGGTGATCTCAGATAATGGCCCACAGTTTGCTTGCGAGCGGTTCAGGAGGTTTGCAGCGAGCTGGGGTTTTCTCCATGTTTCACCCCGACATCCTCAATCCAACGGGAAGGCGGAGTCGGCTGTTAAGATCGTCAAATCACTCTGTAAGCGGGCAAAATTAGATGGCACGGATACATGGTTGGCCATCCTTCACTGGCGTAACACACCCACCGAGGGGATGGACAGTAGCCCGGCCCAGCGCTTAATGGCACGCAGGCTCAAGACTTCACTGCCGGTCATGGACAGCCTGCTTCTACCATGGGTGGTGGACGGAGTAGCAGAGAAGCTGCGGTGGAAAAGGCGGATCGCAAAATCATTCTACGACGCGGCTGCCAGGGACCTTCCAGAGCTTAATGTTGGAGATCACATAAGGATGAGGCCTCTGCCCGGTGATCGCACAGGGCGGTGGCGCCTGGGCCAATGCCTCCAGAGGGTCGCTCCTCGCTCGTTTGTAGTGGATATGGACGGCACACATTACAGACGCAACCGAGTGGATCTGTGTGTTGCAGAGCACTCAGCCCAAGCACAGCAGTAGGACATACTACGGCCGGAGCGAAGCAGTCCTGACCAAGCTCATGTCACTGGAGTGACAGCCTCTGCCGGGACGCAGATTGTCCCAAGTCAGGGGGAGGTAGGCGGCGAGGAACATCCTTGCACGCCACACTTACCGAGGATACCGGTGACGGGCGTGACGACAGGGGGTACTGACACGGCAGGCCATGGTGTCTACTCACGGAGTGGCCGCCCGTCACGGCCACCACAACTACCGGACTTGTGACAATTTTTTTAAATAAAAGAACAGTTGGACAATGTTATGTTGGAATGTTATTATGACTGGACTTTAAAAAAGAAAAAATTTAAAAGAGAGTTGGGCAATGTTATGTTGGAATGTCATTTCAAGTTGTGATTGATAAACAAGATGCAAGCATACTGTATCATTATTTGCAAACAGCTAAAGGAAACGAGATGTTACATAGGCATATGTTTATAGCCTGTGTTAGAGGGACACCACGGCTCAGTGGATGAAAACATGAAGCCACGTTACAAGCACAAGACTTCCCTGGCTCGCATTAGGCCTGGCAATTTCTTTTGCCATTGCTATGTCTACTATAGATTGGTTTCTTGTTCGAATGCATTTATTTCTATAGACCAGTGGTGCCCAACCAGTCGGCCGTGATCGACCGGTAGATCAATGACATGCAATATAATTGACGCGAGCGATGGGCTAATGTTAGCTGCTAACTAGTAATAAATAGGCTAAGCTAACTAGCGTTAGCCGTTAGCTTAGCGGTAACCCTGGAAAACGCTCAAAGCGGACTCCACGACACCAGTTCCATTCGTGAGAAAAGGGGGTGGGTTATATTGACAAGGCTTGACAACAGAGGTTCAAATAACTTCAGATTTATTGGTTATTTGTTTCTTTATATCAGCATCCAGTTTCCACCACGTGTGTTAAAACTCTTCCTGTGTTGACGTTAGAGCGTGACATCATCGCTACGGCAGCTTACACGCTCAAAACGCAAACCGTAAACAAAACCCGGAGCGCACCAAGACTGCAGTGTGTACACAAACTAGAGGGGGGAGAGGGAGGGGGGAAGTGCGCACCCAAGGACGGGGCGGAGCTGGTTCGACCCTGAACATTCTCCTAGACGTCACCTAGAACATTCTCCTGGACGTCACCTAGAACAGGGGTTCCCAAACTTTTCAGGCCGGGACCCAGAAAATAAGGCGTCAGAGAGCCGCGGCCCAATGCACATCGTCAGGCTTTTTTTTTTAATTTTTTTGCCAGGCGACCGATTTTTTAAGCCAAATATCACTTCAATCCTATTAAGTTAGTTCAAGTTAGTTATTCATTTATATGTGCTATTTATGAGAGGGCTAACTTGTTGCAAAATAATAATGATAATAATAATAGCCTCATTAAAATACTATTGTTGCTTCGGTTGTTTTCAGCGTTTTATGTGCATAATCTGTTATTTAGTTTGAAATGTTCGTTGAAATAAGTCGATTTTTCTTTTTTGTTTATTTATTAAGTTAATATAAAACCATATAGTCACATTTTAGAATACAATAGAATAGAATTTTAGAATACAACTAGAAACACTGTCCTGGCCTGCTTCTAAGTTCAGTGGCCTGACAAAAAAAGAAAAAAAAATTGGATTATTATTTTTTTTTTATATCATCTCGCGGCCCTCCCGTGGCTGCTCGCGGCCCACCTTTGGGTCACGACCCCGACTTTGGGAACCACTGACCTAGAACATCTTTCTCAGTGCATCATCTATGCAGCATACTTGATACTTTATACTTGATGACATCAGTTTTCAAGATTCAGTTTTACCACTCCAGTTTCAAGTTCAAGTTTGTTTATTAATTGTCACAATAAAATACACATACTTTACGGTGAAATGCTTGATTCTGTATGAGCCCCTGAGAGAATAGGGAGAGATTTGTTCGTTATCACTAATATTTTTTGACTGTAAGACCAAGGAATGACATAAATTCTTAAATTGGGCCTAGTTCCCCTTATCCACTGCTAAATAGAATTAATTGTATGCTATGACTAGGCTCTTCGACAGGTGAGCCTTTTTGGTTTGTTTTCTTGTGAAGCACTTCCCCTCGTCTATTCAATTATACAAATAAAATTGGTGGACATGAACAAGTCCCAAAGGAAATGAGACACACCATACGGTCTCGGTTAGCGATCTGAAATCATATTTCATCAACCGAGTCTACCGTTGGAAATTCAGCCATTCCAGGTGCTCAGATGTGAAAAAAGCGCCCCCTATCGTCTCCCAGATGGTAATTCACCCTTTTGGATTGGACTCAGTGAAAATGAATGAGAAAAAGAATCCCGGACTCCACATTTTACTTCTCACTCACGCAGCCAGGGTCGATCAGCTCCACTCTGGAGCCTCAGAACAGCGGGGATTATGTGTTTTTACAGTATACACGGTGGATCAATAAATGGATAGATTTTTTCGAATGGCGATCAGGAATTGGAATAATCCATTTGGATACCATCTGATCTCAGGTAAGGAATCTATGTTACCAGTCTTAGGATAATCAGACTTGTTTTCACAGAAATATAAGCTTTTATGTGATTATGTGATATGGCTGATTGACTGTGCGAGCGGTCAGGAAATAGGAGAATCGATTTTCAGCTCGCGGTCAGAGCATGCATGCGTACACATATACTATCGATAATCTAGCGTTTATTTGAAAACTATTCATAAATAGGCCGAAAAATGACAACGTTCTAGAATATTCCAGTAAAGGGCGATTATCATGGAATGTCTTATTTTTTCCGTGAAAACTAGTGCTTTTCAAAATGCTAGAAAACGGAAATGAAGCGATAAAAAAACAATCTGCTACGACAATGTTGACTGGAAAATGAGTCTTTGATAAGCGACGGGCAGATTAGACACATAGCCATAATTTAAAACATAGATTAGGCGATATTAACGTTAACATTGAAGTGGTGCTGGCAGGGGTGTAGCTCCAGATTCTGGGCCCCATGAAAGAATGTATTTGTAGGCCCCCAGTGAATGCGGAAACTTTTTTGGCTATTTTTTTTGTTGATGAAAACGCATAATATGGTTTTTACCTATACATTCGGATCAGCAGTTCAGCACCTGCACTGTTGGTGGGTGAGCCTAGTAAAGGATGTCGCATTGCGTTCATCTTCAATGAATGGACCAATGCAATAGTCTACCAAAGCCCCCCCTCTCTCTATATATATCTCTCTCACACACACACACACACACACACACACACACACACTTCAGAAACAAACATAGTATCAATGAGAGCATCAATAATACACCTGAGTGATGTCTAGTAAAAAAAAAATTATTTTTTTTGGCCCCCCCCCCCCCAGTGCTGGGCCCTTGGAATCATCCTAAGCTACCCCCCCCCCCAGCTACGCCCCTGGGTGCTGGGCATTCAAGGAGGTAAAAAGGAATTAAGCTAGGGCTCTGAAAGTGTTAACACATTCGGGGCCATTGGAATCCCCCATCCTGTTCTAGCACGGCCAGGTTTTCATTACATAGTTTCACTGTGCGACACCTTGTTTGTAGAGCTAAATCTATATTTTATATTATAGCTATGGATACAATACCATGGTCATTTGACAGTAACTATCTTCCGTTCAAGATGCAAAAAAAATTAAAAATTCCATCCATACTTTCCCGTTTTTATACCGTGGTGAATATAAGTATAATTTCGGAATGATCCGGGCTAATTCCTGGGAGGCTGGTTATAGGGCGCAATGTGTATTATACTAAAACCATTGGCGTTTCGTCCATGGACGCCTGTATCAGTTCCGCAACCGTTCCTATTTCCGGGGTAGGCCTGATTGGCCCCGACAGGCACGTGACCCGCCGCGGCCACGCCCCGCGGCAGCCCCAGGACGCGGCAACGAGGCTGCTGTGGTTCACCGCCGCTTTCCACCTTCAACGCCGCCCGCAGCAGCAAATTTGCGCGAGCGCAGGATTATTTCAGTGTGTATCATGCAATCATTTAACATTTGAAAGGCATACATTGTTGTATGAAATAAAATAGTATAGAGACAGTATTTCATGTGTACCAAGTAACAGTTTAGTTTAATTTTTTTTAATTTTTTTTGGAACAAGTTACATTAACTTTTTTAAATCAATACAAGACTGAGTGGGCGGAGTCGGTGGTCATTTGGAGGCGGATCCCTGACTGGAACTTCCTGTTTGTTCTTGAAACTTCTGGAAATGTTTCTGGAAGGAGGAGAGAAGAAAAATGTCAGGGATGTTTGTGTTTCATGTTTATTTATATCTGTTCATGCATACTAGAATGTGTTTCATGTTTACTTTATTTATATCTGTTCATGCATACTAGAATGTGTTTCATGTTTACTTTATTCATATCTGTTCATGCATACTAGAATGTGTTTCCTGTTTATTTATATCTGTTCATGCATACTAGAATGTGTTTCAGGTTTGTTTGTGCATGCATACTAGAATGTGTGTTTATTTGCATCTGTGTGCATGCATACTGGAAGTTGAGTTATTGAGTGTGTGTGTGTGTGTGTGAGTGAGTGCATGTGTGTAATTGTGTATATGTATGAGGTTAACACAGTGGACTTTATTGTCCTTTCACTATGATTGTGTGTGTGTGTGTGTGTGTGTGTGTGTGTGTGTGTGTGTGTGTGTGTGTGTGTGTGTGTGTGTGTGTGTGGTGTGTGTGTGTGTGTGTGTGTGTGTTTACCTCCATATTCTGGTAATGTCCCAGGCTGCTACAGTGGAGTTTCTTGGCAGAACTTTCGTCCCCATAGAACATAGAACACAGCTGACAGAAAAACCCTGTCTTAGGAAGCACAAACTCCACACCTGAAGAGAGAGAGAGAGAGCAAGAGAGCGAGAGAGAGAGACAGAGACAGAGACAGAGACAGAGACAGAGACAGAGACAGAGACAGAGACAGAGAGAGAGAGAGAGAGAGAGAGAGAGAGAGAGAGAGAGAGAGAGAGAGAGAAGAGCAGGGTGAGAGAAAGTGAAAGTGAATCAGTGACCAATCGTTCAGTTTGTAAATGATGACATGTGTGTATTTAGGCAGCAGGCAGACAGTGAAGTGTAGTAGATGCATATTAACCCTCTCAGTACCAGGGCATTAACCCTCTCAGTACCACCGGAAACATGGCTGACATACACTTCTGGGACAAGTTAATAAAGTTATTGCAAGCTCAGAGTGAATGTGTGTGTGTGTGTATGCGTGTGTATGTATGTGTGTATGTGTGTGTCAGGGCTGTACGCTAAGCTTTTTCACTAGGGGCACACTTGCCCCTAAATGAGAAATTTAGGGGCAAAGAATATTTTTTAGGGGAAAATTTTTAAATAACTATTTTACCATTATAGTAGGGCTGGGCGATATGGCCTCTAAATGATATCGCGATATTTTTTGGCCATATCACGATACACGATATATATCGCAATATTTTGACATTTCCTCTAAAGCACTTAAAAATGCTTGATTTAACCCTTTGATGCATACAGTCACGCCAATATGATGATTATAATAAGTCCCTGCAACATATGTTTGCATTATTAAACCATGAAGATGCTTTAAAAAATAATTGAATGAATGTACTAAGAGTAGTCTACTGACACACTAATAAAAAATGTATTTACATCTAAGACCATTTATATAAAAACCTTTGGGTGCCTTTTTTTTGCACAGTACTGTGTTTTCTATCCACTTTAGCCAAACACACACACATATATATATATATATATATATATATATATATATATATATATATATATATATATATATATATATATATATATATATATACACACACACTACTGTGAGAAAATAATAAGCACACACACAAAGGGATAATGGCTTATAGCAGACTTAATGATTTTAGAATATTTCAGATAATGAAATTAAATGTTTATATCATCAACTATCCAGTTAGTATTTATACTGTCTGTAACGTTTGGCTACTTTAAATCATTGAATGTAGAGAGAGCTGTACTGTATTGTACCCATTCTGCAATCTGTTAATAAAGTTTTCAATCAATCAGAGCGAGAGAGAGAGAGAGAGAGAGGGGCGAGAACGAATGAGAGAGCCAGCCCCCCCCCCCGGGTTTTGTTCTAGTTTCGCGTTTTTGATCGTCTAAGCTGCCGTAGGTGATGACGTCACACTCGAATGTAAACAGGAAGCGTTTAACAGACGGAGATGGAAAGTGGATGATATACAGTAACAGAAACAAATAACCAATAAATATGAAGTTATGTTTAAACTTCTGTTGTCAAGCGTTGTCAATATAACTCACCCCCTTTCCTCCCGAATGGAACTAGTGTTGTGGAGTCCGCTTTGACTGGTGTCCAGGGTTAGCAGCAGCTAACGCTAGTTAGCTTAGCATAATCCTAATGGATACCGTGGATAGCAGCTAACGTTAGCCCATTGCTCGTGTCAATCAAATTGCATGTTATTAAAGGTCCGCGCTGGTCTGTCTAATGAAATTACAACCGCAACATTATGCCCTGGTTGTAGGCTAATGTTTTATCCAATTTGTATGGATTAATTTAGGAGTGAAATGCGAATGAAGGGTTGCAATCACTACTCGCAAGCTTGCCCCCAGATGATATTTTCCACTCGCACCGGCCAGATTAGGGGGCAATTTGCGACGAGATGCTCGCAGTGTACAGCCCTGTGTGTGTGTGTGTATGTGTGTGTATGTGTAGTGTATGTGTATGTGTATGTGTGTGTATGTGTGTGTGTGTGTGTATGTGTATGTGTATGTGTATGTGTGTGTGTGTGTGTATGTGTATGTGTATGTGTATGTGTATGTGTGTGTGTGTGTATGTATGTATGTGTGTGCATGTGTATGTGTGTGTATGTGTATGTGTGTATGTGTGTGTGAATGTGTGTATGTGTGTGTATGTGTGTGTGTGTGTGTCTCACCAACAGGATTGTTGGGTCTGAAGGGAGGCATCTTGAAGTCAACTGGGAAGTCTGGAAACTGAGAACGAGACCTCTTAGCATCTGAGGACGAGACCTCCTCCCTTCTCTGTTTACTAACATCTAGAGAGAGAGAGAGAGGGAGAGAACAGACAGGATGAGACATTTGAGAGTAAATGAGACAGGAGAGATAGAGAGAGAGTAAATAAGACAGGATGAGATACAGATAGACTAAATGAGACGAGAGAGATACAGAGAGTAAATAAGACAGGATGAGAGATAGAGAGAGAGAGAGTAAATAATACAGGATGAGAGATAGAGAGAGTAAATAAGACAGGATGAGAGATGGAGAGAGAGTAAATAAGACAGGATGGGAGATACTGAGAGAGAGAGAGAGAGTAAATAAGACAGGATGAGAGAAATACAGAGAGAGTAAATAAGACAGGAGAGAGAGAGAGAGAGAGAGAGTAAATAAGACAGGATGAGAGAAATACAGAGAGAGAGTAAATAAGACAGGATGAGAGAGAGAGAGAGAGAGGTGATACTTGTACAAAATACTTTCATGTGGTGGTGGTGGCTTCAAAGGCTACAACTGCTGAACTGAGACACAGCTAAGGAGTTAGCGTAGCGTTGTACTGATCTATGTACTAAGACAATTATTTTTTCAGTGAATCTCTTAGATTTTTCTCTTTTTCTGTTACCTTTTTCACTTTTCTCCCATCTCCTAATTTTGTTGTTATGCTAATTCCCTCCTGGTCCAGCTACTTCTTTTCACCCGACAGCTAGGAGCTTCACTGGGAGTGTGCGATGCCCAGCCACAACCCTGGTCCAGACTAAAACGATTGATCTTTTTCGTTTAGTTTTCATTTAAAAAAAGGTTTCCGTAAAAACGAAACCGTCTCAAGATAATAAGTGCGTGCCACAAATTTACAAAAATAAATGTCTTTCCTGTTTTTAGACGTCGCTCTTTTATTTTGAAAACCCCCGACCGGAAGTCTTATAGTGTCCCGTTGCTAGCAGCTTAACTTGTGTCGGCCGGTTCTGTGCTTTTCGAGCTAACGTAACGTCATTAGTTTCCAAAGGAGAGGAGAGAAAGACCGCGGCTCACATGCATGCAGCTCAAACTACCTGTTGGAATAAATTAATTGATTGATGTTTAACTTGTCCCTGTGTGTGTCCAGTCATTTCGACTAGCAAACGTTGTCTGTATTTAACGTTACCTCAGGATACCACTGTCTATTGTATTTAGTTGGTTAGCTATTTAGCTAATGTGGATAGCATTTTGAATAGCATCAATGCTAGCTGGCTGGCTACAGCTTTATTTACTAAATTATGGAGACTTTTTAATCGTCAAGGTAAGAGAGGATTTGTCATGATCAACTGAAGGCGTATGCTATGAAACAATATGTGCTTGGGTTTTCAGAAAAAGGCCAGCTATGTGACGCTAATCTCTAGTTAGTATCATGTATTGTATCACAGTAGCCTCCCGATCAAGCTCAATAGCTTCTGTAACAGTAATAACTCCCGGTGTTTAATAAACACTTCTAGCCAGGACATATCTGGACATATAAGACATATATGCATCAAATTGCAATGCAAAAATTTAATCTCAACATATCAATCTGTGTGGGGTTGCATTCTGTTCGGACAAACATAAAAATGATTTGTGCAAAGTTTGGGAAAGATTCGTTGAGATTTAGAGGTACCACACAGCATGTGAAATATATGAAAATTGGCCTTTTTGGGCGTTTTACTAGATAATATGACAAGGCAATTTCAAAAACGGCAAGAAATAGTTTTTGAGAACAACATTTATTAACCCTAACATTTAAGAACAAAATGTTTGATAACAACATTGAAATAGTCTTTCAAACATGTCTCAAGCATCCTAGAGTCCTAGACCTGGTCCAGCTTGCGCTTGCAGCAGCGAAGATTTGGCTGTGTTGAGCGGTCATGCTCAACTGCCTGTAGCACATTCTGCAGGTGCTCCTCGCTCCTGGCTGCTGCCACAAAGTCTGACGTCAGTTTGACGCCACGCTTGGCACAGTCATTCACAACATTGATGGCACGTACATTCACTGCACCCATCTGAAATGCTGTACTGGTAACCCAATCCTCTACATCCAGTGAAAGAAACGCGGGATCGATGTGCAGCAGGTGCATGCCGAACCAGCAGTCTGGGTTGGCGAGGTCAGCCAAGCTGGTGGTCGGCGAGAGGGTTGGAAACTTTGGCTTGCCGAAGCCAGTGCCAAAGCGGAGCTGTGGGGCTTGCATGGATATATCAGCCGGCTTGTGCTCCAATATAGCATCTGCAAGTGCGCGCCGCTCGCCAACTGGCACCTTGGTGCTGAAGAGTGCCAGGGGCAGCATCTCGCCTGACAGGTACCATAGGTGCCGCTTCAGCGCCTTAATCGCTGATGCTGCGATGCCCTCGTCAACAGACTTGTATGCGTACAGGTTGTGGTAGAGTGTAAGGTCATTCCATGCCGCATCTACGGCCGTGTCGCAGGTCAACCACCACGTTGCGTAGATGTGCGTGATGAAGTTGGCAAACGCCCGAATCTTCAGCACCTGCTGCTGCGTAGTGATGGTCCCCTGAGGAAGCAAGGCAATGTGCTGCTCCATCAAGGCCAGCTTGAGAGTGTAGAGCAGCTTAGCCATCAACCGCGCCTTGTGCAGTGCTCCCGGTCGTTGGAAGTTAACTGGAGTGTGCTCTGCACTGTCTGCACTCAGATACACAAGACATAGCTGCACGAACTCGCGATAGTCGCCTCACTTGTAGTCGAGCACTCCTGCAGCGCACACAATTAGTTCAGCACGCAACTTGCCCAGGAACGGTGTTTCGGCATCGCCAGGAATGTAGCGGGCCAATGGGCCGCTGTCCTTGTGTGGCAACAGGTTCCAGTTGTTGCGCAGACGTGTAAACAATGTAACCTCTGGCGAGCGTGACGTCTCCACCTTGAGGTCAGTGAAGATGTGGCTGAGGAGCACCTCGCCGATGTGGTGCCGGCACCCGGACCAGAGCAGTGGTCGACCCAGTGAGAGCTGGATGGCAATGCAGGCTGCCGTGAGATGGCCAGTGTTTGACGCGGTGGTGTCAAATGCCATGTTGACGACCTGATCGGTGCAGCACCAGTCCTGCAGCAGCTTGCATGTCAGCCGGGCAATGATCGTTCCACATGCCTCATCAGTCCCCTTCATGTATGCTGGCACACCAAGCAGTTTGAGCCGCTCCGCGTCTCCTATCACCACTGTCAGACGCTCCTCCAACTGGCGCACATTGTTGAGCATTGGCGTCAACTTGCTGTCCCAGTGCAAGGTGCACATGGGAGGTGGTGTCCACTGTTCTTGCTGGTCCTCACTGATGGCCTGCAACACGTGGCGGCGCGCTCGGTCTGCTGTTGCGTAGGATGTGGAGACCATTGCCGAATTGCCACCGGATTCCTCGATCAGACCTCGCGTGAAGGCAGCCTGCTGCATTGGTGTGATCTTCAACCGTGTAGCCAGTGACACAAGACTCGGCCGGCTGAGAATGTCTGATGGAATGAAGGCTGTGGTGCCAGTCTTCTTACGCTCACGGGTGGGTGTGTTCTCAGCCGGTGGAGCAGCTGTTTCATCTGTATTGCTGTCTTCATCACTTTCGCTTTCCAACACCACCGCCATGCTGGACCTCGCAGTCATCTCCTGCTGCTCCTTGGTAAAGCATGCCTGCTGCGCTGCTTCACGCTCCTGTCGCCGCTTCAACTTGGATTGCAGATTGGCATCCAATGCTCCAAATGTGGCCACTCTGTCGCCCTTCATGCTGGCCAGGAAAGCAATGTCCTCTGGATCACAGATCAGCTCCTCTGCATTTGGA
The DNA here is from genome assembly GCF_963971535.1 of Notolepis coatsorum. Lineage (NCBI taxonomy): Eukaryota > Metazoa > Chordata > Actinopteri > Aulopiformes > Paralepididae > Notolepis > Notolepis coatsorum. The sequence continues at coordinate 93,039,329 of NC_140165.1, read as the reverse complement.
GACCACAGCGGGAATGTGGCATCCAGCTTGTGCTCCATTGCGTCCACCAGTCGAGCTGTAGCCTCACTGGAGCGCCTGGCCTTTGGAATTTGCTGCAGCTTGTTGCTAGCATCGACAAGCGCTACTATTTTGACGCATGCTCGACGATCACTCACCATTGGAATATTGGCCTTTCCATAAAATGGCTGCACCTGCTCCAAAACGTCCATAGCCGCATGGAACCGTGACAAGGCTCCGGTCAAACCTGGCCGCTTGGCATGCAGTTGCGTGTCGCAGTTGTACAGCATGCACCGCAAGATCTGGCGACCACTTGGCAGTTTGGCACCAGTGATGATGGCATCTGCATTGGTTATGCTGGGGCCCAGACCAAAGACCAGGCTGCGGCTGCTCTGGCGGGAGCCTAAGGGCGGCGACGCCATCTTGTGAGAACTGGATAGCTGGAGATATAGTTGGAGAGCTGGATCATGTGGTGGGTGATGGTGGAGTTGGGGGAATTGAGTAAACTCTGATGCAGAGCCACACAGGTAAAGCTATTTATAGGCCCATCCCGCCCATCCCCCCAAAAATTGCAGGACCAGGTGCGAGATGAAACAATGTTGCAACTCACACACACACACACACACACAGACACACACAGACACTAACAGCAGGTCATGTTGGGAGAGGACAGCATGTACTGATGTACCGTTGCACATCTAAATCACCTCGTATTGCAAAAATATTTTGCATGTATTGTTTTTACATGGATGGTAACACTTTTAGCACCCATACAAATCAATACGCTGGAAATGTGTATTTTGATGCACCATATATGTATCATGTTTCTTTTTTTGTTGGCTGGGTTTTGCATGCGGATTAACACATTGTCCGCCATGCATTGTACCCATCCTTGGGCCCAGTCTGCCAGTGCTGTAACCCTATGGAGATGTTTACCTTCTTTGCAGGGCTATAACCTTTTAAATATTATCGACATTACTATGGCCCATTCAACGTTGGGTATCTATCGTTCCGGATGTGGGAATGTTATATTTTTTCATTCATACATTGTCGTGTTAATACCGTCGTGAATATAAGTATGTTTTTAAGGTTTTCTGCAGTAATTCCTAAAACGCGAGTTATAGGCCCTGACACATATGATAGATTATCGATTGGCGTTTCTTTCCTATGCACGCTATATTAAAAAATTCAAATGTATATGATCGGTATACATTATGCTTCATCATGCGTGAAGGAAAGGGGGGGGGCGTTTATAAATCCTTGATCGTGAGTAGCGACTTTTTTTTACTATGGGTTGATACGTTGATCAGATGGATTGCCGTGAAATTTATAAACAATCGGGCTGAAAATAACGTTAAATTCCTCTTACCGTTCGCCGATGAGACTGGAGGAAAAATATTCCAATTATTTGACGTCGATCTGCTAGATCAATTTCCCGTTTGTATGACGCAATAAACGCCGAAATCATATTGATTATTGCGTTTCGAAATCGATCCCAATGCACTCAAGTGTGTATCTAGATCCATGCTACAAGATATTACTGCCGGAGGAATTTCCTCGATGAACCGAGCGCCACTTCCGGTTTGGCTTGGAGTGTAACTCACCCGACATCCACCAGGCGGCGGTATTGAGGCGTTGCAGACAGACAGGGTCCAGCTGCAGCAGCGGAGGGAGGCTCGATGAATTATGAATGCCATGGCGAAAAAATTCAATATTGATCCCAAAAACGAGTTTATTCGTTGTTGGTGCACAACGCATGGCGGGCAATAAAGAGTATACTCGTTTTTGGGAGACAACGTTTTTTTTTTAATCCACTTTTTCTCCCATTTTCTATATTTTCTCCCATCCCAATTTCGTATCATCCAATTCAACCCTCCCCTGTCACGAACGCTGTTTCTTGCCTCCCACAAGCCGGCTGCAATGTGGACTAAGTCATACATAGCACAAGTCCCCTCCGGTACTTGAGGTAACAGCAGTCGCATCTTTTCACCTGCGCAGCTCGATCTCTCAGTGGCGAGGAGTAACGCGTGGGAGGCTCACGCTGCCCCCGACACTTCCTGATTCTACTGCGCAGGCGCACCAACCGACCTGTAGGAGTCGCTGTCCACAACGCCCGATCCCCACCCATCAGTTTCCCACCCCCTAATACGGCCAATGTGTATTAGTACGGACGACCAGCTAAACTGAAAGCAAATGTGGAGCGCTGGGCTCGAACAGGCAAGCCCAGCGGTTTTTGGCAGACAAAGTTAAGGGATATGTCAATCTGTAACACGACACAACTACTCTGTACATGCCATTGTTGTTGTGATGTTTTCACACGCGGGGTAAGGGAGAGGTGGGCTATCGCGGCATGGGTTCAGGAGAAGACGCGTATCGCTTGTAAAGATGGTGACGCAATGGGGGGCGTCTTCAGAATTGCGCACTCTGGGAGCTGGTATCAGAAAGTACCGTCTTCAGGCTGCCAGAACGCAGTTCCGTGTGGCAGAAAGGTGCAAGCGATCAAATACTTTGCCTAAAACGACCAAAATCGTTTTATTCTGGACATGGCCTTAGTTACAACCACATTATGGTTCCTAAGCAGGGATGATTGATTGATTGATTGAAAACCTTAAACACTTTAACTGCCACACACGAGATATCTCGGGTTTATTTTTATGTGGTTGAAAGCCACTCACGAGATTTCTCTGATTTTTTTTTTTTAGCGATCTGAAATCATATTGCATCACGCGAGCCTACCCGAGTATACACGAGCACCACCGGAGATCATATGTGGAAAAAAGCGCCCCTTATCGTCTTTCAGATGACATAAGGGATTTTGGAATGGACTCAATGAAAATGGATGGGGGAAAAAATCCGGTACTCCACATTTTCCAGTCCACTGATCCAGCCGGGGTTACCACAGCTCATTCTGGAGCCTCTGAGCCCCGCTGATCATGGAGTTCTACTGTATCGCGTTGGATCTATACACTTATCGATTTTTTCGAATGGTGATCAGGAATTGGAATATACCAGTTGGATACCATCTGATGTCAGGTAAGGACTCTATGTTATCAGTGTTAGGATAATCAGACTACTTTTGATGAAGTTATAAGCTGTTTTGTGAAATGGGCTCTTTCGGTTTCACTGTAAAAGTCAGAGAGGAAATCAACGCAGCGATTATCCGTGCGCGGCCCGAATGTGCTTGCTGTACATTGGAGGTGGTTGGGTGGGGGGGCTGTACATTGGAGGTGGTTGGGTGGGTGGGTGGGGGGGGGCAGTTTCGAATTGCAGTCTCCCGTAGGTGTTCTTTGAGAGTGGTTTTGAAAGTGGGTAGTGATTCACATTCCTTTACAGCTTTGGGTAGGGCGTTCCACATTGATGTGGCATAATTGCGAAACGTGTTTAGTCCATTGTTTGAGCCGAATCTGGGTTTAACATGATTTGTGGAGCTCCCTCTGGTGTTGTGATCGTGGTATTCACTGACCTTTGGGAAGTATTGTATCTTGTAGACCAGGCCCATTGCAAGTTGCTGTACTCTGTCGTCTACTCTAAGCCATCCTAGGTTGTCAAAGTGGGCAGGGGTGAGGTGGGTTCTAGGAGTAAGGTCAAGCAGTAGTCTGACCAGTTTGTTTTGAGATGTTTGTCATTTTGTTTTTAGTGCCTTTGAGGTGCTTTGGTACCATGAGGTGCAAGCATAGTCGTAGTACCCTTGAATGAGTGCTCCTGCCAGATTCTTCAGGGTATTCTTGTTTACCAGAGAGGAGATCCGGTACAAGAATCGAGTTCGTTGGTTGACTTTTTTTATTACATTGGATGCCATTTTGTCACAGGAAAGATTAGCCTCTAGGATGGAACCCAGGTAGGTAATTTCATCTTTCCTTGTGACAATATTGTCACCCACTGTAACTGAGAAGCCGTCGGTCTTGCTGAGTTTGTTATTTGAACCGAAGAGAATGGACTCTGTTTTGCCCATGTGTAATGATAGTTTGTTATCAGCGAGCCATATGCAGATTCTGCCTAGTTCCGAGCTGAGGGTTTTTTCAACCTGTAACTTGTTCTTGTCAGAGCCCACTGTGATCAGGGATGTGATACGTGTAGTATTTCCAATGGTCACTGTTTGGCGGAACAAGATGGCTGCTCTGGCCAGAAATCACATCACTCTCAGACTGCCGACTTAACACATCCAGTGCCACGCCTCTTACTCATCATTAACCCCTCATGCCACCTATTAACCCCATGTAAACGGTCTAGTGCTGTCAATCGATTAAAATATTTAACTCTATTAATCGCATGATTGTCCATAGTTAACTCGCGATTAATCCCAAATTAATCGATTTTCTTTTTATACCTTAAACGGATATTTTTCAAGTTCCAAGTTTTAATACTCTTATCAACATGCGAGTCAACAAATGCTTGCTTTATGCAGCCATTTAACACAAAAGGATGACCCTCATGCATTGCAAATTTGCATCAAATTCAAAACAGAGTGATGCACAAAATAACTTAAAAGAAAATAATAATTTAATACAATGAATAAAGTGTGCATGAAATAATAGGGGAAAGAAAACGTTAGGAACTTGTTACATTCACCCACACAAGGGCTGATTAATCACACACCCCCCTCTCTCTCTCTCACACACTCTCCCAGCTCTCTTTCCCCTTCCTCATCTCTCTCACCCCCCTCTCTCTCTATATCTCACACACACACACACACACACACACACACACACACACACACACACACACACACACACACACACACACACACACACACACACACACACACACACACACACACACACACACACACACACACACACACACACACTTCAGAAACAAACATAGTATCAATGAGAGCATCAATAATACACCTGAGTGAAGTCTAAAAAAAAAAGGAAAAAAAAGGTTAATTTTTTTAGTTAATTAATCTTGAGTTAAAAAAATAGTGGCGTTAATAGAATCGGGCGATAGCGCGTTAATATCGCGTTAACTTTGACAGCCTTAAAACGGTCACCTTGTTTGTAGAGCTATAACCATATTCTATATTATAGCTATGGATACAGTACTATAGTCATTTGACACTGGGTTTCTTCCGGTCAAGATGCAAAAAAGAAATAATTTTTCCATCCATACGTTCCCGTGTTATACCGTGGTGAATATAAGTATGGTTTTAGGGCGGTCTATTGTAATACATGAAATGCTGAGTAATAGCCCTACACGTCGATTACATTGTGGACTCTAGCGTTCCACGCCTGAACCCGCTATTGTTCCGGATTTAAGTCCACATTATCGGTATTATGTTGCATCATAAACGCATGAAAGGGGAGGGGGGGGGGTCGTTTCTGATTATTCGAGTGTCGGTAATGGCATTCGCATTGAACACTAGACACGGTTACCAGCGCGATCGCTATGAAGGCATTGCAGGATCAGGCTAGAATTTACGTCAAATCGCTCTTACCTTTGGCCAAAAGTAATCCAAAAATAATATTCCAATTACTTGATCGCCATCTGGTAGATCCAATCCACCATTTGATCGACGTTATAAACGACCATAACATACACAGGGATTAAAGCAAAAAAAATCTCCTAACTGAACTTTTTTTCAGGCCAAGTCATATTCTTATTTTAACCTCCACTGTATTTTTTTTTTAATAGCGTTAGCGTTTTAAGGGAGCCTACTTGTAGAGCCTACTGTCCTGACTGTGACTATAGACCCTACTGTTGTGGTTGTTGTGCCAGGCAGGGAGGCTGTGTGCTGGAGAGCGTGAATGCAAGTCTTGTGGCTAGCTTCTGATTGATGGCGAGCTAGCACCCTTTTCCCATTACTTTGAACAATGAACTAAAAAGCTCGTTATCATACAAACAAGGGACTAAACACGTTTCACAATTATGCCACAACAATGTGGAACGCCCTACCCACAGCCGTAATACAATTTGAATCCTCAGTGTTTCCCACAGGATTTAGTGAGACTGTGGTGGTGTGTGAACCCCCTTTCTTTTTAGTTTTAAAGTTAAAGGGGAACTATTTTACTATTTCTTTCACTATTTGGGCACTTTCACACAATTCCTGTGAGTCTATGGAACATCTCTGTACGTTTTTTTTTTTTTTAAATGCATTCTTTTGTATTTCTAATCAAGTACTCAAAAACAGCATTTTTCTACCTCAAGATCTTAAGCTGTTTTGAGGCTGGGCTCCAACCACTGTGTGGCCTGGTGGCAACTGCCACATTATTATGCAGCCGAGAAACCTCTGACATCACAGATATGCACATTTTCAGATGACTCAGTTCAGTGAGGGTGAATATTGTGAGAGGAGAATTGGAAGAATGCGCCAATATGAGAATTAGAGACATAGATCCTATTAATATAAGTCCACATAGCTAGGAAACAATGCTAAAAACTGAAAAAGGCCATTTATAAGATAGTTCCCATTTAAATGCATCAATCTGGTGCACTTTGAGAGCAAAATGAAGAGGCTAGATCTATGATGAACTTTTTGTGCTCAAAACACAAAATCGACTAGACACTACTAGAGCATACATTTGAGCCATCAAAGAAATTAAGCAAAAGTGGTTACCTGTGTTGAACTAGTTTATTTTTTAGAAAATAAAAAAATAGACTGGATTACTATTACGACTACTACCACTGCCAATACTACTGATACATCCCTATCGGCAAACTTTATATTAAAAAAAAAAAAAAAAATCTTTTTTTAAATATAAATCAAAATATTATATAAATATAATCAAATTGACGGAAAACCGTCTCAAGACGGAACGCTTTAATGCCTGCATACGGATCAAGCATAATTGTCGGGCTTCGATGTAACCGGCTGAACTGTGTCCTTCGCAGAGAACAAGAAATTAAATCTGAGACCTGGGGTCATTCCACAGCTAAGGATATACAATGTTAGAAATGTAGCTCGATACCACCGCCTGGTAGGATGCGGCTGGTACTGCACCTTCGGGTTCCCACTATGCATTTTTCAGCCAACACACAGCACCCTGAGAATGAATAGGCCACGCCCCTTCCGGGAAGTGCATCTGGCCTTGCCGTCCATTAACCCCATGTAAACGCTCACCTTGTTTGTAGAGCTAAACCTATATATTATATTATAGTTATGGATCTAATAACACCGTCGATTTTCAGTGAGTTGCTTCTGGTTAACATGCAATAAAACAGATCATTTTTTCATCCGTACATTTCTGTTTTATACCGTTTTGAATATGAATATAGTTTGGGTGCTTCTGAGTAATTCCAGGAAAAAGACGCGAAAATAGCGTTTTAGTGGAATCCACTTATCACGTTGTAATTTTTCACCTGATTATCGAATCTTCCTGAAATCAACGCTAGATTATCATTATTATATCTCCTCGTGCACCCAACGATGAACAGCCTCACACAGCACACACAGACAGACAGCTTCAATCGCGGGAGAAAATAATATCAGATCAACGCAAGATTGGATATATAGAGTCCTTACCTGGTCTCTGATGTAATGCAAAAAAAAGAATCCAATTATCTGATCGCCATTCCAGTTATCCACAGCGATCCTGTCTCCGACGTTATTGGGCATTGCACATGAACGGGCGGGCGGGGTCAATTGTCCAAGCCATCCCTACAAGCACGTGTTTTGCCGGAGTGTTTAGGACCCGCCCCCACGCCGCAGCTCGGTAGAGAAAAGAAACTACATTGTTTCTTTTTTATTTTTTTTATCTTTTTCCCGCCTTCTTTTTTCGTTTTTCTCACATCCCAATGTTAGTCGTTATGCCAATTCCAAATCCCCTTCCTGGTCGTTATGCACTCTACCCCCTACCGTCGGTCTGGGAGGGCGGAGACTATCACATGCTTCCTCCGACACATGTGTAGCCAGCCCACCGCTTCTTTTCACCTGGCAGCGCGGACTCTCACTGGGAGAGTGTAAATGTGTGGAAGGTCACACTACCTCTCCCAGATCCTTCCCTTGCTGTGCAGGTGCCACGACCGAACTGTAGGAGTCGCTGTTTACAATGACCAGGACCCACCCACGCCGGCTTCCCACCCGCTAACACTGCCAATTGTGTTAGTATGGACGGTCGGCCAAGCCGGAGGCACCACAGCCGGATTGTGTGTATCACTTCCGCAACGGATTTAGTCGGAATTCGGTTTCCGGGTTCCTCTGATTGGCCACTGACCCCACGTGACCCTACCCTATTACACGCCCCCTTATCGACGCGCGTTATGCGACGCTCTACAGCTCTTTCGCTGACTTCCTGACTTCCTCGCAGAACAGCTGTTTCCGTATTTATAATATTGGAAACGCCGCGCTGTGAGCGCTGTGAAGCACCTCTGTATTAAATGCCGACAGCACCTCTGTATTAAATGCAGACTCATCAATCAATAACAACATTAACGATAACGTTAACACTTTGGGTGCCATGGGTTAAATTCATGATATACCATACTGTAGATAGCCAGCTCTATTTGTCTATGGAGAAGTACCCCTTCTTTGCATGGCTATAACTTTTTAAATTCTATTGCTACATTGCCATTATTAGGGCCCATTCAAAGTCCTATATGTATTGTTCATTGTGTAGCAACGTTAAACTTTTTCATTCACATATTCATACTAAAGTATGGTCTAATGTATAAGTATGTTTTCATCTCTTTCTGCAGCTTTCTCCAGAACGTGATATATAGGCCCAAATGCATTATATTGATGATGCAATACAGTTTTATGGCAATCGGCGCGATATAAAAAATTCCAACTAGACGTACTTCTAGAAGTTACTACACGTCATCTGATGTTGACCGGATGGGCGAGGGGGCGTTTATAATTTTGTGGGCACCGTTATACCAATCATCTAATGTGGGTCAAATGTTGATCATAGCAGTTAGTATCGAAGACGGTAATTTTACACGCTAAAACTCACCCCAATCTCCTCGCGCCATTGGGCGATCAGCGTAGAGTAGACATTTTACCATTATGGGATGTCGATTTACCCGGTCCATTTCCAGGTTGTATAATGGTATATACGTCCAAATCATGTTGTTTATCGAGTTATTGGCAATGGATCGCTATATATTGTGACGAGCCAGAGTGCCGGGAGCCAAACCGAGTGCCCGGAATTAATATGGCCGACCAGCACAACCTCCACAGCACGTCCTGTTTGGCGATTGCGCCGATCGGCCACCAGATGGCGCTCCTGAACCGCCAGAGAGCTCAGTGGGTCCTCCTGGTGGATCTCAGGCCAGCGGAGGGGAAATATGAATCCGATCACAGATTTTTGAAATATTGATATTAAAGACGCTGTAAAGCGTCCTTCGGCAACTTGAGCATGGCCGGGAATGACGCTGGAAAGCGTTTTCCGGCACCCAAAGTGTTAACGTTAGCATTAGGCATGTTACCAGTCTCGCGTCTATCTGCTAACGTTAGCATTAGGTAATAACCGGTTTAAAATGGATGGTGACTGATTACCTCACGTTGTGTCTATTCTGCTAGCATTAACGTTACTAGTACAAACAATCAAACCAAAACATTGACATCTAACTTATCTTTAGATATTTACTCAACCTCTAATGTCTAACTATGAATGAACACAACACTCTAACTTAACATCTTTAGCTAATAAAGTACTCAACCTCTACTGTCTTTAACTATGAACAAACACAGGCTCACAGCGCGGCGTTTCCAATATTATAAATACGGAAACAGCTGTTCTGCGAGGAAGTCAGGAAGTCAGCGAAAGAGCTGTAGAGCGGCGCATAACGCGCGTCGATAAGGGGGCGTGTAATAGGGTAGGGTCACGTGGGGTCAGTGGCCAATCAGAGGAACCCGGAAACCGAATTCCGACTAAATCCGTTGCGGAAGTGATACACGCAGCCGGATTCGATACTACATCGTTTCTAATGGAGTGCAATAGGGGCCGAAGGCGTTAAAGGGCGATATAAGACCATCTGCCAGCTCAGACACATTCAGTACAGCATGCACAAGGTGCCCCGCTGAATTATGAATGGCAATAGCAAATAAAAGAAATACCGTGAGAAAAACGTAGATCTACGTTTCCGGCACTCAACCATCGGGCGACAGAAACGTAGTTCTACGTTAAGACTTTGAGCGCCACGCCTGGTTTTCCGTTTTACCGGCTGAATGCCACCATCGGCGCCAATGTTAACGTTAATATCGCCTAATCTATGTTTTAAATTATGGCTATGTGTCTAATCTGCCCATCGCATTATCAAAGACTATTTTCCAGTCAGTGCTGTGAAGGCAGATTGTTTTTTTTATCGCGTCGTTTCCGTTTCAGAGCAGTTAGAAAAGCCCCCGTTTTGATATAAAAAAACAGCTCATTCTGGAGCATTCTATGAAAATCGGCTTTTAGTGGAATATTCCACAACGTTGATATTCGTCTGCCTTTTTATGAATAGTTTTCAAATAAACGCTAGATGATCAATATTATACGTGCACGCAAGCACATTACGGCCGCGCACTGATAATCGCTCCGTTGATTTCCTCACAGACTTTTACAGTGAAACTGAAAGAGGACATTTCACAAAACAGCTTATAACTTCATCAAACTTACTCTGATTATCCTAACACTGATAACATAGAGTCCTTACCTGACATCAGATGGTATCCAACTGGTATATTCCAATTCCTGATCACCATTCGAAAAAATCGATACGTGTATGGATCCAACGCGATACTGTAGATCTCCATGATCAACAGGGATCTGAGGTTCCAGAATGAACTGTGGTAACCCCGGCTGGATCAGTGAACTGGAAAATGTGGAGTACCGGATTTTTTTCCCCATTCATTTTCATTGAGTCCATTCCAAAATCACTTATGTCATCTGGGAGACGACAGGGGGCGCTTTTTTCCACAGTGATCGCCGGCGCCCCTCGGCTATACTCGGGTAGGCTCGGGTGATGCAATAATTTTTCAGATCCCAAAAGAAAAAAAAGATAAAATCCGAGAAATCTCGTGAGTGGCTAGCAACCACCTATAAAAAAACCAGAGAAATCTCGTGAGTGGCACGGAAAGTGTTAACGGCACCCAAAAAAAACGACCCAGAAACGAGAATCTTCGTTTATGGCACTGAACCGTTGGGGAAAATAAACGAGAATCTTCGTTTTTGGCAACCAAAGGGTTAATGTTAGCAGCCCAAAAAACACAAATTCCCTCTTTTAATCCTCTCTCCCACTGTGTTCTGTTGTCATGGCGTATTTCAGAGCAAATTCACATCGGTAGAGTCTGCACCGGTCATCTGGACTGCGGTCTGTTGTACGTTCCTGCCCCGGTCCCAATGTGAGGACCAATATATGGCGAAAGAGTATGCAGGGAACATTGATCTGTTAATTTAACTAGGATCATGAAGAGCCGATAAGAGAAGGTTTCATGTTCTAGTATTGAGACACTGTAATGCCTGATTGAGATCTTTTTATGTCATGGAGGCCTCAGCTTGCATTTCTAATGGCAGGCATAACGCCTGGCGGAGATTTGCACTCCACTGGTTTCCATTTTTAATTAGCACAATAAAGAAAACTACGTTTAAAGAGAAAATGACACTTGTATCATGTATTGAATCTCTCTCTACCTTTGAGAGCAGCTCTAGCCTGGTCTTCTGTCTCCATCCCTCCATCCGAGGTCTGGTTCTCAGGGGGCTGAGGCTGCTGGTCCTGCCCAGTAGAGGAGGCATCGATGCTGGGTCGGTTCTCTCCCACCTCAGCCTCTTTGATCTGTTTTTCTGTGAGAGGGGCTTGTTGTTTTGTGGGAGGGGCTTGTTGTTTTATGGGAGGGGCTTGTTTTGTGGGAGGCTCCTCCTTTTCCTCTTTCTCTTCCTTCATGGTCCCACGTTTTCCTCTAGTCGACTGCCTCACTGATGAAGAATGGAAAGAGGAAGGAAGAGAGGAAGAATAAATGTACACCAAGGGTTTAGGTTGTCGGGATGACTGCATGTGTGTGTGTGTGTATGTGTGTTACCAGCAGTGTTGGGCAAGTTACTTTTAAAAAGTAACTAGTTACAGTTACTAGTTACGTCTTCCAAAAAGTAACTAAATTACCTACTCAGTTACAAATGATAAAAGTAACTAGTTACTTCAGAAAGTAACTATTGCGTTACTTTCAAGTAATTGTTTTACATAAACAACATACACAAATCTAAACTATTTTAATGTTGCTGTGGGACAAAGTGAGATTAGCCTCCAATCAAATGCCATGTATGTAGATATTATAATTACTATGTTTATATAGTGGATCATACAAATACAAACACAATAGATGTTTTGGAACTTTTGATATGTATTGCCCCTCAACAGGCCACAACTGGGCAACATTAAATTATGCTTGTTAACCCTTTGAGTGCCCACGACGACAATTATCGTTAATTTTTTTTATTAGCGATCTGAAGGATATTTCATCAACCGAGTCTCCCGTTGGTACACCAGCCCCGTCAGCAGCTCAGATTGGAAAAAAGCACCCCCTATCGTCTATCCCTGTGTAACTGCAGGTCAGTCGCTTAGACATGTAGAGGTGGAGCCAACTCGCTCCTTGTGCTGGCAAGTCGTCTGATGAACATGGAAGTGATCGCGGGACGGAAATCAGCCTGGAATATGTATTTACAGCAGCCAATAATCAATCAATATGCGTGATCGATATTTGGAATGGCGATCAGGAATTGGAATAATCTTTTTGGATAACATCTGATCTCAGGTAAGGAATCTATTTGACCAGTCTTAGGATAATCAGACCTGTTTTCACGGAGATTTCAGCATTTGCCACATGTGTGATGTGGCTGTTTGGCTGTGATCGCTGATGAGGAAATAAGAGAATCGATTTTTCAGATCGCCTCTATAGCGTGTATACGTACACATATACTATCGATAATCTAGCGTTTATTTGAAAACCATTTATAAATAGGCAGAAAAATTACAACGTTTTTGTGTATTCTAGAATATTCCAGTAAATGTATTTTATCACAGAATCTTTATATTTTCCTTGAAAACTAGGGCTTTTCAAAATGCTATAAAACAAAAATGAACCGATAAAAAAACAATCCGTTTCACCAATGTTGACTGCAAACAAGTCATTGATAAGCGACGGGCAGATTAGACACATAGCCATAATTTAAAACATAGATTAGGCGTTTTTAACACTAACATTGAAGTGGATGATGGCATTCAACGGGGTAAATCAACGTTAATCAAGGGCACTGAAAGTGTTAAGCACTATACCAAAAATAAATAACAAATATATACTGACTGATTGAACATTTTAATTAACAGATTGCAGAATGGGTACAGCAGTACGGCTCAATACACACAATTGTTAAGGGGATGCAGACCAGAGAAAGACTTTCGTCTTGTTTACATCAGGGTCCCCCATTTTCAATTCATGACATTTATGACATACACAACATAAGAATCTAATCATCTAAACTAATCTAATCATGACATTTAATACATGCATGACATACAGATATGTATATCTCTGAGTCTGAGCACCTGAAGACTGTGCTATTAAACCAGGAAGTGCAGCACTATGTTGATAAGGCTGTAGCCTCCACTACTGCAGTGCCCCGCGCTGCAACACAACTAACAGAAGAGTGAACAAAAAACGCTCGTTGACTGCTCGCTTGTGTTGTTCGTTGGATTCGTTTTGGATTATTTGGGCGCCAAACCAACTATCAAAACGTACACGGACCGCGGTCTCACGTTGACTGAGTCGCTTATGTTGTGTCGCTATGTGTCAGACTCTGGAGGCACCCGCCCACCTCTACCTCTGATTGGCTTACCATGACATTTGACCCAACCTCACGCACTGCCCACTAACCAAGGAAGGACAGAATGTCTCTCGGCGCAGAGATCTGTCTGATATAAAATTAAAAGTGTTTCTCAACTGGTGGGTCGCGGATGTGTGTGTAAAAGAAGATTTTTTTTTGCACTACCTATCTTTGTGAAAGTGGCTTCTCAGCTCTGGTCCAGCTGAAGACAACACAGAGGAACAGATTGAACATTGAGCATGACCTCAGAGTTGCTTTGTCTACCATCACCCCAGACTTTGAGACTCTTGTCAGTAGCAAACAACATCCCCAGTTATCCCATTAGTTCACTGGGATGTTAACACTTTGATTGCCTAAGGCTAAATTCATGATATACCATAGGTTGCCAGCTCTATTTGTCTATGGAGAAATTCCCCTTCTTTGCAGGGCTATAACTTTTTAAATTCTATTGCTACATTGCCATTATTAGGGCCCATTCAAAGTCCTATATGTATTGTTCATTGTGTAGCAACGTTAAACTTTTTCATTCACATATTCATAGTAAAGTATGGTCTAATGTATAAGTATGTTTTCATCTCTTTCTGCAGCTTTCTCCAGAACGTGATATATAGCCCCAAATGCATTATATTGATGATGAAATACAGTTTGATGGCAATCAGCGCGATATAAAAAATTCCAACTAGACGTACTTCTAGAAGTTACTACACGTCATCTGATGTTGACCGGATGGGCTAGGGGGCGTTTATAATTCCGTGGGCAGCGTTATACCAATCATCTAATGTGGGTCAAATGTTGATAATAGCAGTTAGTATCGAAGACGGTAACGTTACACGCTAAAACTCACCCCAGTCTCCGCGCGCCGTTGGGCGATCATCGTAGAGTAGAAATTTTCATTATGGGATGGCGATTTACCCGGTCCATCTCCAGCTTGTATAATGGTATATACGTCCAAATCATGTTGTTTATCGAGTTATTGGCAATCGATCGCTGTGTATTGTGACAAGCTAGAATGCCGGGACCTATAGCGAGTGCCCGGAAGTAACACGGCCGTCCAGCAAAACCTCTATGGCGCTTCCTGTTAAGCGATTGCGCCGATCGGCCACCAGATGGCGCTCCTGAACCGCCAGAGAGCTCAGTGGGTCCTCCTGGTGGATCTCAGGCCAGCGGAGAGGAAATATGAATCCGATTCCAGATTTTTGAAATATTGATATTAAAGACGCTGTAAAGCGTCTTCGGCACCTTGAGCATGGCTGGGAATGACGCTTTAACACGGCTCCTGGCAGCCAAAGTGTTAAGCTAAGAAGTCTGCTAAGAAGCATATATTATTTATTATTATTATTATTTTATTTCATTGTGTTTTTAGCCCTAGTTGCACTTTTTTTGCAATCCCAGTTATCCCATTAGTTCCCCCAAACTTACTGTAGGTCTGTTATGTTAAGCTAAGAAGTCTGCTAAGAAGCATAATTATTTATTATTATTTTATTTCATTGGGTTTTTATTAGGGATGTCCGATATTATCGGCCTACCGATATTATCGGCCGATATCGGCATTAAAATGTGATATCGGAAAATATCGGTATCGGTTTTCAAATTTTAATTTAATTTTTTTTTACATTTCTATAGAAATGATGTCCGATATTATCGGCCGATATCATCGGCATTAAAATGTGATATCGGTTGATATCGGTATCGGAAATTAAGAGTTGGACAATATCGGTATAGGTAAAAAAGCCAATATCGAGCATCCCTAGTTTTTATCCCTAGTTGCACTTTTGTTGCAACCCCAGTTATCCCATTAGTTCCCCCAAACTTAGGTCTGTTATGTTAAGCTAAGAAATCTGCTAAGAAGCATATTATTTATTATTATTTTATTTCATTGGGTTTTTAGCCCTAGTTGCACTTTTGTTGCACTTTTTTGTGTTTATTTCATGTTGTTAACAGTGCATGAAAGATTGCGTATTACTGCAACATTATTTTTTTTGAAATAAATCATAGTGGTTCAAAAATTGGGGTCGCGACTTAATGACTAAGGAAAATGTTGGGTCCTGAGGCTAGACCCGTTGAGAACCACGGTTAGATTACTCGTTACTGAAAAAACTAACGCTGTTAGTAACGGCGTTATTTATACTATAGCGCCGTTACTCCCATCACTGGTTACCAGGGGTCAGTCTTCCTCTCTTCGTGGGTCTTCCTCCTCTCCTGGTTGTTACCACCTCCTCTTCCTCCCCGACCTCATCAACAGTAACAAAATTAATCCTTTCCTCTGAAGAGAGACAGAGAGATGGAGAGTTGGAGACACAGGAAGAGGGTTAAGAGGGATGAGTCATACTGAAAGGACAAAGAAAGTTCACTGGGGCAACTTCAACCACCACACACACACCTGTGTGGTCAGTGCTAAGCTTGCGTTTAGCAGTGCTGGACGTTTTCTTTGCACGTTCCTCCTTTGTCTTCTCCTCATCTTCATCTCCTACCGCCTCATCTAGAGTCACCAGAGTCACCAGAGTCTACAGAGAGAGAGACAGAGAGAGAGAGAGAGAGAGAGAGAGAGAGAGAGAGAGAGAGAGAGAGCGAGAGAGAGAGAGAGAGAGCGAGAGAGAGAGAGAGAAAGAAATACAGAAAGACAACAGAGAGAAAGTGAATGTAAAAACCAAAGCCCAGGTGGAAGTTATTTTGTGATGTGGCTTAAATGGATTCATAGATGGATGGATTCAACAAATCGGCTTTTTAAAATGGTTGGAAAAGTAAGAGACATGGAAACAAACAATCCACGCTACAGAGACATGGAAACAAACCATCCACGCTACCTTCAAACTAAAGATACATCCATGCTGCCTTCAAACTAAAGACACATCCACGCTACCTTCAAACTAAAGATACATACACGATGTCTTCAAACTAAAGACACATCCACGCTGTCTTCAAACTAAAGATACATCCACGCTACCTTCAAACTAAAGATACATTCACGCTACCTTCAAACTAAAGACACAGCCACGCTACCTTCAAACTAAAGATACATTTTTTATTCTGAAGTAAAGAAATGAAATAAAATTAATTAAACCAGTGAGATAACAGAAGTACTTCCTGACCTCAGGGTTGAAGGTAGCGCCTGATTCGCCCTCCTGGCTGGGTGGGAGTGGCTCCATGGTGCTCGGTCCTGTCCCTCCCTCCTCCTCTACAATCTCATCCAGGGTGATCAGTACCTGAAGATCTCCCTCCATCACCCCTCCATCCATCCTTCCACTCCTCTCCACTCCTCCTTCAACCACCTCTCCACCAGGCTGGTCTGCTCCCACCTCATCCAGAGTCACCAGTCCCTCCGGATCCACCTCTTCTTTGTCTCTCGCTCTCTCCTTCCCTCTCCTCCTCCCTCCTCCTCCTCTATGGCTACTGCTGTTGCTGCTATAGCTGCCACTCCTCTGCTCCTTCTCCTGCTCTTCCCTCTCCTTGATTATTTTCTTCCCCCTCTCCTTCTCTCGCTCCTGTGTCAGACATTTCTCTTTCACAGCAGCTCGTCTCTTTCTGAGCTCTTCCTCCTCCTCTGTGTCATCTGGGTAATCTTCCTCTTCCTCGCTCACCTCATTCATTGTTGTCTGGTTTTCCTCTCCTTTGGCCATTTTATCCTCCTGCTTAGTCATATCATCTTTCTCCCAGTGTTTGGACTCTTCAACACAGGTATCGCTCTTCTCCATTGGTGTGTCTTCCTTTGTGGAAGGTTTGTCACCACTCTTGGCTGTTGGGTCTTTGTCTTCATCGTCAGAGGCTCCTGTAGTGATGTCAAAACGCTTGGCTGATTTCTCATGTTTTTTAAATGTTTTATCGTCTTTCTTAACTGTTCTCTCTTTCTTTCCTCCATCAGACCCTTCTCTGGTCATCACATCATCTTCAACTTGTTCTTCCTCGAGAGACTCCACTATCTGATAGATAGCCTCCTCTTCCTCGGATTCATCAGTTCTACTTTCTTCACTAAGCACTCCATCCTTCTTTTGTTCATCAGATGCTTCTGCCAGGGTTGGAGAATCAATTGGCTCATCCTCCACAGAATCTACAATCTGATATGAATCCTCCACTTCTTCATATGCTTCTGTCTTGGTTCTGCTCTTTCTCGTTGGTTTGTCATCTCTTTCGGCAGTTCCGTCTTCCTTTCGAGGAATTCTTTCTCTTTTTCCTGACTCAGAATCCCTGACAGGAGTGTCACTCTTCATTGGTGGTTTGTCCTCTTTTATAGCAGCTTCATCCTCTTCCTGAGGTGCCCTTTCTTTCTTTTCTCTCTTTTTTGTAGTGGTCAAATCATGGTAAATTGTTTCATCCTCCAACAAATCTACAATCTGATATGCATCTGCCTTCTCCTCCTCTTTTGTAGGTGCTTCAATAATGGTGCTGCTCCTTGTTGCCATTTTTTTACCTGTTCTCTCCACTTTCCTTGATGTTCTTTCAACTTTTCCAGTCTCAGAATCTTTAACAGGAGTGTCACTCTTCTTTGATGGTTTCTCAACTTTTTTAGCTGTACTATCTTCTTTTGTACTTGTGCTTTCTTTCTTTCCTCTATCAGACCCCTCTGTGGTGGTCAGATTGTCTTCTACTGGTTCATCCTCCACAGAATCCACTATCTCATACATAGCTTCCTCTTCTTCGTCCGTTTTGGATGCTTCCTTACTCTTACTTGTTGGTTTCTCCTTTTTTCCAGACATTCTATCATATGTATTTGTGGTGGTGTTCTTCTTTGCCCTCTCAGGGTGTTCCGTGGTTGGCTGGTCATCAACACAATCTACTACCTGAGAAGAAGCTTCTTCTTCCTGTTTTTTGGATGCTCTCGTCGTCCTTACTGGTCTAGTCATTCTCTCCTCTTTCCTCTGTGTCCTTTCCCGACTTCCTCCTTCAGAGTCTTTGATAGGCTTGTTGCCTTTCCTTGTCCGACTCGTATTCTCTCTTTTCGCCGCTCTATCATGTTTCTTGGGTGTTATTTTCTTATTTTGTGCCTCTTCTGCAGTGGTGAGATTGTCGTTATTTGGCTCATCCTCCACCAAATCCACAATCTCAAATGCTGGTTCATCTACCTCTTTTTCATACGCTTTTGTCATGGTGTCACTATTTGCTTTCAGGTTGTTCTCTTCTTTAGATGTTTTATCGTCTCTCTCAGGTGTTGCTTTCATTTGATATCTGGACGTCCTGGTAGTGATGTCACTCTTCTTTATTACTTTGTAGTCTTTTTTCACAGTTTTTTCATTCTTTCTTTCCTCACATTCCTCTGTAGCTGTCTGGTCTTCAACAGAGTCAACTATTTGATATGTATCATCTTTTATCCGACTATCCTCTTTTTCAACAAACTGAATACTGGGTATTTCAAGCACTTCACCATCATCTTGGTCCAGGTGATCTTCAGGTTTTTCATCGCAGTCTTCTGTAGTTTTCTTGATGTCTGTCTTGAGGTTGTCTTCTGTAGCACCAGGATCAAGTGAGGGAGAGGCACCACTCTGGGCGTCCTTCTTTTGTGGAGGTGAGTCTCTCTGGGCTTGATTTGTTCCCTCTACCCCCTCCTTCTCTGGCACCTGTGTGATTGATGTTTCCATTTCTGCTTCGGACTCTGCAGTGTTCACTGCAGCAGCTTCTGCTGACACCTTGTGGCCAGACTCCTCTTTTTTTTTCTTTTTTTTCTTCTTTTGTTGTTTTTTCTGAGCAGTGGAGGATGGCTTTTCAATGGGGGGAGCAGAAGAAGAGGAGGAGGAAGAACTAGTGACAGTAGAGGAGGATGAGGAGGAGGTGGTTGTAGATGGGATGCTTTCAGACGAGTGCTTGGAGACTGAAGGAGAGTCTTTACTTGATTCTACTTTTTTGGAGGATGAGGACGATGACGATCCGGTTTTGTGGGCCTGCTTTGGCGATTCCTTCAAGCTTTGTTTGGTAACTGATGAAGAAGTAGAACACTCTTCCCGATCGAATGTGTAAGCTTCAGGGGGGTCGTCCTCTGCGCAATTACCTGTTGCGAAAAACTGGCTCTGGGTGGGGAGAAGATATTATAATTGATTATAACCTGTTGAACAATTAACATTAACAACAGTGTTGTAAGAGGTAAGAACAGGGAAGAGAACATTTCTGTGTTGTGCAGGTAACATGAAAATGATTTGATTCTTCATCATGAGGTTTTAATGAGGTACGAAGTAAATATAAAGGGAGTTAGGTAATGTGGCTGAGATGATGCTCTTGTATCCTTAACTCTCTGTAAAGCAATGCAATGTAAAGCAAAAACTCTGAAATATATTAATCTTATGTATATATACCTTAACTGGTTAAACTGATCATACTTTTATTTATTAGTAGTATTTTCGTTAGACTTCAGATCACCCCTCTTGCTATATTAACCTCTTAAGCCCGGAGCCCTATTTTCTGAAAATCCGCCTAAAATACATACCTAAGTAAATGGAATATTGCTCCACTTCTACAAGGTCCATTTGCATGTTCTTGGTATCTAGGGACATCTATGGACCTCAGTGAATGTATTCACAGTGTCAGAAATATTGTGTCTATTACTAGGCTTGCTTAAATTGTGATGAAACAAAAGGAGAATATTAATTATGATTTTTCTTTGCATCTTTGACAGTGAATAACACCATGCTAAAAATGACCAGACATGAAAAACTGCCACTGATCTTGTTCAGTACCTTCTTGGGATCACGTGTACAAAAGATCTAAGGAAATGAATAAAGGGAAGATGATTAAACAGAAGGTTTTGTAGATACAGTACTGAATTCTCCCATCCGGACCAAGAAATATTATTATAGAATATAGAATAGCAGGCTTATAAATTACCTTATTATAGCCAATTCGCACATTTATGGGTGTGCCAAAGCTTGTCTTTCAAATTCCAGAGTTCAATTTGGATTTAGTATCACCAGGCGTGCATAAGAACAGATAATGAAATCTACTGTATGTATACAGTAGGTTTATTATTCTGGCCAGAGTGCCGCCATTTTAAAACTAATTTCAATTCTGATTGTTGCTACATGCTACATGTAGGGAAGAGAAACTAACTGCGCTCCAATATGTCAATAACGTTAAGTTGTGGTTTATTATCCCGAGTAATAAGAGATAAAAATAATTCATACAGAATAGGGCTGGGCAATTCATCGAAAAGAAATTGCGATCTCGATTCATAGACCTATGCAATCTCATTTCTAAGTTATGACGATTTCTTTATATACAAAATAAAGTTATTAAATTATTATATTTTTTTCTTTACTTTTTAAATGATTTTATTGAAAGAATAAGAATCGTGATCTCAATTCTTAGAGAGAAAAATCGTGATTCACATTTGATCAAGAATCACCCAGCCCTAATACAGAAGTAATTAGCTTGAAGCCCCATAGAGACCTTTGGGAAGTGTCGTTCAGAAAAATTCCAACGCTTCAAAATGGCGTACATGTAAGCATCCATTAGGAGGTGTCGGCTCACACAGTCAGCTGATTCTAGCGCCACCTGGAATATATTGGAGGCTAAGTGTCCAGTATGTAACCCAATAATAATAATAGTAATAATAAACTGTATTTGTAGCACCTTTCATACAAGAAATGCAGCCCAAAGTGCTTCACAACAATGATGTAGACACAAAATAGACAGGCATAAAATGAGCAGAGAATTAGTAGTACTGATCACACTACCTTCTATGGCCAATATTGATTCAAATGTAGGTCTGCGAACCCCATGTATACACTTTAATAGAAACACATTTTCTGCCATGTATTCCCAAGTTTTATAATTAAAATCTATAAAAAAAATCTATTATGATAAATTTGACATTAATATATATAAAAGACTATTAGCAGGTTTCAGACGAAATAAAAGCAATGCATAAAGTAGACATAAAATAAATATAAAATAGACAGAAGTGACCCAGCAATTATCAAATCTCTTAACTCTGAATATACCTGTACACCCCTCTGTATTACTGCTGAATGATGTTTTTGAGTGTGCAGTACCTATACAGCTAAAGAGATTGGTTTTATCTGGTATCACAGCGGCTAAAAAGCTGATAGCATCACGATGGTTTCAACCGGAAAAAATGTGCCGGAAGGTCTGGATTCTTACATATCTCGATGTGATTTATCTAGAAATATCTACAGCAAGAATTTTGGGTCTCAATGAATCCAAAATGACGATGTGGTTAGAAGTGGTGGAGAGAATAAAAGCTAGCATATAATGGTAGTGTCTGGTTAGGAGCGAATGATAATGGATGGATTATCCAATGGGGGTGCGAGCAAGAGCATAATGTGTGTAGGGTATTAGATAGCAGGTATTAGGGGTATATGTTGTATAAGACATTTATCTAAATGGTGATTTCATTGGATGTGCACTGTTAATTAATGCTTGTATATCTAATCTTGTGTTGTCATGTTTGTTTAAAAAATTATAAAAAAATTAAATACAAAAAAAAATAGACAGAATAAAAGCAGTGCAATAAAGTAGCTTAATTTACAAACATTAGCATAAAATAGAAAGAGTAAAATAGTGCAGTGCAATAAAATTTTACTCATCTACAGTACAACAATCACTAAAGTCTGGATGCAATGAGTCCAAGCAGCAGAATGTACCTCTTAACGTGCAACGACCCGGCCCCTCTTGAGGACGATTTTCCCACCAGTGCGACACGCAACTTTGGCGACCTCTAGCGTCTCGGGTATGCATATTTTAAAATATAATATATAGATCGAATTAAAGCCCTATTTGTTGCCTGTCGATTGCCGCTTCAGGCGACAACATTCGTTCAGTGGTTCTCGAGTTACATGCCGATATGTCAGGAGTGCGCCGAAGTACATGGCAGACTTTAAATTATTTCAAATACATCAGCCATACAATTTTTTTTGGAATTACTACTTCTGGACTACCAACTACTACAGAAAACCTTAACACTTTGGTCGCCAGGCTTATATTCTTAATAAACCATCCCACGCCAGCTCTATTTGTCTATGGAGAAGTTCCCCTTCTTTGCAGGGCTATAACTTTTTAAATTGTATTGCTAAATTGACATTACTATGGCCCATTCAACATCAAGTATCTATTGTTCAGGGTGTAGCAACGTTATACTTTTTCATTCACATATTCATACTAAAATACGGTCTAAAGTATAAGTATGTTTTTATCGTTTTCTGCAGCTTTCTCCAGAACGTGATTTATAGCCCTAAATGCATTATATTGATGATTGTATACAGTTTGATAGCAATCGGCGCGAGATAAAAAATTTCAAATGGACGTGCTTCTAGAAGTTACTACTTATCATCTGATGTTGACCGGATGGGGGGGGGTTGTTTATAATTCCGTGGCCAACGTTAGATGATTAATCTAGTGTGGGTGATATGATCATTAGAGCAGTTAGTATCGAACACGTTAAAAAATAACGCTG
Source organism: Notolepis coatsorum (assembly GCF_963971535.1). Classification (NCBI taxonomy): domain Eukaryota; kingdom Metazoa; phylum Chordata; class Actinopteri; order Aulopiformes; family Paralepididae; genus Notolepis; species Notolepis coatsorum. Next base: position 93,016,199 of record NC_140165.1, on the reverse strand, counting down.
AAACTAACCGTAGCTTCCTCGGGCTGTTGGGCGATGAGCGTGGAGCAGAAATATTCCTATTATGGGATGTAGAAATATGCGATCCATCTCCAGGTTGTATAATAGTATATACGTCCAAATCATGTTGTTTCTCGAGTTATTGGTAACGGATTGCTATTCATTGTGTCTAGCTCGAGTCCTGGGACTATTAGCGAGTGATCGGACCGAATTGGAATGAGCACCAGCTTCCATTTCCTGTTTCCGGTTTGAGCGATCCGCCGATCCGCCACCAGATGGCGCTCTTGAACCGTTGAGAGGGGATCAACAGTAGATCTCAAGTCTCCGGGGGAGAAATATGATTGCGATCACAGATTTTTGAAATATTGATATCAAAGACGTGGTACGGCGTCTTTGGCAGAATGAGCATGGCGGGGAATGACGTGGTAAGGCGTTTTTGGCGACCATAGTGTTAACCAACTGCGAAAGAGTCGCCTAAGCTTAAACAGTGATACACTAGGCGTTAGGTAGTTTGCAGGCTGTTCGACCCGGAAATAGGCGCAGAACTTGCCGTCCCACGATTGGCGCACATGTCACATGACCTGGCCAATCAGAATGCAAAACTCGAACGCGGAAACACACATTTGTTGTGGAAAATATAGACGCTGCCTGGACACGCTACTATTTCCAAAACAAATGTATATAATAGGTATTATGTTTCATCATGAATGCATGAAAGGGGGGGGGGGGGTACTTTTTTATGCTTTGAACGGAGGTCGTACTGCCAATCTGTTTGGTTGAAGAGGGTGCAGAAGAAATGGTACAAACCTCCTCCCCTGTGCAGGACTTAGCCTCTGGCACGTCAGGGCCTCTCCCCGAGCTGCCGCCAGCAGTGAAGGTGAGGGATTTGGCCAGTTCCATACGAGACTTCAGCGTGTTGTACAACGTCAGTGAGGATGAGTTTTGAGGAGGTATCTCGTACACAGGTTCCGCTGCAGACGCACTTCTTCTTATTGCATTTACGCTGAAATGACACGCGAGAATCACAAGTTGTCGTTTTGGAATGTGCCATGTTTGGGACCAATTCATTTTCAATTCAATTAACTCAAAATTAAAAACAGAAATGATAGCACATCCATTCTCATGCACTTGATAGGTTAGAAGAAGTTGCAAATATTAGTATACACCACAGCTCACTGGGAGGGGGGGGCAGTGTACCGTTCACCTCCACCATCTGTTCTCTCCCCTCCAGGTAGGATTGCATGCAGCTCACTGATGAACTATCAAAACCAATTGCTTTTAGCTTATCAATCAGAATGGAGTGATTGACAGTGTCGAAAGCCTTTTGGCGGTCCAGCATGACCATGCCGCAGTATTTGCCCACATCCACCTCGTGTTTGATGTGGTCGTTCAAATAGAGAAGGCATGAGTCAGTGGAGTGGGATGTTCTGAAGCCAGATTGGAATTCATAGATTTGCTTTTTTTCCCCGCAAGGTACTTTTCGACTTGTTCGTAGAAAAATGTTTCCATAACTTTCAAGATGGAGGTAAGAATAGAAACAGGGCGGTAGTTGCCTGGGTCTAATTTGCTGCCTTTTGTGTGCAGGGGGGGTCACAATTTTAAAATCGTTGGGGAAGTGTCCCTGTTTTATGGAGAGGTTTATTATGTGGGTGATGATTGGGGTGATGGTGGCTGCTGAGTCTCTGAGAAATTTGGAGGGGATATTGTCCAGGTCTTGCTCGAAAAAGAGATCTTTGATCTCAAGTGACTACCTGGTAAAATAAAAAAGGTAAAATAAAAAAAATTCAAGTTTGAAATAATCTTTGCGAACCCCTACGTTTTTGTAGAAAGCTAGGATATGTTCTACACCAAAATGCCCAGAGTGGGAGGGTAGTTTATTAACCAGTGTTGTGACTATGTTTGTAAAGAATTATGTTTAAGTGATTGGCCACCTCCAGCTTGTATGTGATGAGAGTGTCGTCTGTCTTAACTCATTCTCCGCCAATCACGTGTTAAGGCGGGTTTCTCCGCCATGCGTTGTCTGCCAATCACGCCGTAAGTCGTGTTTGAGATCAATATTTCATATTTTCGTCATGGTATTCATATTTCACCCACGGAATCTTGGCTGATGCTGTCTGAGTCAGCACAACTCTGCAACGCTTCAATACTGCCACCTTGTGGCCGATCGGCGAGTTGCCAAACCGGAAGTGCCCGTTGGAGCTCGGTCCGTCCCCTAATTTCGTCCGGCCACTCGTTTATCGTCCCGGGGCTCAATACAGACACCGCGGATATGGATCTTTGCCATAACTCAATAATCAACATGATTTGGACGTGTATTAGTAATATACAAACCGGAAATGGATCGCATCGATCAACATCACATAATTGGGATCGGTTTGCTCCACTCTCATCGCCCAACACTACGAGGAGACTGACGTGAGTTTCAGCGTTTTTCTTTATCATTTTCGATACAAACTGCTCTGATCAATATATCACCCATACTACATAAATAATTTTACGTCGGTCATTGAATTATAAAGACCCCCCCCCCTCTGTTCACCCGCAGATGATCAGTCATGACGTTTAGGACCATGTACAGTTGACATTTTTAATATAGCATGGATCGGTATCAAACTGCATTTGATAATCTAATATATGCATTTATGCCTATATCTCACGTTCTATGAAATACTGCAGAAAACGATAAAAACATTTATACTAGACGGTATTTTAGTATGAATGTGTGAATGAAAAAGTAAAACGTTCCTACATCCTGAACGATGGATAATTGATGTTGAATGGGCCATAGTAATGTCAATTTAGCAATACAATTTAAAAAGTTATAGCCCTGCAAAGAAGGTGAACATCTCCATAGATATAGCGCTGGCAGAGGATGGTTTAGGATGGTCAAAGTGGTGGCAGAGAATGGGTTAATGTTGATGTTTGTAAATCTGGTTTTCAGTTTCTTACTGCAGCCTAGTTGGTTGTTGAGTAATTTCCAAAGCTCAGGGTTTGTTTTTGTTTTCCTCAGTTTTATCATTGACACATTTTTTTTTGCTGATTTGATCATGGTATTTACATAGTTTCTTAGCCTGTTTCCTTGTTGTCTGAGTTTAACCACGTGGGCTTAGAGATCACTGTTGAAGCTTTTGGCGAGCTTTGACTGACTTTTATGAAGTTCAGAGCATTTTTTGTCTCTGGTTTTCATAACGGTCAGTATGTCCGGATGCATCCATGGCTCAGCGCAATTTTTAACCCTGGTTGTTCTCAGGGGGGCCATGTTGTTTAGTATTGATGAGAATTTGGTTTTGAAGCCAAGCCATGTTTCTTCAACTAGTGTACCACTGAGCTCATCTGGCTCACATGATCATGTTGTCCCTGTGAGCCATGTGTGAGGTCTCGTCTTCACTGCTTCTCAAGGTGCCACTATGTGTTTGCATCACTGGCAGATTACAGTACATTCATAGTATTTGGTGAATAACATGTTTCTTCCCTCTCTGTATTCATCACCATTAAGCAGTTACCAAGCAACCAATTAATCCACCAGTTAATCTAAGTTAATATCAACCAAGATCATTCTCCAAATAAGTCATTCTTACCCTCGGAATTCTCCGATTGGCGGCAGAAGGTACAATCTGAGGGGGATAAAATAAGTTCATTAGATAGAAATTATTTTCTTTTCTTCCATCCATCTATCAGGGTACCTGCTGCTGTAAATCTGACAAAACAGTGATTCTACACATTTTCCGGGAACTGGCGACATTCCACGCCAGTAAATCTGAGAGGAAAACACAGCCATGCAAGGATCATCGTCAGTGCACATTTAGTTATTGGCAAAATATTTAAACAGATTAGGATATCAACCACCATATATTCGCTGTATTTAAGCAAGTTATCTCTATTTTAAGGTAGGGTGACATCTCTAGCCAGCTTAAGGAAAAGGTAAGGGTTAGGCTTATAACAGACGTGTGCAGTCTAGGACACAAAACATGAAGTGTTCACTGTATTATAGCCTTATTAACAGATTACTAGATTACTAATATAATATCACATTTACCTACACAAGTGTGCACCATAACATTGTGAATGAACAGTGCACCATAACATACACACTGGAGGTGGAACAGTGAATGAACAGTGCACCATATACACACTGGAGGTGGAACAGTGAACCATAACATACACACTGGAGGTGGAACAGTGAATGAACAGTGCACCATAACATACACACTGGAGGTGGAACAGTGAACCATTACATACACACTAGAGGTGGAACAGTGAACCATAACATACACACTGGAGGTGGAACAGTGAACCATAACATACACACTGGAGATGGAACAGTGAACCATTACATACACACTGGAGATGGAACAGTGAACCATTACATACACACTGGAGGTGGAACAGTGAACCATAACATACACACTGGAGGTGGAACAGTGAACCATAACATACACACTGGAGGTGGAACAGTGAACCATAACATACACACTGGAGGTGGAACAGTGAACCATAACATACACACTGGAGGTGGAACAGTGAACCATAACATACACACTGGAGGTGGAACAGTGAAGTTCACATCAGGAATGAAAAAGATTCCCACACTACATTCGATGACTCTATTCACTACCTAGAGGTGATACTTCACACACCAGGATGTGTACAGATGCTTTGCATACAGTCGATTATATGAATGGGCTTGGTGACTATAATTATTAACATGCCCAATCATGTTTTTATGCACATGAGTCTCCAGAACAAGTAAAACCAAGCCAGAGTCGATCAGAGCTTCCTACGCTGAGATATGGTCACTTTTCCGCACCTATCCTTACCTGTGAATGTGTCATGCCTCCGCGGATTCCCGGAGGTATTATGCGGTGCGCGAAAGTTACCAAAGTGTAGGAAGCTCTGATCGACTCTGTGCTTGGTTTTCCGTGTTCGGGAGACTCATGTGCACAAAAACCTGGTTATGATCATGTCTCTACCACAACGACAGCCCGAGCTGTGAGTGAATTACGCGAAGGGGAGCAAAGTCTTTATTATATGCCTGATGCCCACTGTCTTTATGCTACAGAGATATACACTTTCAATTTTGACAGAGAGATACAATTTTACACAAACGTTTCTAAAGATATTAACCTCTTAAGCCCGAGCGGTCCGATATTGATATCACGCCATAAATCCATCTCTACAGAATGTATGAATGTTGAATGTTTTTTCCCCAAATGTAGCCAAGAGTAAAGACCCTAACCCAGTCGAAACAGCAGTGAAAGTGTATATTTTCAGCACTACGTTTGTTTACCAATGATTTTAAAGTGTTTTTAGTGAAATATGAGTTTATAGAAACCTCAGGCATCGAGTCGGAAAAAGACAAGGATTTTGCGCAACCTAACTTGAGTGTAGTCTTTTGAGAGAAGAGACCCAGGGCTTTCGAAGAAAAAAAACTACACTTCCCAGCTCACGTCAATCATCTGACTTCTAGCGTGACTTTTTTCTTTCTCTTATTTTTCGGGATCATATCCCACAAACCTGAACGTTATTGCCATAAAACAGAATGCAGTTTGTTTCTCTACCTTTCTGTAAACGGCTAGCAAAAAACGGCGTTGCAATCTGATGAAAAATGGCGGAGAAATTTACATGTATATTTATAGAAAAGTAACTGTACTTACAGTAGATTTCATTCACGGTTTTTGCTGCACTGTCAGGGGCGCCTGGTGAAACTAAATCCAGATTGAACTCTGCCATTGGAAAGGAGAGATTTGGCCTGATCCATGTGTGACTTGGCCATAATAAGGTAATTTATAGGCCTGATATTCTATAATCATATTTCAAATTGCATGTGTCCGGATGGCAGAATTCAGTACTGTATCTACAAAACCTCCAGTTAACACATTGTCTGCCACGCAGTTTGCCCATCTCATACCACTCTCTGCCAGTGCTGTAACTAGGGATTTCCGATATTATCTGCCGATATTGGCATAAAAATGTGATATCGGAAAATATTGGTATTCAAATTATTATTATTATTATTTTTTTTACATTTATTTAACCTTTATTTACCCAGGCAAGCAAGTAAGAACAAATTATTATTTTATTTATTGTCAAAGTATGTATAATGTTGTGTTAATTACACGACAAGAGATATGTAATGTTAATTACCTGAAACCCTGCATATATTGGTACCGGTTGATATCGGTATCGGAAATTAAGAGTTGGACAATATCGGTATAGGTAAAAAAGCCAATATCAAGCATCCCTAGCTGTAACCCTATGGAGTGGCTCACCTTCTTTGCAGGGCTATAACTTTTTAAATATTATAGCTATATCGACATTACTATGGCCCATTCAACATCGGGTATCTATCGTTCCGGATGTTGGGAACGTTATATTTTTCCATTCATACATTGTCGTGTTAGTACCTTCGAGAATATAAGTGTTTTTAGACTGTATAGCAGTAATTCCTAGAACGCGCCTTATAGGCCCAGACGCGTATTATACATTATTGATTGCCGTTTCGCCCCTATACACGCTATATTAAACATTTCAAATGCATATGATCGCTATACATTATGCTCCATCATGCGTGAAGGAAAGGGGGGGGGGGTCGTTTATGATTCCTTGATTGTCAGTAACGGCTTTCTTTAGTAAGACACCATACGTTGATCAGATGGATTGCAATGAAATAAATGGACAATCGAGCTGGAAATAACGTTAGATTCCTCTTACCTCTGGCCAAAGCGTCTGGAGAATTTTCTTTCCAATTATTTGATGTTGATCTGCTAGATCCTTTTTCCGTTTGTATGATGCAATAAACGCCGAAAGCATTGATTCTTGCGTCTCGAAAGCAATCCCATGCACTCGAGGTGTGTATATTGATCCACGTTACAAGATATCTCTGGCGGAGCTTTTTCCCCGATGCACAGAGCGCCACTTCCGGTTTAGAGTGGAGTGTAACTCGCCCGAAATCCACCAGGCGGCGGTATTGAGGCGTTGCAATATCAGACATGGTCCAGCTGGCTCCCGGAGCCTTCCTGGATGAATTATGAATGCCAATAGCGAATAAAAGAAATATCAGAAAAACAAGTTTACTCGTTGTTGGCGTTATTAGATTGGCGGGCAATAACGAGTAAACTCGTTTTTGGCGCAGAACCAGTTAACTTTATTAGTTTGCTTAGATTATTTGTACACGTGATCTCAAGTAGGTGCTGAATGAGCTCAGTGGCAATTTTTTGCATGGTGTTATTCACGGTCAAATAAAAAAAGAAAAGAAAATTGATATTCTCCTTTGGTTCATTACAATTTACTCTGCCTAGTAACAGACACCATCTATGTCCCTAGATACCAATAACATGCAAATGGACCTTGTAGAAGTGGAGCAATCTTCCATTTACTTCGGTATGTATTTTTAGGCGGATTTTCAGAAAATATGGCTAGGGCTTAACTCTTTCTCTGCCACGCTGGGAACGGGATATGGCTATGTACTGCCACGCATTAAACCAATGGAGTCGGTCACCTTGTTTTCAGGGCTATAACTATATTCTATATTATAGCTATGGCTGCAATACTATGGCCCATTTGGCATCAAGTATCTATCGTTCGTTGGGGGAGCTCCAGTAGCTCACCGCGTACCTCGAACGCTATTTCGGCGTCGGGGACAACCGTGCTCGTCACGGATCTGGGGTAGCAAGTTCGACTCCCGGACAAAGCCGTAACTTTCTCAGAGTGTCTTTCCCCCATCTGTACCCCCATTCAACCTGTTTCTGTCGGTCACACTTGACCAGAGAAAAAGCGATAAACGCAAAAAGAACCAGCGGAATGGTCAAAGTTTTAAAAAAAAGTATCTATCGTTCACGATGTGAAAAATAAATAATTTTTCCATCCATACATTCCCGCTTTATACCGTGGTGAATATAAGTATGGTTTTAGAGCGGTTTAGGGTAATTCCTGGGAGGCTAGTAATAGCCCGATACATGTATTATATTAAATCCATTGGCATTTCGTCGCTACACACGCTATACTTAAAAATTCAAATGCATATGATCAGTATTATGTTCCATCATGAATGCATGAAAGGGGGGAGGGGGGGTCGTCTCTGATTAATTGATTGTCAATAACGGCATTCGTTAGTACAACCCCATACGCTAATCAGGGCGATGGCTATGAAAACAAGGGACAATCAAGCTGAAATTGATGTTAAATTGCTCTTACCTGTGGCCGGTGGGATTCCAAAAAGAATATTCCAATTATTTGATTGCCATCTGATAGATCGTATGTCCATTTGGCTCACGACATAACCCACAACAGCATAATGAATCGGGGGTCCCGAAAACTATTCAATGCGCTCGGGTGAAGCCCTTGATCCAGGTTACTAGAAAAGTCAGCCCGGAGGAATTTCATCGACTCACAGCTCCATCCACAGAATCTCAAAGGGAGTGCAACATCGGCTGCATACCACCAAGCGGCGGTATTGGACTTTTGCGATCTCAGACTCATTCCCTATGGTAAAACAGGCTGCCTGGATGGATAACGAATGGAAATAGCGAATAAAAGAAATAACGATCAAATAACGTATATGTGGTTAGCGTTCAACTATTGGCGGACAAACACGTATAAAATAAAATACTTATGTTAATGCTATTTGCTAATGTGAGGGGAGTTGCTGGGCTGGTTGTAGGGGGGTATTGTTAACGCCCAGCCCAAACCGGCACAAGTGTTAAAATCTGGCCTCCCTTTGAGAGCCGTTTTCTCTGCTTCTCTCTTCTAGAAAAAAGACTGTCAAGAAAATACTACAAGATTCAAATGAGCACACCTTCTTCAAACATTCTCAGATTTCAACTTGTGACACATCATTTGAAAGCTTACATTCTGTACTTTCACAATCTGTAAACATCTGGACAATTTAAATGGAGACATGTGGCATTAATCGCTGGACGCGGTCGCATATGTCGCCTTATTTGCAAAACAAAATTATTGTTAGATTGTCCGAGATTGTCTGGAGCAGAAGCCTGCACGTTAAAAAAGTTGATGCGGCTACTAACAACGCCCTCCGGATCATCACTGGATGCCTGAAGGCTACACCCGTCTTCCTGCTGCCAGTCCTTGCAGGAATCGCACCAGCTGGCCTACGACGAGAGGCTGCCACTCTCGCCCTAGCAAGGAAGGCAGTGAAGCATGACTGGCACATCCTACACAACACCACAACAACAACAGCACCTATGAGCAGACTCAAGTCCCGCCACCCCTACAACAAGGTGGCACAAGAGATGCTCCGTTCCACCACTGAGGACCTATCCAGAAATGGATGGCTGGCGGCAGCCTGGAAGAGAGAGTGGGAGAGTGCTGGGCCAACCCGTATCCACCACCACATCTGGGATCCAGGAGATGGCGCCACAGGAGACGATCTTCCACGCCGGCAATGGGTTCTGCTGAACCGTTTAAGATCTGGGGTTGGTCGCTTTAAAGCATCATTAAAGAAGTGGGGCCTGGCAGACAGCGCTGCATGTGAGTGTGGAGACCCTGAGCAGACTGTTGACCACATCCTGACCATCTGCCCCCTATACAAACCACCCTCGGAAGCCAGCCTCTTTGATGTGGGACCAGAGTTAAGGGCATGGCTACAAGATACGGAGTTGGACCTCTGACGTTACACGAAAGAAGAAGAAGGCTACTAGGGATGTTTTCTTTTTTTCTTTTTACTTTCTTTTTTTTATTCACCAAACATGACCATGTTCACATCTTAAAAACTCATACTGAGGCCTTCGTTTTGGTTTTAAATTGCATATCATCATTCATTTATTTATTGTCATACAAACGCATTTCCTTTGATTTAATTATACATCAAATGATTTATGTCAAGGATGAGGGACATCCACTGGTTGCAGAACTTGCAGTCACCTGATTTTTACAGACGATGGCGCCATTGCTCTCATGAAGCAGCAGGTTGGAGGCAGAGTTTTTAGATTACTCCGGTTGCAATGCCTTGCTTGAATGAAGTTAACTTTTCAACATTCAGGGTGAATGTAATGTGAGAAATTGGGATGGGAGAAAATTATTATTTTATTTTGAAAATTGCCACTTCCGCCCGCGCCTAACTAAAATAAGTCTTCTGCCATAATGCTCCCCTTCGCGTAATTCACTCACAGCTCAGGCTGTGGTTGTGGTAGAGACATTATCATAATCAGGTTTTTATGGACCCGAGTCTCCCGAATACATAGGCAGTGTACATAAGCTGAGCTATGGTAACTTTTGCGCACCTACCCCTTACCAGTGAATGCCTCTCACCTGGAAAATGTGTTAAATGGGGGAGGGGTTAGGTGACAAAGGACAGGGGGTATTTGTAGTTTTGCATGCATCTTTTTGAAAAGTATGACAGATTGAAAAGTATCTGCCAGATTTGTACAAGTAATGGCTTATTTTGAAGGTAAGAACCTGTACTTTTATATAAAGTAAAAAAAGAAATGTGAAGCTTGCTTAACAATACCCTATTATCTGTGCCTGGTCACATATATGCAGACAGACAGGCAGACATATATATTGACAGACAGAAAGGTATATAGGCAGACAGATATAGACAGAAATGCATATAAACAGACAGAAAGGTATAAAGGCAGACAGATATATAGACAGACAGAAAGGTATATAGACAGACACAGACAGAAAGGTATATAGACAGACAGACAGAAAGGTATATAGACAGACAGAAGGGTATATAGGCAGACACAGACAGAAAGGTATATAGACAGACAGACAGACAGACAGACAGACAGACAGACAGACAGACAGACAGACAGACAGACAGACAGACAGAAGGGTATATAGACAGAAAGGTATATAGAGACAGACAGAAAGGTACAGTATATAGACAGACCGAGACACAGACACACAGACACCAACCTCTTCACATCCGAGTTGACTCGGTCAATCAGCTCAGTAACATCAGCAACATTGTTCATCTCAAAGTAGACCTGAAATGGAATGAAACATTTATTATTATTATTATTATTATTATTGTTATTGTTATTGTTATTATTGTTATTGTTATTATTATTATTATTATTTATTAAACTTTTTTTTATAATTATTTTTAAATCAACATCCATGAAGCAAGTAAATCAACAGTTGCCATGTATTCTGCTTAAAGTGGGAGTTAATTTTAAAATGAAACCTCTCCCATTATCTACTCACTCCCATGTCAGTCTAAACTCTATTTCAGTTATTATTGTATCCTCATAACACATGAGTTAGCTTGCACAGCTCCATCTTAGCCTTCTCTTAAACTATAGGGGACCTGCATTAAGTATGGCTACATGTTTGATGTCATTTAGTCCTCCTAATCTGCACCACAATGCAAAGCATTGTCGGCTACAAAATGTTGCAGCTAATGCTAGCTAGTAGCTACTGTTAACACATTGACCGCCGGAGGTCGCTGTGGGCGTATGGCCGTTTGTGCCAGAGCTGTAATGCAATGGGGGTAGATGCCGGTGTTTGTAGTGCTAAAACTATATTAAATATTATAGCTATGGATCTAATAGTTTCTTCCGGTCAACATACAAAAAAACAGAGAATTTTTTCATGGATACATTTCCGTTTTATACCGTGGTGCATATGAGTATAGTTTTAGAGTGATCCTGTGTAATCCCAGGAAACTGCGTCAAACAGCGATTTACTGCATTTCATTATAAATCGTGCCATTTCTCGCCTGATTATTGAATCAATCTGAAATCAACGCTAGATTATCGGTATTATGTTTCCTCATGCATGCACGAAAGGGGGGGGGGGGGGGAAGACGGCCCTCCGTGCTTTGATCGCAGCCAACGGGACACGGCCCACACAGACACATGCTGCGATCGTGGGGGTAAAAAATCGGATAAACGCAAGATTGATAACATATAGTCCTTACCTTGTATATGATGTACTGCAAATAGAATAATCCAATTATCTGATCGCCATTCCAAATACTCATCGCGATCGTTTGTCCTACGTTATCCAGCATTGCAGATGAACGAGCGGGCAGGGACCCTTGTCGAGGCAACTGTGGTGACGACTTGTCTTGCCGGAGTGTTCAGACCCCGCCCTCACGCCGCAGCTCGGCCAAGAAAACAAACCACATCGTTTCAAATGGAGTGCAATAGCGGCCGCAAGGCGTTAGGTGGTGGTATCGGACCGTTGCGGCCTCAGACAGAGTGCCATACATTGCCAAAGCACAGCAGGATGAATTATGAATGGAAGTAGCGAATAAAAGAAATAACGATCATAATAACGAGTATACTCGTTGTTGGCGTCCAACGATTGGCGGGCTATAACGAGTTAACTAGTCATTGGCAATTAATGTCTTAAAGAGTACCACATTTGTATGCAAAATATTGCAGCTAATGCTAGCTACTGTTAAAGAGTACCACATTTGTATGCTATTTGTATGCAAAATGTAGCACATTTTGACTTCTTCATGATAAAAAAAAAGTACATAATTAACAAAGTTATTATAGGACATATTCCATGATTAACACATTGAGCGCCATAAGCTTCCCCATCATTCACCGTCAGTGCCAGCCTTTCATGACAATTTTCGCGATATTTCACGATCTTTGCGGAGCTATTGTATATTCTATATTAAAGCTATGGAGACAATAGTATGGCTCATTTGACAGACACTATTTCTAGTCCAACATGTAAAAAAGAGTTTGTTTCTACACACTGTAGTTTGTAGTTTATTACACACTAAACATAGTCCATTTCCAAGATAATCCAGTCTTTTTCCATAGATCGCAAGATAAAACATGTTATATGCAAGATTATAAGCCCAACCCATTCTGGTTGATCCCCTGAAACCCCAAATACTCCCAGATCAAAGGTATATACCATGTACACATGTGCCTTCACAAAATTATCAGGGGGGGGGGGGGGGTAGTCCCCGAAAATTCGATTGTTACAAAACGCTTGGTTTATGTCCGGTAAAGTAAGACACTGTGATCGTTACATAAACATGTTTCAAGTTCGGTAAAATAGAAATAGGGGGTCCTTACCTTAGCCAGAAGGTAATCCAAAAAGAATAATTCCAATGATCCCATCGGCAATCGCGATTACTCGTTTATATGTAATTACACGTGTTTGCGGGACACTATAGGTTTTGAGGCGAGCAGATCTGCTAGCGATTGCTTTGGAAGAGCTCTTCCCCCTCAGAGAGAGTCTTGATAGTCCGGTTAATTCATTGCCTCTCCTGATCCATTTCTTTCGGAGTTCAAAAGGTAGGCGATACTGCCACCTGGTGAGATTCGATCGGCATTGCAATTACAACGTAGGCAAACGAGCCAGGGACACATAGAATGATCCGGATGATGGTTTAGAACGGGGATCAGAGGAAAAATATCAAAGGATCAAAACCCGAGAAATCTCGGGTATGGCGCTCAACCGCTGGCTAGATAACCCGACTTATCTCGGGTCTAGCGCTGAATGAGTTAAGGCATCTTCTTAAATTATTGAGAGCTGTGTCATTTATATGAGTCATCTGGTAAAATGCAGCCTATTGAGTTTGGTGACCTCATGATATGTCCTCTGGCACTACAATCAACCCAAACTTTGAATTTTAAAATGAGTGCATCTCGAATAGCTTTCATTTTAATCTTTTCAAATTTGCCGTGCACATTCATGAGTGCAAGTGAGTGCACTGGGTGATCACACAGGCTTGCAACTTTAGGCAGAATTTTACTTTCAGTTTACAAAAATATTAGCTGCATTATCTGGCTATATAAGGACAGAATTAACGCCACAACTTGAGTGAGTGAGGGTGTGTCTGTGTCTGTGTGTGTATGTATGTGTCTGCACCCTGTCAGCAAGCGGCAGGTAGTTCTTGCAAGGCTTGGTGTTCGTCACAATTCTCAAGAGTTGTCTGCAAGTGTCAAAACTCCACTCCCTCAGGTCCACGATCAGCAACCTTTCTGCCAGATGTTGTTCTAAATATAACTAGAATAAAAGAACAATTATTATCATTATGATTATAAATAATACCACATAGTACTTTACTACTACTATCATCATTATCATCATCAATTATTATTATTGGTACACAGATTCCACTTTTTACTGACCACAAGTATGGGTACTTTAAAGAATTTACTAGGTAAACAAAATTACATTAAAATGTATCGTCATTATACAGCACAGTACAATAAAGTACATTACAACAAAAAGAGGTTTGGCATCCAACCAGAGTGCAGATGTAACAGTAAAGTGCAATAGTAATATACAGTGTACAGGTTGATTAAACTGGGTATAAAATATATAAATGAGTACTCCTAAATGAGTGTAGTGCTAATCAGATGGATGTACAGAGTTGAAATATGAATATGTACAGTGATACAGGTATTAAGTCAATATGGTAGTAGTCATACTGGCCAGCAGTGTAACTAGTAAGAGTAGGTAAGGGATATGTACAGACATAGATGTAGTATCTATCTACAGATGTGGATATATTATATATATATACACACAGTAAGAATATATAAATACATATAAACACACACACAGTATATACAGCATTATTGTACATGCCATCATACAGAGTTATATGGGTTATATGCAGGTGTATAAGTAGGTATATAGAAGGATGTGCATTACTGTGGCATGGGACAGGGATGAGCTAGAAGGGAACTGAATGCAGCCTAGTTCTACTCTGGTCACACACCAACAACAGAGGGACATATTTAATGTAGTTCATGGTTTGAGTTATGCACAGAAATGTAAGTGATTATTGAATTTGCATCATTGCATCAAGTAATGCATAATCCAGTTAACAGTTACAGCTTTTGTTGAGCAGGGTTGAAAGACTTTTAATTAGGGATGTCCCGATCACATTTTTTTGCTCCCGATCTGATCCCGACCATGTGATTTTGAGTATCTACCGATATCAATCTTTCCCGATCCGATCAAAAAAATATATAATAATAATTTTAATATGTTTTTCTTCTTTTTTTTTCATCCCAATTTCTCACATTATATTCACCCTGAATGTTGACGTTATCCAGCTGAAAAGTTAACTTCATTCAAGCGAGGCATTGCAATCCTTGACATAAATCATTTGATGTATAATTCAATCAAAGGAAATGCGTTTGTTTTGGCAAGATTCTTCTGCTCTGTGTGACAATAAATAAATGAATGATGATATGCAATTTAAAACCAAAACTAAGGCCTCAGTATGAGTTTAAGACGTGAACATGGTCATGTTTGTTGAATAATAAAAAATAAAAAAATAAATCCAGATTTTTTTTTATCCTGATCTTCGGAAAATCACGTGATCGGCCTCGATCCCGATCACGTGATCGGATCGGGACATCGCTACTTTTAATCACAACTTGATATCTCAGTATTTGACATCATAAATTGTATAAGTAGATTAAGTACTATTAAGTACTGTTGTTTAACCTGTTTGCGGTCTGGGCTATTTTGTGATTGTGACACCCCCCCCCCTGATTCTGGGCCCTTTAGGGGGATCACTTGTAAAAATCAGATACTTTTCAATCCATGTCTTATTAATCATGGTGATAACACACTATTTATTCCAGATACAAGCCCACAAAGAAACCGGAACCATTTCTCTTCGTATGCTAAATGACTACTTTACCCAGAAAGCAATGTAACCCCCCACCCCCAACTTGACACATTCAGTCTGAGCAGCCCTGCCTTTGTTAATCTAATGACTTGTGACTAGGGATGGGTACTGAATTCGGTACTTTTAAGGGTACCACTACCTACCGAAACACGTCGGTACTACAGTGTATTGATTCACGTGAGATCCAACGGTGCCAATTTTCGGTAATAATAATATCCGATGACGTCACGTTTTGTTTACCGCAAAACTAAACTGCACATTAACGTCAACGACATGTGCACAATACATGTTTTCAAACTCTATTTGGGTGTTTGCAATTCATGGGGAGTATATGTCTCTGATATCTTGGTACAGTGGGCAGGTTATTAGAAAGTGTAGCTCAGTTTCCACCTCTGCTCTGACATGGCTGCTCCAAACTTCCACTCCTCTCGAAACTTTCTTTTGTTATGTGCTCTCGCTGCCACGGTGGGATTTATTATTAGCGTCGGCTTACTCCTTATATATCCACATATTTGTAACTACTAGGGATGTCCCGATTTGTAACTAGGGATGATTTTTTTTTTATTCAACAAACATAACCATGTTCACGTCTTAAACTCATACTGAGGCCTTCGTTTTGGTTTTAAATTGCATATCATCATTCATTTATTTATTGTCACACAGAGCAGAAGAATTTTGCCAAAACAAACGCATTTCCTTTGATTTAATTATACATCAAATGATTTATGTCAAGGATTGCAATGCCTCGCTTGAATGAAGTTAACTTTTCACCTGGATAACGTCAACATTCAGGGTGAATGTAATGTGAGAAATTGGGATGAAAAAATAAAAATAAAAAAGATTTAAATTTTTTTTATTTTTTTATCAGCAGAATAGTTAATTGCTGCTAGAGTGGGTTGTTTACCGTTGTTTTATACTTGTTATTTTGTAAAATACAATACCTTTATTTATTTTGTATTTAAATATATAGATGTGTACCTTTTTAGTGAATTTGTAAAACATGATATGTGTGTGACTGTATATTATATATATATATGTTGTTCTAAATAAATAATAATAATAACTTTATTTGTATAGCCTCCTCTGACATACTATCCGCTCTACCTTTGAGTGACACCTTCTCTGCTCTCCCCACAGAGATGGCAACCTCCACCCTCCTCTCAGCCCTCGCAACCTCCTTCGACAAGCTCTGTCCCTACGTTGAGAAACCTGCCCGCCGTTCCCCACCCAGTCCATGGCTGACGGATGCAGTGAGAGAACAAAGACAGGTCCTGAGAGCAGCTGAGAGGAAGTATAGAAAGTCACGCCTCACTGCTAAGATCGTCACATATCACAACCTCTTGTTAACATTCTCCAAAACCATTACTAATGCCAAAGCTTCTTTCTTTCACCATAGGAACGAGGCCTCTGCCAAGAACCTTCGCAAATTGCATGCTACCATGTCCTCCCTCCTCCCTAATCTTTCTCTGCCGAAGACTTTGCGATCTTCGAGGAAAAAGTGGAGAACATCCGCAGCTCCTTCTCCAAACCCCCACCCATTCCAAATACGGAATTGAGAACCTCATCCTTCACTCTGTCATCTTTCTCTCCCATTACAGAAGCCGAGACCCTGACACTGGTAATGTCGAACGGTCCGACTACATGCCAGCTGGATCAGCTACCCTCCCCACTCCTCCAGACCATAGCACCAGACATCCTCCCATTCCTAACTGCAACCATCAACTCCTCCCTCAACTCGGGGGTGGTCCCCACCTCCCTAAAACAAGTCAGAGTCACACCACTCATAAAAAAACAACCCTGAACCCCACCGTCATAGGCAACTATCGCCCTGTCTCTCTTCTCTCCTTCCTTTCTAAAACACTTGAACGTGCTGTATGCAACCAACTTACTGCTTATCTCTTACAGAATGACCTCCTAGACCCTAATCAGTCAGGCTTCCGGACTGGCCACTCCACAGAAACGGCCCTCATTGCGGTCACAGAGGCACTCCCCCAGGGCTCGGTCTTAGGACCCCTTCTCTTCTCCCTCTACACTAAATCACTGGGTAACATTATCACGTCTCATGCCTTCTCGTATCATTGTTATGCCAATGATACTCAACTCTTCCTCTCCTTCCCTCCCTCAGATATCCACTCCGCCTGGATGACGACCAACCACCTCAAACTGAACCTAAGCAAAACAGAATTGCTCCACCTGCTGGCCAAATCCTCCCCCCTGACGACCTTTACATCACAGTCGAGAATGCAGCTGTGACCGCGTCCCCGAACGCCAAGAACCTTGGTGTTGTCCTCGACGACCAGTTGAACTTCTCTGCTCACATCGCAGCGACAACCAGAACCTGCAGATTCCTCCTGAGCAACGTCAGAAGGATCCGCCCCTTCCTGACAAAAGAAGCCACCCAACTCCTCGTCCAATCAACAGTCATCTCCCGCCTCGACTACTGCAACGCACTGCTTGCTGGCCTGCCGGCCACTGCTACCAAGCCTCTTCAACTCATTCAGAACGCAGCGGCCCGCCTGATCTCAAACCTACCGAAGTCGGCCCATGTCACCCCACTTCTTAAGGACCTGCACTGGCTCCCCATTGCTGCACAAATCCACTTCAAGGCCCTCGACCTGGCATACCGTGCGGCAAAGGGAACCGCTCACGCCTACCTCCGGTCAATGGTCTCTAACTACACACCCTCAAGACCCCTACGCTCTGCATCTTCTGGCCGTCTCAGACCCACTCCTATCCGAGCTCCGGGAGAGTCATCAAGGAGAACCTGCCTTTTCTCAGTCCTTGCCCCACAATGGTGGAATGAACTACCCACCCCAGTTAGGACAGCCGAAACCCGGCCAATCTTTCGCCGTCGACTAAAGACACACTTCTTCAACCATTATCTCAAATATTTTTTTTATAAATATATATATACTGTATATATATATATAAAATATAAAAATGTAAAGAAATCTAACCCTAACTAACCTTACTGTCATGCACTTGTCCTAATAAACTAACCTACACTGTAGCACCCAACACTTTGATGAACATTGTTACTCAGCTGATAGAGTTGTATCCTTCCTGATGACTTGTCGTACAGAACTTGTAAGTCGCTTTGGATAAAAGCGTCAGCTAAATGACTAAATGTAAATGTATAGCACCTTTCATACAGGGGATTGCAGTTCAAAGTGCTTTACATCGGTAAGATGTAAATAATAATGAAATAATAATGAAGTAATAATAAATAATAATACATTATGTATTTATTAAATATTAAGTTTGGATTTTTATTTCTTTTACAACTGAGGTAGGTAGATAAAAAAAATTGAGAATAAAGTACCGCAAAAAGGTACCGCTGGGTACCGGTATCGATTCACGGGTACCGGTATCGATTCAAATGTGAACGGTACCCATCCCTACTTGTGACCCCCGCTTCTATCCCCAGGCCATCAGCTCAATGACTCTATGCAACACTAACCCAACCATCTATGAAATCATAGCACTGATTGGAGACAAAATAAGTGATGAGATAGTCAAACAGGTGAAACAAGCTAAATACTTTTCCACCATAATGGACTGCACTCTTTGAAAGTTGCACATTTGTAATAAAACAAGTTTATTTCGTATATTTTTTGTTCACGTCAGATTATTTGTAACATAATGGAGATGAACACTGGTTGGCGCTAAATGCACTTAAGTTGTCCTTTAACAACCTCTTAAGCCTGGAGCCCTATTTTCTGAAAATCTGCCTAATATACACACAAATGGACCTTGTAGAAGTGGAGCAATCTTCCATTTACTTACTTTTTCTTTGCATCTTTGACAGTGAATAACACCATGCTAAAAATGACCAGACATGAAAAACTGCCATGGAGCTTGTTCAGTACCTTCTTGAGATCACATGTACAACAAATCTAAGGAAATTAATAAAGGGAAGATGATTAAACAGAAGGTTTTGTAGATACAGTACTGAATTCTCCAATCCGGACCAATGCAATTTGAAATATTATTATAGAATATAGAATAGCAGGCCTATAAATGACTTTATTATAGCCAATTTGCACATTTATGGATTGGGCCAAATATTCTCTTTCAAATGGCCGAGTTCAATTTGGATTTAGTATCACCAGGCATGCATGAAGAACAGATAATGAAATCTACTGTATGTACAGTAGGTTTTTATTTTTGAGACCGCTCTGCCATTTTGAAACTGATTTCAACATGGATGGTTGCTAAATGTTCAGAGAAGGGAGACAAACTAACTGCGCTCCAAACTATGCCAATAAGGTTCAGTTTTGTGGTATATAATCCAGAGAAATAAATAATTATAATCAGGAAGTTTGCTCAGAAAGCTCATATGATGCCTCATATGATATTGGGCAGAGAGCGACCGCAATGAATTTAGGCAAAATCTACAGGTACAAATGTGTATTTTGAACGTTTCCTTTCCACTAGTCTGAAGGAAGACATGTTATGGAAGCAAAATAGCTTTAAAAAATTGCACTAGATGGGGCGCACCACGTAACTGAACTCATCAACAAAGTACGAGGGCACACACACACACACACACACAATGCAAAGCATACAGTAGATAGACTATTGGAACCGCTGCTCACAGAGTTTTCGTTGCAGAAGCAGCGCGACTCGAGATTAGCGACAGTCTCTGCGGGGGTCTGACACCTATTCAATGGGCACACACCCGTTCTGTCTCAGAGTGTGTGCGTGCGCGTGCGTCTATGTGCGTTTATGTGACGTAAGCTGCAGTGAGTGTAGTTCTCTGGAGAACCAGGATAATTACAGTCATACAATCTAGCAAGAATTAAACCTATTTACAAGTCGTATTAAGTTTTGCAAATAAGGAAACAGATATAGAACAGTTCAAAGCACTAAAAAATGCCATTTCTCTATTTTGATCGATTTCTGAAATGCGCAACACTTTGGGCATTTCTGAGGAATCCTCTCGACTGAGACAAGGCGATGTTCACACCTTTGTTCTACCGCATGCAGGAGCAAACAGGAGGTCCGACCCCAGAGGGTTTTAAAGAATCTTCAAAAGGTAGTTTCTATCTACAGATCAAACTCTACAAGAATGTATGCGAATACATCCAACATGTACATGGTCAAAGACAATTCAGGATTGGGACTTTAACTCATTAATTAGTAGAATGAGATTGAAGATGGAGTGACTTACAGTGTTGCTGAGATGCATTAGCTCCATGTACCACTTGTCCTGCAACAGAGCAGAAATCACAGAAATGTTGTGGAACATGGTCTAGCAAACAGCTACATGTCTGTATGTGTCTGTGCACGGACGTCTGTGTGTGTGCATGCCAGGGTTAGAAAAAAAATATATATATATTCAAGGGCTTTTTTTGCCCCCCTTAATTGATTTTCGGGGGCTTTTTTTATTTATTTCGGGGGCACTGAATTTTTATGATGAAAACGGTTATTTTTTTTTGATCCACTTTTTCTCCCATTTTTCCATATTTTCTCCCATCCCAATTTCGTATCATCCAATTCAACCCTCCCCTGTCACGAACGCTGTTTCTTGCCTCCCACTGTGGACTAAGTCATACATAGCACAAGTCCCCTCCGGTACTTGAGGTAACAGCAGTCGCATCTTTTCACCTGCGCAGCTCGATCTCTCAGTGTCGAGGAGTAACGCGTGGGAGGCTCACGCTGCCCCCGACACTTCCTGATTCTACTGCGCAGGCGCACCAACCGACTTGTAGGAGTCGCTTGTTCACAACGTTCGATCCCCACCCTTCAGTTTTCCCTCCCCGTAATAAGGCCAATGTGTATTACTGCGGACGACCAGCCAAACTGAAAAACAATGTGGAGAGCTGGATTCGAACACGCGAATCCTAGCGTCTCCACACTGGTGGCGAGTGCCTTGCCCACTACACCACCTAGCCGCCCTATGAAAACGGTTATTAAACATCCTTACATCCACATTTTTTGACAGTCTTCGTCCCGCGGACAAAAAGATCCACACAAGCTCCTCGAACACTAGCCGTGTTTGCAGCGGGAGTCTTTGCAATAAATGATATGTTGACCGGTAGCATCCTCCTCAACCCCTACCCAGTCTAATCCCCACGACTCCATCGTACTCCGCTTTACCTTTTTTTATTTGAGGACCTGGGGAATCTGCTTCTCAGACTCTTTTTCCTTTGTGTTGTTATAGTTTGATAAAAAACGCTCCATCTTGTCTGTCTTCAAGATGCCATCAAATGCTGGTGAGCTGCTCACCTGCTAATGTGAGAGGGTGGGGAGAGTGACGTCGACATCAGCGTCTGATCAAAACAGATTTAATAAATCACGTCTTTCACTCGTCAGTTAAATAAATAGTAATATACATTTTTATACTATGTTTGATAACGTAATGTTAATGACATTAATAATGTCTCCATATATATATATATATATCATTAGTAAACTGTCTGGGCCTTTTTGTCCCCCCCGGCCCCCCTTAACATGAGGGAAGCCGAGAACGCATAGCTGTCAGTGTGCACAGGGGTGAAATTGTGTGTCACAGCTGGGAGCGTTGCGGTGTTTGCAATGGAGGAGAAGTTTGGTTCACTTGTAAATAAACTATTCACATAAATTAAACAAAACGTAATGTTAATGTCTCCATCAGGGTTTCCGTTAGAAAATACTGGGGCCGGTCTCCGTGTCCTGGAAGATTTCAATCTCCCGGACAAATGTGAGAAATTCCGGTCAGTTTATTGAGCTTAAAAACAATTGATAGGCAGACTATATAAAGAATGACATCCTCAAGGCATGTAGTGCTGCTGCTGACTTGAAACCAAATAGGTGTCTGTGGGCAGTCGGCCCGACATTAACAGCAGTCTGTTATAATCAAATTTTTATGAGCTAACGAATTCCGTTATATTAGACATTTGTATTAATTATATCAAGCGAAGAACTGAGACATTTGGCAGAGAGAGACGGCAACATTAGCGTGGGGTTCACTGGAATATCTCTGCCTCCCAACGAAGCGATAAACGAATCCCAATAGTATGCAACTGCAGAGCCGCAGAGCCAGCGGCGATATCAGGTCCGGTCTGGGGACCGCTCAGCAGCGCCACCCACCCAATGGCTGAATTGCCAATGGCTGAATTAGAGTATTGCACTGTGCGGGCACAACTGTGAGCTCTACGGCTCTGCAGTTGCATGCTTCTCGCTAATCCAGCACCAAGCTCCCGCACCGCCATTCTCATCAGCAAACCACAGGTCGCGAGGGAATTATTTTCACAGGACATTATGACCGGAGATATTTAAATATGTCGGACTTCAACAGAATATATATATAATTAGTAAACTGTCGGGGGCATTTTGTCCATTTTCACAGGCATTTTGCCCCAAGCCCCCGTTAATTTCGAACCCTGGTGCATGCAGTTCTATTGACATTTTCTACAGCCCAGGTATGTGTTGGTGAGCTGGGAAGCTGTTAACTAGTGTGTGTCATTCCTTACCTCATCATGGCTACTGTTAACTAGTGTGTGTCGGTCCTTACCTCATCATGGCTACTGTTAACTAGTGTGTGTCAGCCCTTACCTCATCATGGCTACTGTTAACTAGTGTGTGTCAGCCCTTACCTCATCATGGCTACTGTTAACTAGTGTGTGTCGGTCCTTACCTCATCATGGCTACTGTTAACTAGTGTGTGTCGGTCCTTACCTCATCATGGCTACTGTTATCTAGTGTGTGTCGGTCCTTACCTCATCCCAGCTACCAACAGTTAGTACAGGATCCAGGACAAAATGGAAGGTCAGCTTACAGCCCTGCAGGGTCACAGGCTTGTCTGTGTTGGCCAGGACAAAATCACAACAGTTGTACCACCATGGGAACCTCACAAAGGCCTGGAGGAGATGGGGGGACAGAGGGAGAGATCAGTGCTGTCACCTGATTGGTCATGTCAGTGTCCAGTCCACCAGCTAGCCATTGAGACAGGCAGGCATGAAATAACCTGGCTAGCCAGAGAAAAACAGACTGTATTAATTGAACCTCAGAAGAGGAAGAGAAAAGGGTTTGACTGATATATCAGTAGGCTTGGGCATCGTTTGGATTTGAACGATTCCGGTTCCGATTCCGATTCTCCATTTCGATTCCTGTTCTAAACGATTCTTGCTTCTGATTCTTTGAGGTGCAGGTCAAAACAGGTCACAGCTTATTTCACAGGAGATTTTTATTTATATATACATCTTTAATTTTTTTTCATACTATTCACATCGTCAGTTGACTTGATACAGTTTAATTTGGTTGCTGTATTGTAACTAGGGTATTAATTAACAAAGTAAATTTTTAATTTTTTTTAAGAATCGAAATGCAAACACGTTACTTCCGGTTCCAGAACGGGAAGTTAGGAACCGGTTCCTATTAGAACCGGTTCTCGGTGCCCAACCCTATATATCGGTTTGTCACTACGGACCATTTTTAAAGTAACGGTGATGATTTGTTGATTAGATCAACAAATTGCTTAGTGGACAAAGTCCAATGACTGCTAGTGGACATCAAAGTATTTAGTGGAGGACAGGGGCGGCTGGGTGGCGTAGCAGAGATTGCGCTCGTCACCAATGCATTGCCTGCGGCTTGGGCCAGTCGTCATACTATCTCAATTGACAGAGGTAGCGGGTGGAAGTCGATGGGTGGGGATTGGACGTTGTGGACAGCGACTCCTACAGGTCGGTTGGGTGACGCCTGCACAGCAGAGACAGGAAGTATCGGGGGCAGCGTGAGCCTCCCACACGTTACTCCTCGCCACTGAGTCTGTCTGCCTGAGTCTGTCTGAGTCTGTCACGCTGTCTGGTGAAAAGATGCGACAGGGCTAGTGCTGGGCGATATAACGATAACGATAAATATCGCGATATATTTTAATAATCGATATCGAATATCGAAATAAAAAAAAACGAAACGAAAAATCGTTTATTTTTTTTACCTGCAACAGGGCAGTTTTAAAACCAGAGACAGTGGACAGACTTGTCTTTCTTGCCTGCAACTTAAAGTAATGGCTTTGCTTGTCCAAATGACAATACTGACCAAATTCAGATTTCTTTTTCTCTTGTCCATTTATTTTGTTTGCTTTCTAATTTAAAATAATTTGAAACCGTTTGTACACAGTAGGCTATGTGTGCTAGCAGAACTAGACTCCAGTCACGAGTCACAGTGCACATGTGCGGTGGTTTGTCCACCAAAAAAGCGCCAAAAGATCGAAAATAAACTAGCAGAGCCAGAACTGTTCAACTCCTCTGGAGCCACAGCCAGCAGAGAAGCCGGTTTACTTTAGCTTTTAAACCAGCTGCAGCCTGAGAACTGGAGTGTGAGGGGCTGTAACACTAAAGATGGCGGCAATGACAAAGAATTGCTGCAAAATAAACATACATCCGTTGTTAATTTTTTTTCTTCTTTTTTTTTTACATTTTTTTTATACTTATAACAATTCGATAATTATCGATATCGAGAAATAAAATAAAATTATCATATCGTTATCGCGATATGATTTGTTTCCATATCGCCCAGCCCTACGACAGGCTGCCTCCTCGTGTACCGGAGGGGACACGTGATGCAAGGCTTCTATCCTCACTACAGCCGACCAGTGGGAGGCATAGCAGACCCGGTGCCATGGGCGGGCATTAGGGGGCCGGGCCCGCCCACTGAGTCACCTGTGCCCACCCTGGTAATTTTTTTTTTTTTTTTTTTTGTCAATCAAAGTCGACTATCCAAATCCTTAATCGGGGACAGCCCTAGTGGGCACTGATGTCAACAACAACACTACTGCAGCTAGCACGGCACTCTGTGAGAATTTGTTTTCTATACCCTCAAGAACGTCTTTACAGAACATCGCCTTAGTATGCTTCATCGACGCAAGGCCAATTTAATTCAGTTGGCATTTGAGAAGGACTTAACAAAAAAGTTCAGGAATGAGTGGAGGGGCAGTGTTTTAAGAAGATTTCACTCTGTCCCCAAACGCTGCTTGCCACTCTACTAATGAGTAGCCTGTGGAGGAATTTTGTTAGCTTTTTTATGCACCTTATTCAGTTTGTCAGTGAATTCAGAAGTGTTGAATAAATGGACTTTTCAAAGATATAGAATAGAATAGAATAGAAATGTATTATCCTGAGGGAAATTTGACACTGCAAATCACTCAACATTAAACATTTAGATAGAACAAGTCACGAATAACAAAACAAATGGCCTAAGAATAGAATAGAATAAAATGAAATAGAATACAAATCGAATAAAAGATACAGTAAATAAATACAGTAAAAATATACTGAAGTCTACAGTATGTGTAATATTGCACAGTGGTGTTTAAAAAGTAAGAGTCCAGTAAGATGGTAACTGTCACTCTGTGCTCAGTGATGCAGTGAGGCACAGTGATGCATTGTATAGTCTGATGGCTGTCGGAATGAAGGACTTCCTGTGCCGTTCAGTGCTGCATTTAAGTAGTGTGAGCCTATAACATGCTCCTCCTGTCAGCCAAGTCTGTGTATAGTGGGTGGGGTTTTCCCTGATGGCCTGGAGCTTAGCAAGGTTCCTCCTCTCCGCCACCCTCGCTAGAGTCCAGCTCCATCCCTACCACGCTACTGGCCTTCCTGACCATTTTATCCAGCCTGTTTGTGTCCCCTGCTCTCAGTTCGCTGCCCCAGCAGGTCTGTTATACATATCCGTTCAGTCTGTTTTTGTATAAGTGAATGTTCTTAACACTTTGGCTGCCATGGGTTAAATTCATGATATACCATAGATTGCCAGCTCTATTTGTCTATGGAGAAAGTCCCCTTCTTTGCAGGGCTATAACTTTTTAAATTCTATTGCTACATTGCCATTATTAGGGCCCATTCAAAGTCCTATATGTATTGTTCATTGTGTAGCAACGTTAAACTTTTTCATTCACATATTCATAGTAAAGTATGGTCTAATGTATAAGTATGTTTTCATCTCTTTCTGCAGCTTTCTCCAGAACGTGATATATAGCCCCAAATGCATTATATTGATGATGAAATACAGTTTGATGGCAATCAGCGCGATATAAAAAATTCCAACTAGACGTACTTCTAGAAGTTACTACACGTCATCTGATGTTGACCGGATGGGCGAGGGGGTGTTTATAATTCCGTGGGCAGCGTTATACCAATCATCTAATGTGGGTCAAATGTTGATAATAGCAGTTAGTATCGAAGACGGTAACGTTACACGCTAAAACTCACCCCAGTCTCCGCGCGCCGTTGGGCGATCATCGTAGAGTAGACATTTTATCATTATGGGATGGCGATTTACCCGGTCCATCTCCAGCTTGTATAATGGTATATACGTCCAAATCATGTTGTTTATCGAGTTATTGGCAATCGATCGCTATGTAGCGTGACGAGCCAGAGTCCCGGGACATGTACCGAGTGCCTGGAAGCAATACGGCCGTCCAGCAAAACCTCTACTGCGCTTCCTGTTAAGCGATTGCGCCGATCGGCCACCAGATGGCGGTCCTGAACCGCCAGAGAGCTCAGTGGGTCCTCCTGGTGGATCTCAGGCCAGCGGAGGGGAAATATGAATCAGATTCCAGATTTTTGAAATATTGATATTAAAGACGCTGTAAAGCGTCATAGGCAACTTGAGCATGGCCGGGAATGACGCTTTAACACGGCTCCTGGCAGCCAAAGTGTTAAGATAGAGAGAAATTAGATTTTTCAATTGCCTCTCTGCTGTTTAGTTCAGCACCGTGGGCAGCACCAGGTAAGCCACAGCGCTGTTGTCCCAGCTGAAACGTATAAAAGGGAACCTGTGTTGAAAAACCATTGTGCCCCCCCCCCCCCCCCCCCCCGAGAACATTTTATGCCCCCCCACTAATTTGTTTCTGCAGCCTGGTCTGAGGCATAGTCTAGCAACATTCAAGACAGGGGAGGGGAGAATTGGCAATACGAAATTGGGATGGGAGAAAAATTGATAAATAAGGAGAAAAAGTGGATACAAAAAAAAAGTATTTAGTGGAGGACAGCCCTACTGTGTGTCTTACCCTCCTCTGAAAGGGCAGGATGAAGACATTGAAGCGTCCCGAGATGTAGCCCCAGGGACGGGCCAGGGTGACAAGGTCCTCCACGTTGCACCCGTTTCTAGGCAGACCGGTAACCATAGCAACTGTATGGTTAGCCATAGAGAGACTATTCATGAGACGAGTGACAACCTAGAATTGAGGGAGGAAGTTAACTACATACAGGGTTCTCACAGACATTGCTAAATGAAATTCAAGGACTTTTAAGTGCTTTTCCAAGCACTATTTTACATTTTCAAGGATGTCACTCGAAGGATACAATTCACTTTTAAATGCTGTTTTTTTAAGCATCTTCTTGGCCTGCTTGTCAGATAGAGCAAGCTAGAGCACCACACACAAAGAAATGAGGAAAAGCAGTTGGAGCGTGCAAGACAGCGACTCGCTAGATAAAACAGAAAAAAATAAAAAATCTTGATTCAGAACAATTTGATCATGGATGAAAAAAACATTCAATGCAAATGGTTGATTTGAATTTCAAGGACTTTTTAAGCACCTTTTAAAAATGGGCTGTTTTCAAGGAATTCCAGGCCTGGACTTTTTTATCAAGCACTTTAAGCACTTCAAGGACCTTGTGCGAACCCTGTACATATAACCATATCACATGAAGAGCGGAAAAAAACAAAGCTGATCATACCCATATACAAGACAGGATTTTTGTCAACAGGGGTAGGACTAGGAGCATTCATAGTTCAGCATGCATAGCGAGTGGGGACAGTCTGAACATTGTGCACAACTAGAGGAGTGATCAGAGCTTGATATTATTACCATGCCATCATCATTGTAATTGCAATCCATGTCCTAGTGTTCAATATTGTATTGTAAAAATACCAGTGACAATTGGCTGCTGAACTATGGTCTTAATCCTAACCAGTGATGGGAATAACGGCGCTATAAGTAACTAAAATAAAATCTTGAAAGTAACGCAATAGTTACTTTCTGAAGTAACTAGTTACTTTTATAATTTGTAACTGAGTAAGTAATTTAGTTACTTTTTGGAAGAAGTAACTAGTAACTGTAACTAGTTACTTTTTTAAAGTAACTTGCCCAACACTGATCCTAACTAACCTAGAACTATGGTCTTAACCCTAACTAACCTAGAACTATGGTTTTAACCTAGCGCATCAGCTATAATATAGATATACCAGTGGTGGCTGCTGACCACATTTTTTGGTGAAGCACAAATTATTATATTATATTATATATTAAATTATATTTTTAAAACATCCCCAAGGCTGCAACACCCCCATTCCTCCCAGGTGTCAGGCTCCTCATTCGCACATCACCACCACCCCTCCTGCCCATTCGCACATTCTCATGTTGACCACAAAGTCAACGAACCACACTTCGACCTTCCCGGGCCGAACAGACCACTTTCCCCGAAATCGGACTGAAAAAAAACGTTTAATCCAAAAAAATATTTGAATGAAATAAATATATATATATACCGTACTTTTCGGACTATAAGCCGCGGCTTTTTCCCCCATTTTTCGACCCTGCGGCTTATATAACGGTGCGGCTTATATGTGACTCGACGTGACCAAACCCGAAAATGTAAAAATCAAAATATTGCTTTTTTGACTGCATTGAAATGTTATTTATCTGTTCCCTTATTTGCTAAACTTAATACAACTTGTAAATGAGTTAATTCTTGTTATTTGTCTGACAGTATTGTGTCCCAATGCTAATTACATATGGTAATTAAACATTAAAACACCTGCGGCTTATAGTCCAGTGCGGCTTATATATGTACACTGGATTAATCTACCCGACGACTACATAGCCCTTTGCGGCTGGATTATATTTATTTTGGTCCTGTGATTTATGGAGCGGAGAATCGCCGACGCCTACACGTGTGGGATTTACCCTGTGAGGAGCCACGTCGAGTCTGCGCCTCAGAGAGCCTGAGGCCGGCTAGCTTTCTTCACTGTGGAGCTACAGTCTACGGAGAACAGCTGTATTCGTCTGTGGATCAAGAGACTATTGCACCGTCTCCTGTACTTGGAGTCTCCTTAGTCATCGTTGACCAGACTCTCTACTACCGACAGATCCTCTACCCCTGCTGGCTTACAACCGGGGGGACCCTTCCAGTATCTCCCGCTATATATTACTAGTGTACCATAGATATAATTCCCTAAGATTCAGGTTGTATAATTACCTCCTGCGTAACCAGAGAATGGACATTCATTATTGATTTGCCTACGCACATTCCTTTGCCTTATAAGCGCATCCAAAGTAAAATAGAGAAGTATATTATGTACCTTTTGCTGCAATAAATACTTAATTACAACTTTGTGTGGAACCGATTCATTGTGGGAAGTGTTCATCATATTTATATATCATGTACTGTATGGCCAGTAATTAAAGTACATAAAGCGGTAGTGGTTTAATGATACCATACTTATCAATACAGTCAGGGAATTGTACCCCTCAGTTACAATTGGAGGGTAACTAGTGTAATATTAATATAGTGTTATTAATATTGACATGGCCTATGATGAACACTCCACAAAACGGTTCTCCTAAAGTAGATCGCCCGCAGCGTAGACGGCAGACACCTCAGTACTTAGAGGATTACGTTGCCAATATACTACCTAGCTTTCTACAGACGGTAAACGCGGAAAAAGTAGATAGTAAAATTATGTCCGACCCTATCGACCAGGCTACCCCGCCAATAGAGGCCCTAGTGGGTTCTAACGTAACTGACCAAGCTCACGGTAGGGACCAGGAGGGACCCGACATGACTTTACCCCCCGCCAAGACCGAAGAAGTAGTCCCCGGAGAGCTCCAGGATAAAGACAGCTCTCCAGGGATGGAACTCTACCCGCTACAAGAAGAGGAGAGCACCCCGGAGATGGATATCCAGGACTCGCCACAGGAGAACAGATCTCCAACGAGTACTGCCAGGAGCGGATCACCTCAACCAGCGTCTTCCCCCAGCGAGGCGGACAAGATGCTGGCACAGGCATTCCTCGCCAGCCTAGCAGCCTCAACAGAGCGCGATCGACTCCAAGCACAGACGCTTAGTGAGCGCGAACATTCTTCCATGGAAAGAGAACGCCTTCAGGCGCAGCAACGGAGCGACGAAGATCGTATACGTCTAGAGATTAGACGCCTTCAGACGGAAGAGAATATGGTAAGGGACCGGGCCGAAGCCCAGCGCGCCGCCGCCGAAGCCCAGCGCGCCGCTGCCGGTGCCCAAAGAGAAGCAGAGCGCGACCTCGCTCTCACCAAGCGCGAAGCCGAGCGCGACCGATTACAAGCGCAGATAATGGAGCAGCTGATCACCAGGGCAACACCCCCTCCCTCCGCACGGGGTTCCAGGGCCTCGTCAAGACAAGGGTCAAGGGCACCCTCCCCTACCCGATCAAGCGACCCTGAGCCCGACCACCAGAGAGAGCCTATACCCCCCTCCGAACCCCTTCCCCGACCGGTCCAAGTGAGACCCAGCTACAAGGAAGAAACGGTCTACACCGCGGAGAGGCTAAATAGACGACTACAGGATCTAGAGGACCTGCCAGAGGAAGAGGGAGAGGAGGAGAGTCAAGCCCGACAGCAGCACAGTACTCCACAGGACCAAGAGGTCCAGTACAGCCCAGGCTCTACCCCCGCGGCTCTGCGCTACAGACCCCCGACTCAATTCACGGGTGAGCTTGACGCACGACCAGCCCAGAGGAACAGCACCTGGATACGCGGGCCATGGTACCCAGCAGGTACCAGCCCACCAAGAGGCGTAAGAGGAGACTCGCCTAGGAGGCCTCTCTTCCAACGCTCACCGATGTGCCAGCCATCCATGGCATCATACATTGGCACACCGACGTTTCCGGACTTCACCCACGAGAACAGAGCACAGTACACGGAGCTACGAATGTGCTTAGAGACAATGATGTCCGATGTAGCTGATGAACCGTACAAGTATGCTATCCTACTGAAGCACCTCAAGGTGCCCCGAGCGCACAATATAGCGCTGGCCTATGCCACCTCTACTACCCCATACACAGCGGCTCTAGCAGCACTCGACCAAAGATATGGACGCATATGGGACTACGTAATACAAGAGATAAGGCATATTGACCGCCTACCCCCAGCCACAGACAATCGCTCACTAGATGACCTGTCTATCAAGGTACAATCCCTGGTAGGGATGCTGGGGGCGCAAAGAGAAAAGGGTATGCACGAACTGTACGCAAACTCTAATGTCGAGAGGATTTTAGAGAAGCTTCCGCCCGCCCGACAAGAGCGCTTCAGGCGGCAAAGAGACCACCGTGATCCTAACGGTCCCGAGCCATCCCTCCTAGACCTAGCCGACTTCCTGGCGAGAGAAGTCAACAGCCTACGGTTGGATACGTTCATGCGGAGCACCCCAAGCTCCAGAGAGGGACCTAGGAGAGCAAACGATGGCCGAAGATTGGTGACCGTCATGCACCAATCAGAATCAGTACCGAGCAGCAAGAACCACAGTACCCCCTCGATGAAAGAGAAGTGGAAGATGGTGTGCCCGTACTGCGAAAAGGAACACTGGTTGTCACAATGTGACACGTTCAAGAAGATGACCGCCGACGAGGTGAGTCAATGGATAAAGTCCAACCGACGCTGTTACCGATGTGCGCGCAGTCACATGGCAGCCGATTGCCGCTTAAAGAAGAGGTGTAGTCGGTGTGACGGAGCCCACCTAGATGTCCTACACGACAGTAACAGAAGAAAGCCTGCACCCTCAAGCAGCACAAAGGCAAGTGTTATGTACATTGACCCCGCCAGCAGCGGGGGCCCCCGGGTGCTCTTAAAGGTGGTCCGCGTAACACTGAGTTACCAAGACAAGGTCATGGACACTTACGCCGTCCTTGACGACGGGTCAGAGAAGACCCTTCTCCTCGCGTCCGCTGCGGCCTAGCTGGGGCTGCGGGGGAGCGAAAACCAGATGACGATTCGGACAATAAGAAGAGATCTAAAGACGATAAAGGGCGAGAATGTCTCCTTCACTATCGCAGCAAGCGGGCAGCCAGAGAGACGGTATAGGATTACTAACGCTTTCACCAGCCAAGAAATAGGCCTGTCGCAGTACACCTACCCCATCGCCAAGCTGATGGATAAATATGTGCACCTGCGTCAACTACCTATACCGCTCATAGACGGTGCCACCCCGACCCTGCTGATAGGCTCCGACCATGCAGACCTCATCGTCCCGATAGACCGGGTCCACACAGGGCCCAGAGGCTGTCCTGCAGCAGTCGAGACCCGCCTAGGATGGACATTACAAGGCCCCCTCGCTAAGTCTCTTAACCGAACAGCAGCCACTAACTGCCTCCACTCCAGAGTGACAGAAGAAGACACCACCCTCCTACAGCATGTCGAGAGGCTATGGACACTAGAGACAATGCCCTTTAAGAACGAAAAGAAAGACATTCGTTCCAAGGAAGACATCTACGCTATAGCCCTCTTCGAGCAGGGGACAAAGAGAGTCAAAGTCAACGGAGTGATGAGATACGCAACTCCACTCCTGAGGCGAGAGGGTATGCCTACCTTCCACGCCCCAAAAGAAGCGACGGAGCGGTATCTATTGAACACAGAGCGGCGCCTAGCCAGAGACCCCGCTCAAGAGACTGTGTACCGCGCTGAGATTAACAAGCTAATCACAGCGGGACACATAAAGAAAATTGACATTAAAGAGGCCGATCAGACGACCGAATCATGGTACGTGCCGCACCACAAAGTCCACCACAACGGCAAGGATCGTATTGTGTTCAACTGCAGCTACCAGATCGGATCACAAAATCTGAATAAAGAGCTCTTGCCCGGCCCAACACTCGGCCCCTCTCTACTAGGCGTGTTACTACGTTTCCGCCAAGACAAGGTGGCCATCAGCGGCGACATCAAAGGGATGTTCCTGCAGGTGAGACTAGTGGAGGAGGACAAGCCCCTGCTGCGGTTCCTATGGAGAGAGAGGATCGGGGATGAGCAACCAGCCATCTATCAATGGGAAGTCCTCCCTTTCGGAACCACATGCAGCCCATGCTGTGCTACGTTTGCACTGCAAAAGCACGTCGCAGAGGACCCAGCAGCTGATGAAGAGGTCCGACAAAGTGTAGGAAATAGTTTCTACGTGGACAACTGCCTGCAAAGCGTCTCGACGCCAGAAGAAGCCGAGGCCCTTCTACTCAAGCTCCGCACCTCCCTGATCAAAGGCGGCTTTGATCTCAGGCAGTGGGCCAGCAGCGACCCGCAAGTATTGCGCAGCCTCTCCCCCGAGGACAAGGCAGCAAGCAGCGAGACCTGGATGGCGACCATCCCAGGAGAAGCCCAAGAAATGACATTAGGACTAGTCTGGCGCTTCAAAACAGACTCGCTCCATTATAAACACACACCCCTGACCAAGGAGCAGGGAAGGTCGACTGCACTACCGACCACCAGACGGAGTGTATACAGAACACTCGCCAGACAATATGACCCGTTGGGATGTATTCTACCTTACACCACCAGGGCAAAGATGATTGTAAGAGCGTTATGGGACAAGGACCAGGGCTGGGACGACCCCATACCCGAACACCTTGCATCCACATGGAGAGAGTGGGAGACGGAACTCAGCTCACTCCCAGGTGTCAACATACGCCGCAGCTACTTCCCACCCACAGTGAGGCCGGAGACGTGCCAGATGGACCTGCACGTCTTCAGCGACGCCTCCGAAGTAGCCTACGGTTCGGTGGCCTACTTGCGTGCCCGAGAGGAGGGAGGAGAAATACATACTGCTTTCATCCTGGCTCGCTCAAGAATAGCCCCACGAAAGCAACAATCTATCCCGCGTCTAGAGCTCTGCGCAGCCCTAGCAGGAGCGCAACTCGCCACGTTAATCCAACGTGAACTCACCATTCCGGTGCAAAGAACAATCTTGTGGTCAGACTCCACGACAGTACTCACATGGATCCGGTCTGATTCGTGCAGATACAAGGTCTTCGTGGGAGTCAGAGTCACAGAGATTCAAGATTTAACAGAAGTAGCAAGCTGGAGGTATGTGGACACAAAACACAACCCAGCTGACGTCATCACCCGGGGAATGTCCCTGGATGACCTCACCCGTCACAACCTATACAGTGACGGGCCAGAGTTCCTCAAGCTCCCGGAAGAAGAGTGGCCTACACCCACCCCACGGGAAGCGAGTAAAGAGGAGGCTGAAAACAAGAAATCTATGTTCTGTGGATTGAACACACTCGTCTCCACAGACCCCGACATAGACGATTGCCTCACCCTAGAGAGTGCGCAGCTAAAGACATTCCTGTGGCACCACCCAGAGGTTCAGCTCACTACTGACATTACAGCAGCTGACTACGAAGAAGCAGAACTTCTTCTACTACAACGAGCCCAGAGAGACTCGTTCCCCGATGAGCTAGACTGTCTACAGGGAGCAAAGCCCGTCCCATCAGACAGCAGACTGCTCCACCTAGCCCCCGAGAGCGACGCCCATGGTCTCATCAGAGTGGGTGGTCGTCTGCGGAGAGCTCCAGACTTACCGGATGACGTCAAGTACCCGATAGTCTTAAACAGCCGACACAAGGTCACAGAGCTGATCATAAAGAAATACGACGAGGATGTGCATCACGCCGGGGCAGAGAGAGTCTTCGCGGAGATCAGACGTCGTTATTGGATACTGCAAGGGAGAGAAGCAGTGCGGCGCTTCCAGCGAACCTGTCTAGACTGTCGTAAGTGGCGAGCGCAGCCCAGTATACCCCGGATGGCTGACCTACCTCCCTGTCGCCTCCGACTCGGCGACAAGCCTTTTCACTCCACCGGTATGGACTGTTTCGGCCCGCTGTATATAAAGAAAGGAAGAGGAACCGAGAAGCGGTGGGGTATTGTATTCAAATGCATGACCACCCGAGCGATGCATATAGAACTCCTTCCAACCATGAGCACAGACTCATTCCTTATGGCCTTCCGAAGATTCACATCGCGGAAAGGCAAACCGTCTATATTATTGTCTGATCACGGGACAAACTTCAAAGGCGGAGAAAGAGAGCTGAGAGAGAGCTTCCAAGCTATGGGCCCAGAACTTAAGACCCACCTCGTTCCATCCCAGATTGACTTCCAGTTTAATCCCCCGAACGCACCTCACTTCGGTGGAACTTGGGAACGAGAAGTACGTTCAATAAAGACAGCCCTGTACGCCGTGCTTGGGGCCCAGACCGTGGCGGAAAAAGTCCTAATGACAGTCCTCACGGAGATCGAGGGAGTATTGAACTCAAAGCCCCTCGGTTACGTCTCAAGTGATGTAGCAGATGTCGACCCAGTCACCCCCAACACACTCTTGATGGGGCGGCTGGACCCCGCGCTACCACAGACAATGTACAGGCCTGAAGAAGAGAACGGCCGAAGAATGTGGAGGTACAGTCAAGTATTGGCTGACAAGTTTTGGAACAGCTTCCTACTCCACTATCTACCGTCTCTACAGACCCGCCAGAAATGGGTGAAAGAGAGAGACAATTTGACAGAAGGAACAGTCGTCATGATTATCGACCAGTCACTACCCCGAGCTATGTGGCCGGCTGGCCGCGTAAGCAAAGTGATCACCGGAAAGGTCCGAGCAGCCGAAGTGCTCGTCCAAGGACGGATCTACACCCGACCCGTGGCGAGGCTAATAGAACTGCCAAGGCTCCCCGATACTATCGATGACGACCATGACCCCATGACTTTGTGAACTGCCCGACCCCTCACAACAGACATTGAGTAGTGGACAGTGCGGTTAATCTGTCTCTGCTTAGCTAATTAGGTGGGACTAATTAGGAGGCGGCTGTTACAAAGGATCAGATTAAACCGAATATATATATTTATTGATTGATATATATTGCATAATATTTGTATATCGTTTGATATCCCTTGTATATTCCTTGTACATATACACAGAATATCCCTTTAGCCTAGACCAGACCATAATATTTCATTCTCCTATTGGACAGCGGTCCACAGGCGCCAGGGCCATGCCTCCAGAGTCAGGTTCAAAGCCACCGTCAAGACATGTCTGTACATGCCCGGCCTTGCCCAGGAATACGAGACAGAAATGAGGTTGGCACTAGATTGTTCGCCGTGCATATAAATATGGCGCAGGTGAATACAGAAGTAGAGTTACCCAATAAGTTGAAGCCTCACCCACGATACTCCGTGCGGTGAAGTATGGCCTGTTTGGCCCCAAATAGAGCATTGAGACCGCGTGCGAATTAATAACTGAATTGTCAGAGTTTGGCGCTATACCGTCGAGTGCGACATATTTCTATTAAGTCAGTAATAGTCTATTTGTGTATAGTGTATCGTGCGGCTAAAGTTCTACAGTGACCAGCATCACCAACGCTTCCTCGTACCAGCTAGAGTGCTTATCCAGGCTGGGCTGCTTTCATGGCGCTTTCACCCGAGGAGACCTAGACGAGAACCGTGTGGACATGTACACTGGATTAATCTACCCGACGACTACATAGCCCTTTGCGGCTGGATTATATTTATTTTGGTCCTGTGATTTATGGAGCGGAGAATCGCCGACGCCTACACGTGTGGGATTTACCCTGTGAGGAGCCACGTCGAGTCTGCGCCTCAGAGAGCCTGAGGCCGGCTAGCTTTCTTCACTGTGGAGCTACAGTCTACGGAGAACAGCTGTATTCGTCTGTGGATCAAGAGACTATTGCACCGTCTCCTGTACTTGGAGTCTCCTTAGTCATCGTTGACCAGACTCTCTACTACCGACAGATCCTCTACCCCTGCTGGCTTACAACCGGGGGGACCCTTCCAGTATCTCCCGCTATATATTACTAGTGTACCATAGATATAATTCCCTAAGATTCAGGTTGTATAATTACCTCCTGCGTAACCAGAGAATGGACATTCATTATTGATTTGCCTACGCACATTCCTTTGCCTTATAAGCGCATCCAAAGTAAAATAGAGAAGTATATTATGTACCTTTTGCTGCAATAAATACTTAATTACAACTTTGTGTGGAACCGATTCATTGTGGGAAGTGTTCATCATATTTATATATCATGTACTGTATGGCCAGTAATTAAAGTACATAAAGCGGTAGTGGTTTAATGATACCATACTTATCAATACAGTCAGGGAATTGTACCCCTCAGTTACAGTAATTAAACATTAAAACACCTGCGGCTTATAGTCCAGTGCGGCTTATATATGTACACATCATTCAATTTAGCTGCTGCGGCTTATAGTCAGGTGCGGCTTATAGTGCGAAAAGTACGGTATATAAAAAAATAAACGTTTTTCTGACTTTTTAAATTTTTCGGGACCTCCATGTTTTGGGGGTCTTCATCGTCAAAATCAGATCCGGGATTCAGCTCCTAACAGTCGGGCAAGAACTGCAGGTTTTCAGCCTCTCTCCAGGCTCCTGGACAGAACGAGCCGCGTGATTTTTTTCCATAGCCTATGTTTGCGAAGAGGCTACGGGAAAAAATCACGCCGCTGTGCGTCTCTGATTGGATCTTAAGTTTGTGTGGCACGGCATGAACGCCAATCAGTCTCATGCCCAAAGTCTCACTAGCCTATTTTGATTGGATAATTACATTCTTAAGCCCAACCCAGTGCAGTTATTTTGCACTGAGTGATTGACAGCTGGCCATTACTGCAGTTATTATCAGGCCAGATCAGAGAGCTCAGAGCTGTCACTTGGCCAGTTTTGAAGAAAGAAAAAAAAATTCACTGGCATTTTTTTACAGAGGAAACATTTCTAATAAATTTTTTTAAAAATAATAATAACAAAATATATATATAAATATATGTGAATTAATAAATTTTTTCTTCTTCTTCTTTCTTTCTGACTGTATATTATGAGTGAAGTACTGCCTCACGTGTTGTCATGGAATAACCTCCACTGAGATATACTGTATATTAACCCCAAACCTGTCTAACCAAGGGCGTCCACTATGTACTTGGTTTAACTTATTTTCTGATGCACACAGTTAAAACTTTTGGTGGAAAAAGAGATAAGAGTTAGAGAGATAGAGAAGTAAAGAGATAGAGGTAGAGAGATAGAGATGTAAAGAGATAGAGATGTAGAGATAGAGATGTAAAGAGATAGATATGTAGAGATGTAGAGAGATAGAGATGTAAAGAGATAGAGATGAATGAATGATTTTACGGTCTTGTTTACAGACTAATCAAAAACACCCATGTGGACTTGCAATCTTTTTTTAAATAAATAGAAAATCACAAATGTACATATTCAAGGAAAGCTCACACACAAAATCCAAAATCAACGACAGAAAAAAAGGAATAGGCTGAAGCACATGCTTATTTTTGCCTATCCTTTACACATTCTTAAAAATATATTTTAATATAAGAAGGGTGGCGTAGCGGAGATTGCGCTCGTCACCAATGCAAGAGGCTGCGGTCTCGACTCTCGGAGTCAGCATTGCCTGCGGCTTGGGCCAGTCGTCATACTATCTCAATTGGCAGAGGTAGGGGGTGGAAAGTCGATGGGTGGGGATTGGACGTTGTGGACAGCGACTCCTACAGGTCGGTTGGGTGACGCCTGTACAGCAGAGTCAGGAAGTATCGGGGGCCTCCCACGCATTACTCCTCGCCACTGAGAGACCGCACTGTCTGGTGAAAAGATGCGACAGGCTGCCTCCTCGTGTACCGGAGGGGACACGTGATGCAAGGCTTCTATCCTCACTACAGCCGACCAGTGGGAGGCATAGTCTAGCAACGTTCAAGATAGGGGAGGGGAGGATTGAAGGGAAAAAGAATTGGCGATACGAAATTGGGATGGGAAAAAATAGAAAATAAGGAGAAAAAGTGGATCAAAAAAAAAGAAAGAAAAACTTAAAATATGCTGCAAGATATAATTTCTTTTTTTTTAAAGAAAAAAACAAATGTTTGATGTTTTACTCAAAACTGTACTCCTGAATTATTTGATCCTTTAAGGCTTTTTTAAATCTCCCCTGAGAAGTACACAACTTCAACCCGTCACTAAGGCTATTCCATAATTTAACTCCCAAAATTGAAACACATCTAGCTTTTACATTAGTTCTTACCTTTTTACATGTTTTAAGAATACACAACCCTCTTAAATTATACTTTCCTTCTCTTGGCTGAAAGAGACATTGAATACAAACTGGTAGGTTCTTACTCTTGGAGATATTATCTCCAAGGTTTTTATGTACACCATTTCTACAGATTGCAATGTGCAGGACTTTATGAATAATGGATTTGTCGATTCAAGGTAACTAGCTTTGTTTATTATTCTAATAGCTCTTTTCTGTAGTTTAATAATAGGATCTATATTTGTTTTATAAACATTCCCCCAGACCTCAACACAATATGACATGTATGGCACAACAAGTGAAAAATACAATATATGCAAACATTTCTGATTTAACAGCTCCCTTGTTTTGTACAGAATGCCAACAGATTTGGCAAATTTACCTTTGATATATTGTATGTTATGTGGCTTCCAACAGAGTTTGTGATCTATAATCACACCTAAGAATTTTGTTTCATATACTCTTTCAATTTCGGTTCCATTTAATTTCAGTTTAATTTCACAGTCGGTAGGAACACCACCAAATACCATACATTTAGTTTTGTTTTCATTAAGAGACAACTTATTCCTATAAAACCATTTCTTTAACTTTATCAATTCCCTTTCTACCGTTTTCAATAATTATTTTATGTCCTCCCCTGAACAAAGTAAATTAGTATCATAAGCAAACGTAACAATTTTCTAAATATTCGATACTGTAAAAATATAATTTAAATAAAGTATAAATAACTTGGGTCGCAATACGGAACCCTGTGGAACACCACAAGTTACTCTTCTAAGATGTGATTCTGTATTATTAATGTTTACATATTGAAACCTATTATTTAAATAACTTCTTAACAAATGATGAGTGACACCTCTATAGATGTAGAGATAGAGATGTAAAGAGATATAGTTAGAGAGATAGAGATGTAGATAGAGATGTAAAGAGATAGAGATGTAGAGGGATAGAGATGTAAAAAATATAAAGAGTTCAAGTTTGTTTATTAGTTGTCACAATAAAATGTACTTTACAGTGAAATGCTTGGTTCTGTATGAGAGTGTGAGTAAAAATTTTTATTAGTATTAGTATGTACAAGTCTCCAAGGGTCGTGAGTCCCTTGTCCCTCCAGACAGCAAACGCCCTATTTGTCCGAGATGGCAAAAAGGAGTCGTTATGACATACGTATACATACAGACATTTGGCGGCTTGTGAACACCTCTTATCTGATTCAAAATCCTAAGTGAGAGGAGCCTTTCACTGCTGTGGCTTCAATGTTTAGCCACAGGGGGGAATTATTAGATGGTGTCTCACCCGAGAGTCCCTTCTGCCAATAGGTCAAAGCTCTAGCATTAGCTGCCCAATAATAGTTCCTAAATACAGGGAGGCCTAGGCCTCCCTCCTGTGTTGGCTTCTGCAGATGCCCTTTTGATATGCGATGGGTTTTATACCCCCAAACAAATGGGAAGATAATAGAGTTTAGTTTCTTAAATAATGCTGCAGTGAGGAAGACTGGCAGATTTTGAAATAGATACAAGAATCTAGGAAGATTGTCTAGGTTGTGTTAAGTTAATGTTTTGAGATGTCTTTATGTATTATTATTATTATTATTATTATTATTATTATTATTATTATTATTATTATTATTATTATTATTATTATTATTATTATTATTATTATTATTATTGTGTTGTGAGATGTTTTGTTTCATGTTTGAAAAACTAAATAAAAAAGATTTGATCACAAAAAAAAAAGAATCTAGGAAGAGACACCATCTTGATTGCATTAATACACCCCACCATAGATAAAGGCAAGTTCCTCCACTTCTGTTTTAATTTTTTTTTACTTTATTTTTTCCCCCTCCTTTTTTCCCCCCGTTTTTCTCCCATCCCAATGCTAGTCGTTATGCCAATGGACCTATCTCAAACCCTGCCCTCTTTTCTTGATCCTCCAATCACAACTGTCGCTTACCTCGGACAAACAAAGTTGTTGCGTGCTCTGCCCCCTACCGTCGGTCTGGGAGGGCGGAGACTATCGCATGCTTCCTCCGACACATGTGTAGCCAATCCCCACTTCTTTTCACCTGGCAGCACGGACTCTCACTGGGGGAGTGTAACGTGTGGAAGGATCACACTACCTCTCCCAGATCCTTCCCTTGCTGTGCAGGCCCCCGACCGAACTGTAGGAGTCACTGTTTTACACCCGCTGACACTGCCAATTGTGTCAGTACGGACGGTCGACCAAGCCGGAGGCACCACAGCTGGATTCGATCCCACTGTCTCTGTGGTGGTAGACAGACGCTTAGTCCGCTGCGCTACCCGGCCGCCCTCTCTATGTTGAGTTTTAACTTTGTGACCATGTCAGCATAGTTAAGTTTAAATAAGAGTTTGGGACTTCCGGTTTAACGTACTATGAAGTAACACGCAGATTTAAGAGCTCCGGCAGAATTGCCTAAGTATTAGTGCTGTCAGGCGATTAAAGAAATTTAGCTAATTAATTACAGGATTTGTAATTAATTAATCTAATTAATCGCATTTTTATCGCATAACCATTTTATGCCTGATATTCTATATTCTATAATCATATTTCAAATTGCATGTGTCCGGATGGCAGAATTCAGTACTGTATCTACAAAACCTTCTGTTTAATCATCTTCCATCTATTAATTTGCTTAGATTTTTCAGGTCTGGTCAATTTGAGCATTGTATTATTCACAGTCAAAGATTAAAAAAATATATTGATATTCTCATTTGGTTCATTACAATTTACTCAAAATAAAATGTTCATTCAATCAATCACCGCACAGATTGATTGATTGAATGAAAATGTTATTAACAGATTGCAGAATGGGTACAATACAGTACGGCTAAATACACACAATTGTTAAGGGGATGCAGACCAGAGAAAGACTTTTGTCTGGTTTACATCAGGGTCCCCCATTTTCAATTCATAATGAATTGTAAGTAAGGGTGCAACTTGCACCGTGCAATCCACTCTTTGTGGATCTAGCCCACAGTATTTCTGACACTGGGAATACATTCCCTGAGATTCATAGATGTCCCTAGAATCAGATACCAAGAACATGCAAATTGCATATTTAAAAATTGTAAAGCGCTTTGGATAAAAGCGCTATAAAAATTCAACCATTTAGATAGAGGTAGAGAGATAGAGATGGAAAGAGATAGATGTAGAGAGATAAAAATAGAAAGAGATAGATGTAGAGAGGCTTGTAGAGAAGTGTACAGAGAAGTGAACTCACCTCAGTTGGTTCCAGTCCTTTGGCCGTGAAATAGTCTGTAAGAAAATCAGAGTGTTCCTAAACGTAACTATGGTGACATGAAGCATAGAAGCACAGCATATATTATCGATAAAATAATGTATCCTATTTAGAGCCTGAAGATATTACTGGTAGCATATACCTATAAGCATATTGTGTCAAATGTAAACCAAACCTGAATCCCAAGGTGGTTGTACTCATCTGGCAGGCTGTCATTTGAAATTACTAGGGTTGTTGTAACCCCCGCTGGGATTTTAAATGTTAAAGGGGAACTATCTTATAAATGGCCTTTTTGAGTGTTTAGCATTGTTTCCTAGCTATGTGAACTTATATTAATATGATCTATGTCTCAAAATTCTCATATTGGCGCATTCTTCCAATTCTCCTCTCACAATATTCACCCTCACTGAACTGAGTCGTTTGAAAATGTGCCTATATGTGATGTCATATAGTCACTGCTGCATGTTAATGTTCAGGCGAACACGACGCGGCGCAGTGGTTTAGGAGCCGCCCTGCAGCCCAGGCTCAAAACAGCTCGAAATCTTGAGGTAGAAAAATGCTGTTTTTGAGGACTTGATTAGAAATACAAAACAATGAATAAAAAAAATATATATATTACAGAGGTGTTCCATAGACTCACAGGAATTGTGTAAAAGTGCCCAAATAGTGAAAGAAATAGTAAAATAGTTCCCCTTTAAAACTAGGGGCGGCTAGGTGGTGCAGTGGGCAAGGCGCTCACCACCAATGCAGGAGACGCTGGGTTCGAGCCCAGCTCTCCGCATTGCTATCAGCTTGGCTGGTCGTTAATACTAATACAATTGGCAGTATTAGGGGGTGGGAAGCTGATGGGTGGGGATCGGACGTTGTGGACAGCGACTCCTACAGGTCGGTTGGTGCGCCTGCGCAGCAGAATCAGGAAGCGACGGGGGCGGCGTGCCCTCCAAAAACGCAGACCCCCGACGCTGAGAGATTGCGCTGTGCAGGTGAAAAGATGCGACTGCTGCTTCCTCGAGTACCGGAGGGGACACGTGATGTAAGGCTTAGTCCACATTGCAGCCGGCTTGTGGGAGGCATGGCTTAACAACGTTCGAGACAGGGGAGGGTAGAATTGGACGATACAAAATTGGGATGGGAGAAAAATAGAAAATGGGAGAAAAAAAGTTGATACATTTTTTTTTTTTAAACTAGATCTTAATATTTAGAATTTTCGTA
Source organism: Notolepis coatsorum (assembly GCF_963971535.1). Classification (NCBI taxonomy): domain Eukaryota; kingdom Metazoa; phylum Chordata; class Actinopteri; order Aulopiformes; family Paralepididae; genus Notolepis; species Notolepis coatsorum. The sequence goes on along the minus strand of NC_140165.1, from coordinate 92,972,088 downwards.
CAAAATACAACCCTCATAATGTTAAATGATAGCCTGCTAGATGAGTAACCATCTTGGGATTAAAATGGTTTGAATTTCAAGTTGATTTATTTGCTCTATATGTGGCCCGGTTATCATTGGAGTTTCATGGTATAGTTGTTGACACTTGTTAAGTCTTCCTTACCTGGGACCCTGAACCCAGCAGTCTTAGTAGGGATAATCACATGTTTAGAGTTTGTCGTCCAAAATGGTGGAGCAGCCCCTGGAACCTCCTGCAAGCAAATGACTTGTGTATGAATTTCTTTTATTTCTCTGGATACTATATCACAAAACTGAACGTTATTGGCATAGATTGGAGCACAGTTAGTGTGTCTACTCCTTCTGTGAACATTTAGCAACCATCTGTGTTGAAATCCGATCCAAAATGGCAGAGGCATATCCATTCTTGCCCGGCTGCTCTCCATGGGTATGGACATGGCTCTGAGATCCGCAGTGAGTGGGAGTAGGGAACTGGTCCGAAAACATAGAACAGTGGATGTGGCCTGAAATGGGGTGAGTCCGATCCATCTCATAGTTCCTTGTGTCCATGTTTTTAAAGCCACTCCCAGGGATCAGCCGGATCAAAACCCTATTGATGGACCTACTCCTAAAAATATCTCTGTTGTATGTGATGGTTTGTCGCGTGGTAGGCGCAGTTATGTAGAAGAGAGGGGTGTGGTCAGGAGTAACCTGGTGGATCTTAAAAATGAGAGATATGTACACCCCTTGTCTCAGGTTTCTGTTCCCATAACCTCTGTACCTAATGATACAGTCTCTGCCACAGTTAGTCTGAACAGCCCATCTGCCTTCAAGGATAGGAAAGGGCTTGGCCTAATCCATTTAAACATACGAAGCCTCCTTCAACAACATAAGTTAGACCATCTGAACATTTTAGTATCTCAGGCTGATCCTGATGTTCTGGTTTTATCGGAAACCTGGTTAAAAATCTGACAATGACTCATCTGCAGCTTTACAGCACTATAATTTATATAGAAGCGACAGAGCTGGCAGAGGGGGTGGTGTTGCAATGTATGTAAAATCCTGTTTGTCTGTTTCAGTATTGAATACCATCACAGTTCCAAAGTGTTTCGAATTACTTGTGCTGAAGGTTGATTTGGGGCCTTGTAACTCTTTAGTTTTGATTGGTGTCTATAGGCCTCCCAAAGCTGAGGCTAGTGCTACTGATAAGATTATGGATATACTGTCATTATATTCTAATTCAGAGATGCTAGTGCTGGGTGATTTTAACTTGGACTGGCGAAATGCTGCTTCTAGTTACCTGAAGGAGGTGAGTGGTAACCTCTGCCTTACTCAGTTGATTACTGAGAGCACTAGACCAAACCCTAAAGATCATGCTAAATCCACTCTCATTGACTTGACATTTTCTAACAGATGTGACAGGATCTCTGCTAGTGGTGTTTTTGATTTAGGCATTAGTGATCATTGTCCTACGGTCTGTGTTAGATCCACAAAACTGCTGAAATCAAGACCACGTATTGTTCAAAGGAGAAATCTTAAAATCTTTAACCCCCAAACCTTTTTGGAGGACATTGCTACTAATAATAGTCTATGTTTAGCAGGGTCTGATAATGTGCAAACTGCACTGGATTCTTTTATAAAGACATTTAATTGCTTTGTAGATAAACATGCTCCTTATAAAAGGACTAGGATTAAGGATAGGGTGGCACCGTGGTTCTCAAGTGAGCTATCAGCATTATTTTCTGAGCGGAACTCTGCGTGGTCACGTGCTAGACGCACTGGGGATACGCAAGACTGGCTTTCCTTCAGACAACTTAGAAATAGAACTACTGCAGCTGTGAGGAAGGCTAAATCTGATTACTTTTTAGACTTAGTCTCGAATTCCTACTCTAACCCAGCTAAATTCTGGGGTGCAGTAAACCTGTCAAAAAATAACCCGGCTACATTGCCATTGTGTATTAATGTGGCTGATTGTAAAATCTCGGATCCTCAGGAAATTTGTCTTGCTTTCAATAAACACTTCATTGAGGCTGGGTCCTTATTTGACAGGTTGTCTACTGGGCTGGCTCCACTGGATGTTGACTCTGACCCTAGCCCAATCTTCGATCATGCCTCGTATGTACCTACATTTTCCTTCCAGCCATTTTCATCTAGTGAAACTCTCAATATCTTGCAATCCATAGACCCTAAGTGTTCTACTGGTGTGGACAATTTAGACTATTTTTTTATAAAACTGGCAGCCCCTGTCATTTGTGAGGCATTGTCACACATCTTTAACCTTTCTATTGCATCTGGCATAGTCCCGCAAGTGTGGAAATCTGCCAAGGTGCTCCCCTTGCATAAAGGGGGGGATAGGGATAAGATGGATAACTATCGTCCTATCTCCAAACTATCATGCCTAGCCAAAGCACTGGAGACCTTGGTAAACAACCAATTAAAAACCTTTTTCTCAAGTTGCTCAGTGCTAAGTACTCACCAATCAGGTTTCAGAGCAAATCATAGTACTATTACAGCTGTTACTTTGGTCACTAATGACATTATTTCAGCCCTGGACAATGGGAAGCATTGTGCAGTTCTCTTTGTAGACCTCTCAAAGGCGTTTGATACAGTAGACCATCACTTGCTTTTGAATAGTCTAGCTAGCATTGGCCTGGATAAAGCCGCTTGTGCTTGGTTTCAGGACTATTTATCTTCAAGGTGTCAATCTGTGAATTCAGGTAACTTTCAATCTGATTTCCTGCCATTGTCTAAGGGTGTACCACAGGGTTCGGTATTGGGGCCGGTCCTCTTTACAATCTATATTAATGATATTGTTTCTAGTCTTTCAGCACTAGCAGGTTGTCAGGCTCATCTTTATGCGGATGATACAGTTGTCTACTGCATTGCGGATACTGTTCAGGAAGCTATTGTGAACATGCAGCTTGCGTTTGACACTCTCCAAAATGCTCTAGCTAAGCTCAAGTTAGTGCTTAATGCTAGTAAAACCAAGTCTATGATGTTTTCTAGAGCCAGGGTTATAGATTATGACATGCTACACCTAACAACAGCAAATGGTTTGTATATTGAAAGAGTTAGTGAGTATAAATATCTTGGTATATGGCTGGATGATAAACTTTCTTTTAAATTCCATATACGGTAGATAACCTAGCTACAAAATTACGGCAAAAGATTGGTTTCTTGTACCGTAACCGCGCTAGTTTTCCTATGTTCTGTAGGAAAATAATTATACAGGCTGTTTTTTTGTCAATATTGGACTATGGTGATGTCATTTACAGGCATGCGTCTGCGTCTACATTAAGGCCTTTGGATTCTGCCTACCACTCCGCCCTAAGATTTATTACGGGTGACAAATATGATACTCACCATTGTCTTTTGTATGAGAGGGTAGGCTGGCCATCTCTCTCGTTGCGACGTAGTTATCATGGGTATCTTTTTATCTACAAAGCAATTATTGGTAACCTTCCACCTTATATTACATCTTTGTTGGTCTGGAGTGCTGTCACCTACCAAACTCGTTCGAATGATCGGCTTGTGCTCAGGGTGCCTCGAGTTCGGTCTGAGCTTGGAAAATCTGCCTTCTCCTACGATGCTCCATACACATGGAATACCCTGCAAAAGACTCTAAAGCTCGGAACATTCCCGTCATTCATGGAGTTTAAAGGCATTGCACTTGACCTATGTACTGAATCATGTAATTGTTTTTAATCCATCATTGTAGTAATTGTAATTCATTGTAATTATTAACTGTTATGATATTTGTGTCCTTTGTTAACTCGTCATCACTGTAAATGAGGGAAACCTCAGTGCTTTCACGAGTATAAATAAAGGTTTGAAATGAATTCTAAGAATCTAACTGTACATACAGTAGATTTTATTCTTCATTCTCGATGCACGCCTGGTGATATTAAATCCAAATTGAACTCTGCCATTTGAAAGAGGAGATGTACCACAGCCCCATCTCAGATGTAGCATCACTGGCCTGACAACCAACCATATCTAGCTCTGTAGACTATATACAGAAGCAGCCTAAGCTACAAAGAAACACGTTGAGTGTCATCCCGATTCTGATCACCAGAAGACTAATCAATTACTCATTATCACGTCCCATATGTAAATCGAACCTTATCAATATCAGTGTTCAACCACAGACTGTCTCACGCCCCACTACAGAACCCGTACAGCTAAAACTAGCACTGTTCAACGTTAGAGCGCTGAAACAAAAATCATTTCTGATAAATGAACTCATAGTAAAACATGGTGTACATTGTATGTTTTTAGTAGAGACATGGCTAGACAACATCACTGGTGTAGCAACACTGATTGAGACCTGCCCTTCCAATTTTAAATTCTATCAATCAAACAGACAGAGTGGGAGGGGAGGCGGAATAGCAGCAATCATCTCCACTCAATTTGTGTGCAGTGATATTGACCTGGGAAAATTTTTATCATTTGAATACCTTGCTATTGTATTGAAAACAGAAATGCCAGTAGTATGTGTGACATTGTATCGACCACCAAGGTACTCGCCACTCTTCATACAGGAATTTTCAGAACTCATATCGATCTGCATTACCAGGTATGATAGAATCATTCTTAATGGAGATCTAAACATTCATATCAACAAAAAGGATGACCCCAGGGGTTGTGAGTTTCTGAACCTACTGGACAGTTTTGGACTGATGCAACATGTTCACGAGGCCACCCAACATGGCAACACTCTGGACCTACTAATAACAACAGGGCTAAACATTGAGAATGTATCAGTAAAACAAATTCCAATTTCTGACCATTATTGTGTGTTCTATGGTACAAGCCTAATATTACATAAGACCAGAAGCGAATTCCTAGTTCACAGAAGGCTTCTGGACGCTAGAGCTGAAGCAAAATTCTCTAGTATGATGATCATATCATATGACCAATGCAGTGAATCCTCCTTAAATCAGATTTGCTGTGCAAAACTTCCACAGCACCTTGTCAACAGTGTTAGATACTGTTGCCCCTCTGAAGGTTAAAAAGGTAAAAACTGATAGAATCTCTCCATGGTCCTTCAGAGATGAGCTGGCAATGGAATCAGGAGTCATATTCAAAGGTAGACAGGTACTCATCCCAGACTCCATGACTGATGACATCCTGAAACAATTACATGTGGGCCACCAAGGGATTGAGAAAACGCATCGCCTTGCCAGAGACAGTGTCTATTGGATCAAAATGAATGATGACATCGAAAGGGTGTGCAGATCCTGCAGAGTGTGTGTGGAACATCAAGATGCAAACCCAAAAGAACCTTTCCACCCACACCACATACCATCCAAACCATGGCAGTCTATCGCTTCTGACCTATTCGAGGTCAAAGGTTGCCAGTTCCTGGGCGGCTACGTGGCGTAGTGGGCAAGGCGCTCGCCATGAAATGCTGGAGACGCTGGGCTCGTCAGTTCGAGCCCAGCGCTCCACATTTGCTTTCAGTTTAGCTGGTCGTCCATACTAATACACATTGGCCGTATTAGGGGGTAGGAAACTGATGGGTGGGGATCGGGCGTTGTGGACAGCGACTCCTACAGGTCGGTTGGTGCGCCTGCGCAGTAGAATCAGGAAGTGTCGGGGGCAGCGTGAGCCTCCCACGCGTTACTCCTCGCCACTGAGAGATCGAGCTGCGCAGGTGAAAAGATGCGACTGCTGTTACCTCAAGTACCGGAGGGGACTTGTGCTATGTATGACTTAGTCCACATTGCAGCCGGCTTGTGGGAGGCAAGAAACAGCGTCCGTGACAGGGGAGAGTTGAATTGGATGATACGAAATTGGGATGGGAGAAAATATAGAAAAATGGGAGAAAAAGTGGATAAAAAAAAAGTCGCCAGTTCCTTCTGACTGTGGACAGGTATTCCAAATATCCACTGGCGGATGAAATGCTTAATGTGTCTAGCCATGCAGTCGCACAAAAAATGCAGATGTACCTGTCACTGTTTGGCGGAGTAGACGAGATCCTAACAGATAATGGCCCGCAGTACACAGGGCAGACCTTCCAAAGGTTTGTAACAGACTGCGGAGTCAAACACATCACAAGCTCTCCCCATTACCCAAAGAGCAATGGGTTCATTGAAAGGCACATAAGGCACATAAGACACATTGTGACGTACCTGGGTACGTGGGTTGGTCATTACCATTATTACTGTATTTATGACACCTTCTGAACATCAGGTTAGTATAATTAATGTGTTGTGTTTTGTATGTGATGTGTGTGTGTGTGAACATGAGAGCTAATGCTGTCTCTTTTCTCTCCCTGTCAGGTGCTGCCCGTCCCTACACTGAAGAGTGCTGATTGCCTAATGAATGACAGCTGATGGCAATCACCTCGAGAGGGGCGGGTAGACAAATACCTGACAGCACACACACGTCTGGGCGCCTCATTCTGTCAATTGCCAGTGACCAGAGTAGAGTGAGGTTGCCATTGTTTGCCACTGTGGTGGAATTGATACTGTGCTTATCTACTGCTTCGGGTGGACTAAAGTACTGGTATATGTATATAGATATTGTTGGCCTCTGCGCCACTCCTCCATTGGAGTAAGTATTCTCTTGTTGGCTTTAGGCCTAATCCCACTGAGTGTGGAATTGTACCTTTGGTACCTTTGCTGGGGGTTTTCCCAGTACCAACCTCTGGCTGGTTGGTGAGTGTCTGTGGGCGCTTATCTAGTTTACTTTGTATTATACTTAACTTGTGTGTTCTCCCTTTATCCCTCTCCCTGTTTGTTAATTGTTTGTGGGTTGTTTTTTCCCTTTGTTGCCTATTTAAATATCAGTGGAGGTTTAAATCCCTACCCGGCATAATAAATATAATTTACTATTTTTGGAACAACGTCTTGTGTTTATTATTACCTACCTGTCCGGGACTGTTTTGAAAGCATTTACTGAGAGAGGCTGCTTTTGCTCATGTGTAGCCAGCTCCAGTTATTATTCTGTGTGGTCCTTAGACCTTTGTACATGACACACATCAAATCAATTGTGACCAAAACCCTGGAACAAGGAGGCAATCTACAGATGGCATTACTACAAGTCAGAGCAACGCCCAGTAAACTTGACAGTAAACTGCCATCACCAGCTGAATTGATGTTTGGGAGGCCTGTCACCACCCTGCTGCCAAGTCGGGCAGAGCCAGGCAGGGAGGCATAGGATTCACATAGGATTCACATGGAACAGAGAACAGCGGACCTAAAAGAGCATCACGACCGCAGCTGCCGCAGAGAATTACCCCCACTCTGCCCCGGACAGCATGTGACTGTGCTGAACAAGGATAGAGGGACATGGCACCCAGCTATCATTGCGTGAGCTATACATCCCACAGATGCAGAGAAGTCCAAAACAGACACACTTTGCTGTACCACAGCTTCAAGAGGACACCCACGAGGGCCCACCGGAAACACCTACAATGCAGAGTGACCCACCGGAAACACCTACAATGTCACCCTGTACCACACAGGTGCCCGATAGCCCAGGACCAAGACGCACAAGATGTGGGAGGGTTGTAAACAGACCAGATTATTACAAAGACTATGTACTGAGCACACAATATTGCACAAGAGATGCCCACTACAGAGGGCCAGAACAACACCAGGAGCACAAGGCTGGGTCATCATGGGGACTCTGTTGCTTTGTTATCATTATGGTCTTGGGGGGTGAATGTAAACCTAAATAAGGGGGAGTGATGTGATTCAGTGGACTATTGACATAGAGTGTTGTTCTAGTTCTGCTAAGGGAGGTTCGGCATTCTGGGAAAGTATATGGGGCGATGCTACTAAACAGGGGGGATGTAGTGATATGCAGTAGGTACCATATAGTGCCGGGGTGCGACCCGGACGATATATAAGAGTGCACCAGTATGTATGAGCGTCTGTGTCAACCAAGTAAACTTGAGTCCAGTCTGCAACTCATTCGTCTTCATTGTCTCGATAACACTTCCGTATCCAGCTGCAGAACGGCTTGAATGAAGTTAACTTTTCACCTGGATAACGTCAACATTCAGGGTGAATGTAATGTGAGAAATTGGGATAAAAAATAAATAAATAAAAAATAACTTTTTTAAATATTTTTATTTTTTTTGATCTGATCGGGAATGATCGGTATCGGTAGATACTCAAAATCACATGATCGGAATAGGATCGGGAGCAAAAAAACGTGATCGGGACATCCCTAATAATAATCCATAACCAATGAACATCATCGTTGCGCTCTAAGCTCCTCCAATGAACACGCGTTTTCTTGAAGATGTCGCCCATCTAGGAGAAGTGGACAGACCACTGCGTGCGGCCCTACAGACTCCTGTCACCGACTTGACAACGTAGACAAACTTAGACAAAAACACATCAGTGGATGAAAATAATTGCATGTAGAGTCGTCGCTTTCGGATATCAGTGCGGTCTGACATGGGGGCGAACCAGTGTTGTGTTGCTCATATCAACACTGGTTGCACGCACGCTAATGACGCCACATGCATGCGCAGTCCCGGGCGTGTGCGCATAAATGTTCCCTCGCATAAGGGCAGACTAAAGACAGTGCTTAACACTTTGGTTGCCTAAGGTTAAATTCATGATATACCATAGGTTGCCGGCGCTATTTGTCTATGGAGAAAGTCCCCTTCTTTGCAGGGCTATAACTTTTTAAATTCTATTGCTACATTGCCATTATTAGGGCCCATTCAAAGTCCTATATGTATTGTTCATTGTGTAGCAACGTTAAACTTTTTCATTCACATATTCATAGTAAAGTATGGTCTAATGTATAAGTATGTTTTCATCTCTTTCTGCAGCTTTCTCCAGAACGTGATATATAGCCCCAAATGCATTATATTGATGATGAAATACAGTTTGATGGCAATCAGCGCGATATAAAAAATTCCAACTAGACGTACTTCTAGAAGTTACTACACGTCATCTGATGTTGACCAGATGGGCGAGGGGGCGTTTATAATTCCGTGGGCAGCGTTATACCAATCATCTAATGTGGGTCAAATGTTGATAATAGCAGTTAGTATCGAACACGGTAACGTTACACGCTGAAACTCACCCCAGTCTCCGCGCGCCGTTGGGCGATCATCGTCGAGTAGAAATTTTATCATTATGGGATATATTTTTACCCGGTCCATCTCCAGCTTGTATAATGGTATATACGTCCAAATCATGTTGTTTATCGAGTTATTGCCAATCGATCACCGTGTAGCGTGACGAGCCAGAGTCCCATGAACTATAGCGAGCGCCCGGAAGTACTACGGTCGTCATGACAACCTCTATTCAACATCCTGTTTGGCGATTGCGCCGATCGGCCACCAGATGGCGCTCCTGAACCGCCAGAGAGCTCAGTGGGTCTTGCTGGTGGATCTCAGGCCAGCGGAGGGGACATATGAATCCGATCGCAGATTTTTGAAATATTGATATAAGGACGCTGTACAGCGTCCCCCGGCAACTTGAGCATGGCCAGCAATGACGTGAAAAGACGTTTCATGGCAGTCAAAGTGTTAATTGCCTCTACGAATGGAATGTAACACCTGACGACCGGCGCTATTGATATGCAAAGTAGCCAGGTGGGTACTGCGAGTTGGCGCATCAGTCGAGTGCAGCGCATTCCTGTGTGCATGCGCGTGCACATCCATGCATGTGCGTGCACGCGCTTCTGCTCACAACTTTGGTTGCACGGCATGCAACCCCGTCCCATGAGCAATGCATCACTGGGGTGAACAACAGCATGTGACGCGTCTCCTTCAAGTCGGATGAGAATGACAAGTGGGCGTGAGGCTAACGATTCCACTCACTCAAGTCAACCAGCAATTAGCCGGCTAGCTACCTAGCATGTAACAAGCTACCATAACGCACGTTCAACATAGTGGACGACTATACTGAGCGGCTTTGCTTAAATGCAGCCGAGTGACATTTAATTATTACCGAATTATTACCTGGTTTCCCCCCATATCACCACTCACCCATATGCCCTTCACAACGGTGATGTTGTCATACTTGTCATTCAGAATACACCTGCTGAACCCCTAGCGTTGACATGAGATTCGATTCCAATGTATTGTCATCATACAGTACAAGTACAGTACAACCAGAATACGTTTGGCATCCAAGCAGAGTACAAATGTAACAAGTCAAGTTCCAAGTTGTTTTATTTAGCTATTACATTACAGTGAAATGCTTGGTTCTTTCACTGTCCAGCCCAACCCAACCCAGTCGAACCTAGACCAGCCCAACTTTCCCTGCTCAACCCAATCCAGCCCAGCATCTTTCACTGCCCAGTTCAGCCCAACCCAGTCCAGAATAGTTCCCTCTTTCATGTTAATATGTGATATCCTAATATTTTGAAGAGTAGAGACGGTGTGATTAATATATGTTTTATGCTAATATTGTGAAGAGTAGAGACACTTAATGTGTTATGGTAATAAATATTTTAAAGAGTAGAGACACGGTGTGATTATTACTATGATTGAAAATCAATTTAGACGAAGACATACAAAGAAGTATTTATCACAATTGGCGATTTATTTATGGCAGGTAAAAAAAATCACATACTCGCCAGTTGGCTGGTAAGCCAAAAAGTTTGTTTCCTCCCCTGCAGAAAGGGGAGGGGGGAATTGGCATAACGACTAAATTGGGATGAGAGAAAAATACAGAAAAACAGGAGAAAAATGTGGAGAAAATAGATTGCGAGAGTAACCCCCCTGCACAAAAAGGGCAGCAAATTAGATCCAGGCAACTACCGCCCTGTTTCTAATCTTACCTCCATCTCGAAAGTCATGGAAAAAATAGTATACGAACAGGTCGAAAAGTACCTCGCGGAAAAAAATCTAATCTACAAATTCCAATCTGGCTTCAGAACATCCCACTCCACTGACACATGCCTTCTCTATTTGAACGACCACATCAAACTAGAGGTGGACACGGGCAAATACTGCGGCATGGTCATGCTGGACCTACAAAAGGCCTTCGACACTGTCAATCACTCCATTCTGATTGACAAGGTAAAGGCAATTGGTTTTGATAGTTTATCAGTGAGCTGGATGCAATCCTACCTGGAGAGGAGAGAACAGATGGTGGAGGTAAACGGTACCCCCCCCCCCCCCTCCCAGTGAGCTGTGGTGTTCCACAAGGAAGCATACTAGGACCGCTACTGTTCCTAATTTGCCGGTTCCTAATTGTCCGATTCTTGGAATCGCATGCCTCCGTGACTATCGATTCCTCTATCGATGCCATGTTTTTCCGACAGTTGCACATTTCAAAACAATAACGTTAGCGTTAGCATGTAGCCATGGCAGACTATTTGATTCCTTATGCTCGAAATTGCCTGGGTTTTGGTCATATGCTCCCGAAATGCTCCCGCTGTTTGACTGTTTCTAAGTGCAGTGATTGAAAACTACTCGAATACTTTAGAACCGAGTCATTCATTTAATTCGGGGGAACCTAACAGCCACAGAGCTAGTGCTGGCTAACGCTGGCTAACGCTAGCTGGGGCTGGCTAATCAGGCTCATAAAGACACAGAGAGAGATAACAGCTGACAGCAGGTAGTACAGGTACAAATAAAAAAAAAGGGGGTGGGGGCTGTTGTGTAAACCTTGTACTCTTTAGTTCACATATAAGAGACGGAGGGTTGACTGTTTACTACCGTGCAACATACAAACATGTCCGTGTAGCAACACGAGCCCATAGCTTACAGGACAGGGGCCCGGGGAGGGAGCTCTGTGTGTGTGTGTGTATGTGCATGTGCATGTGCATGTGCGTGTGTGTGTGTGTGTGTGTATGTGTGTGTGTGTGTGTGTGTGTGTGCGTGCATGCGTGCGTGCGTGCGTGCACGCTGGTCTTCTGAAAGACCAGAGAGAGAAGTCAGAGGAATAACGACCTGTTGAATGCAACTACGGTTCAATAGATTCAATTAGTTTAAGATATTGAACTGTAGTTACATTCAACAGGTCGTTATTCAATAGATTAAATTAGTTTAAGAATAAAAAAAATTCTAAAAATAAATAAATGTTAAGAGAATCTCAAATACATTATTTTATTTAAGTGTAGGCTATATTTAATTTTTTTTGTTTACAGTTTTTGGATTTTTCTGACATGGGGGCTCAACAATAAATGACAATCAGAAATGTCAAGTTGCATGTTGTTATTCTAACCAGCTTAGTTCTGTTGCATTTCCAATTTATTTATTTAAATTATAAAACAGGAATCGATAAGGGAATAGTATCGATAAAATCTTATCAATTCCCATCCCTATATATTATTAATTAATATTATTGTAGCTATAGACCACATGTTTATGACATTATGTTTATGCATGTCACTACTGTTTACTAATGTATATTGTATTGTATTCCTTTGTAGAAAACCACACAAATTCCCAAATACAAATCCTTAACTGAAGCACGCCTCCGATTCTTTAATCGGAGTTACAACCCCATAGTGTCCGCCAGCTCTATCAAACACACCTGTGGAGGCCCTAGACCCCCGTTTCAGTGCTGATAAAAACAAGGTGAAATATATATATTTGAAACAAAACGATATTCACATATAATAATTATATTCCCTACAATATTCAAACTGGATTCAGCATAAATTATGAAACACATTCTAACTGACCCATTCCAGTTATAAAGCAAAATAAAATGCACATTATAAGAGCCAGGGGACATAGAACAGTTGATGGTTACAACAGTCTTTGCAGGCAGATTGTTTGGGAACTACAGTACGTATATTCCACTGACCTAGGAATTTTGTATATTCCACTGACCTTTATGAAAGCCTGGTCGGAGTCTCGACTGCGGCGAAGCACGGTCCGGCGCTGGCGGTTCTGGTGCTTGATGTAGTAGTCCACCGCTTTCTGGCACGGCCTACACAACTTGTAGGTCTGCTCTATGTGGTGCTTGTATGCTTCGATTTCCTCATCATAGTTCTCCTATGACAGGAACACAAACAATAAGTAGATGACTTACTAATGAACAGAACACGGTAGAAAAGGTTGGACGCAGTGAATAAAAAGTAGTTAAAGACATACATCGTCCCTTGGGATGAATGAAGCCAACTGCTTGATCTTGACAGACTGATTGTTGTTGCACTTCCTACACAGCAGCTTCTGACAGTTGAGCACCCAGTGCAGTGTCTTGGGAGTCTCGGGCAACGACGCAAGGCTAGCGGACACTCCGTGGTTCAGATGTTCCATGGACTGAGCAGGGATGAGTTTGTTGTAATCCCCATTCTGACAAGAAAGACCAGCAACAAACAATTAAAATACAAAATATACAAAATAATCACTAGTATTCTAGGCTCGCCTCTATCTTGTAATGACTCATATCTATCTCTATCTACTGTATCTATTCAAATCAAATAAAAATCAAATCAAATTTATTTGTAAGGCCTGACAACACACGTTAATGTCCCCATGGGCCGTACACTTCTTCTTTAAACAAGTCAAGAAGAAACATCACAATAAGTCAAGAACAAAACAAGAACACCATAAAGTCAAAAATAAATAAAATAAATGCAAAAAATCAAATAAATGCAATAAATGCAATAAATAAATGCAATAAATGCACGCAAAGGTAAGGAAAAACTCACTAATACCTAGCAATAGGAGGGGGTTAGAGAGTTCCCATGTTTGTAGTGGGCAGAGATGGAGCAATAAATACAAGTAGTGAGCATATGCATACATGGTGACAGTAGAATCATAGTATATAAGAAAATTGTGAAGACAGAGACAGAGGTTAAAAGGTTCTCCTATGTCTGCAGAAAAGCAGACAAGGGAGCAAATAGACATCCTAACTAAACTAGACAGATTAATCTAAGGGTCAGGCCCCTACCAGGTGAGATCAGGGTAGGTTGAAGGAGAGAGAGAAAAGATGAGTCTTAAGCAGGGATTTAAAAGCTTCGACAGAGCAGGCGCCCCTGACGACGGCAGGTAATTTGTTCCACAGGTAGGGAGCGCGGTAGACAAAGGCTCTGTGGCCGGCGGATTTCTTTTTAACCCTAGGAATAGATAGAAGCCCTGCATTTTGTGAGCGCAGAGCACGAGCGGGCGAGTATTGAGAGATGAGATCGGATAGATAAAGCGGTGCAAGCCCATTAAAAATTTTGTAGGTGAGGAGTAGCACTTTAAAGTCAGTTCGGGCTTGAATAGGAAGCCAGTGTAGGGCGGACAAAACTGGTGTGATGTGATAACATTTTCTAGTTTTAGTTAGTATCCGTGCAGCCGCATTTTGCACAAGTTGAAGATTTTTGATGCTTGACTTCTGAAAAAAGTGCATTACAGTAGTCTAGACGTGATGAGACAAAAGCATGAATTAGGGTTTCAGCATCAGCCAGAGTTAAAATGGGGCGAATTTTAGCGATATTACGAAGATGGAAGGCAATTTGTGAATTTTTTTATATGTGAGTTAAATGAGAGGGAGGAATAAAAAATGAATGAATGAATGAATTAACATCTCAGTTTTATCTGCATTAAGGAGTAGAAAGTTTTGCGACATCCATTTTTTTAAGGCAAGCAGGCAAACCTCAAGATTTTGTAATTGGGAGGAATCATTTAGCTTAATAGGTATACATAATTGGGTGTCATCAGCGTAAAAATGAAAGTTTATGCCAAATTTGCATATGATATTGCCGAGGGGTAGCATGTAAATCGAAAATAGCAAAGGGCCCAGGACAGAGCCTTGTGGGACCCCGCATTCAAAGGAACATGCCAACATTATGGGAAATGCACTTCAGACAAGACAAGATACCAGTTTTGAGAGTTCAGTAGAAAGCTATCCTGCTGCAAACTGGACTAGCACAAATGAATGGAAGTGGATACGGACCAGCTAGTCTAGCTGTTGGTCAAAAACACCTCTACCCTGAGTTTTAAGATCGGCTGAGCCGGATATATTTCTACTGAACGTAGAGAGGAAATTGGCATCAATCTTCTTGTCTGACGGCATACGATAAGCGCATGGTTTGCTGCTATGCAAGAAAACGATCAACATTGCAAATGACATGTCGTCAGCTTGTGACTGCAACTTGTTCCTGTTCGCGGACGACTCAGCCCTGCTGGTCTCTGACAAGAACAAGTTACAGGTTGAAAAAACCCTCAGCTCGGAACTCGGCAGAATCTGCACCTGGCTCGCTGATAAACTATCATTACACCTAGGCAAAACAGAGTCCATTCTCTTCGGATCAAATAACAAACTCAGCAAGACCGACGGCTTCTCAGTTACAGTGGGTGACAATATTGTCACAAGGAAAGATGAAATTACCTACCTGGGTTCCATCCTAGAGGCAAATCTTTCCTGTGACAAAATGGCATCCAATGTAATCAAAAAGGTCAACCAACGAACTAGATTCCTGTACCGGATCTCCTCTCTGGTAAACAAGAATACCCTGAGGACTCTGACAGGAGCACTTATTCAAGGGTACTACGACTATGCTTGCATCTCATGGTACCAAAGCACCTCAAAGGCGCTAAAAACAAAATTACAAACATCACAAAACAAACTGGTGACAAGCTAGGATGGCTTAGAGTAGACGACAGAGTACAGCAACTTGCAATGGGCCTGGTCTACAAGATACACTACACCACTCAGGTACCCATGTACATGTCGAAATACTTCCCAAATGAAATAACGATAATACAAACGAGTTTACTCGTTGTTTGGCACTCAACGCATGGCGGCCAATTACATTCTCGTTATTGGCCGTCATGCGTCGAGTGCCAAACAACGAGTAAACTCGTTTTTATGATCGTTATTTAATTTTTTCGCCATGGCATACATGCCTCCGGGAGCCAGCTGGACCCTGTCTGATATTGTAACGCCTCAATACCGCCCCCTGGTGGATTTCGGGCGAGTTACACTCCACTCTAAACCGGAAGTGGGGTTCTGTGCATCGGGGAAAAAGCTCCACCAGAGATATGTTGTTACGTGGGTCAATATACACACCTCGAGTGCATGGGATCGCTTTCGAGACGCAAGAATCAATATGCTTTCGGCGTTTATTGCGTCATACAAACGGAAAATGGATCTAGCAGATTGACGTCAAATAATTGGAATCTTTTTCCTCCAGTCTCATCGGCCACAGGTAAGAGGAACCTAACGTTATTTCCAGCTCGATTGTCCATGTATTTCATTGCAATCTGTCCGATCAACGTATGGTGTCTTAATAAAGAAAGCCATTACTGACAATCAAGGAATCATAAACGACCCCCCCCCCCCGCCCCTTTCCTTCACGCATGATGGAGCATAATGTATAGCGATCATATGCATTTAAATTTTTTAATATAGCGTGTACAGGGACGAAACGCCAATCGATAATGTATAATACGCGTCTGGGCCTATAGCGCGCATTCTAGGAATTACTGCTATACAGTCTAAAAACATACTTATATTCTCGACGGTACTAACACGACAATGTATGAATGGAAAAATATGAAGAAAAAAAATTAACGATAGATACCCGATTGTAGGGCCAATTTGCCTATCTAAGCCAGGATACGTCTTTAACGCGCTCACACCACTTTGACTTGGGCTGTCTTGTTACTCACTGTTTGATGTTGTTGATGGTTGCGTCTTGATGGGTTCGAACCGGTTGAGTTTTATGGAAGGAGTCGTGTAAAAGTTTCAAATAATAATGGGGCAAACAACGAAACAAAACAAGCTCCAGACTTGAACTAAAAGGTTTCAAAACAAACAGGTGCAGCAAAAGGGGTTCAAATAAACTCAAAATGATTCTAAACAAAGTCTTTCTTTCAGTCTTTCATTCAATCTGCGCTGTGTGTGTGTAGCGAGCGAGCGGTTGAAAATCTGTTTCTCGTCTGGCGTGCGTCTACACACAGCTGGGTCCTAATTAATAGAGGACCATGGTGCCATTTTTCGAGGCGACCAGTGGCGGCGCCATTTAGTCAAAAACTATTAAATCAAATGAAATGGCTCCTACACCGATGTTGAATGGGCCATAGTAATGTCGATATAGCTATAATATTTAAAAAGTTATAGCCCTGCAAAGAAGTTGAGCCACTCATGGGCATAATGCATGGCACCCAATGTGTTAAAGTTCATAAAGCAAGACGAGACAACATGCAGCTTGTGATGTCTCTAGCTGACCATGGTATTGCCACTGCTCCACCACCACAGAACACACCATCTGAACAGAACAGATACATTAGAAAATGTGTAGATTTGATAAGAGAGTGGACGTCCCACCATCCAAAAGGGGAATTCCAGTATTTTTAAACCTGGATCCTATTTCCATCATGTGGGGTGTGACGTACATGGGTACGTGGGTTGGTCATTACCATTATTACTGTATTTATGACACCATCTGAACATCAGGTTAGTATATGTAAATGTGTTATGTTTTGTATGTGATGTGTGCGTGTGCCATGATAGCTAATGCTGTCCCTTTCTCTGTCAGGTGCCGCCCATCCCTACACTGAAGAGTGCTGATTGCCTAATGAATGACAGCTGATGGCAATCACCTCGAGAGGGACGGGTGGACAAATACCTGACAGCACACACACATCCTGGCGCCTCATGCTGTGTCAGTTGCCAGTGACCAGAGCGTTTGGAGGTTGCCCTTGTTTTCCACTGTGTGGCTTTATATATATTGTTGGCCTCTGTGCCATTTACCACTCTTAAGTGGATCTTCACATATATATTTATACTGCCCTTTGTTTCCACTTTGTGTGGGTTTGTATATGTAGTTTAGTTGGCCTTTGTGCCTATTTTCTTCCCTGTTAAGGGATTGCTATCTATTTACATATTGTTGGCTTTTAGGCCATTTTTGCCACTGTTTCCCCAAGGGAACTTTATACTGTGTTGGCCCTTGCCAACACTTGTGTTTTACCTATATTACTTGTTTGTTCTCCCCTTACCCTTCTCCCTGTTTGTTAATTGTTTGTGGGTTGTTTTTTCCCCTCTTTATATATATATATATTGCATGTGGAGGTTTGAATTCCTGCCACAGATAATAAATATCATTTACCTTTTGAAAGCGCATTTGTGTTGTTTCCTACCTGCCCGGGACTGTGCTTTAAAAGCATCTACTGAGAGGGGCTGTTTTTTGTTCATGTGCAGCCTGCTCCAGTTTCTATTCTATGTGGTCATCAGACCTTTGTACATGACAGGGGTCTAAATGAATAATGGCGACAACAATTTTGTAACTGGTCCAGTATTGAGGGAGATCGCTTCAGCCGCAAAATGCAATGTAATCACACAGGGCCAAAGTCCACTAAAATCATATTTTTTTTGCCACTGGCTCAGATTGTTATTATATGTGTTATATGTGTCTGACAACATTATGTAAAGAATCCCTACAGAAATACTTTTGTGTTTATGCTTCTTCCGGTGTCTATTGATCCAGTCTCTCTTCATACAGTCTCTGTTTTATCCAGTCTCTGTTCATCCAGTCTCTGTTCATATGGTCTCTGTGTATCCAGTCTATGTTCATACGGTCTCTGTTTATCTATTCCACTATTTTCTGATGTTTACAAAATAAGTTGCGAAGGGGAAATAAATCTATATAGATATTTTGTCATGAATTAGTCACGACTGTTGATATTTTGTACATACTACTGGCTTATTGAGTGATTGTTTTTACCGTTATTCTGCCAAGCTTTTGTGTACTAATGCCAGGTTAATTACATTACCTCAAGTCTGTCTGCAACAGGTCTCTCCACTCTTGGAACAGTATTTGTCTTTAGTAAAAGGTGCTTTGGTATAATATTTCTTCTCTTGGACTAGCAATAGTCATCAGGCTAAAAATGGCTGAAGAGGGTGCAGAAGAAATGGTACAAACAGAGGTCCTCACCTCCTCCCCTGTGCCTGACTTGACCTCTGGTGTGTCAGGGCCTCTCCCCAAGCTGCCGCCAGCAGTGAAGGTCAGGGGTTTGGCTGGTTCCATACAAGACTTCAGTGTGTTGTACAACGTCAGTGAGGATGAGTTTTGAGGAGGTATCTCGTACACAGGTTCCGCTGCAGACGCACTTCTTCTCATCGCATTTACGCTGAAATGACATGCGAGAATCACAAGTTGTCGTTTTTTGAATGTGCCATGTTTGGGACCAATTCATTTCCAATTCAATTAATTCAAATTTCAAAACAGAAATGATAGCACATCCATTCTCATGCACTTGATAGGTTAGAAGAAGTTACAAATATTATTTGTATTGGAAAGAAAATCCATTTCCTGAATTCGCTGAATGTAAAGTGATTTGATGCCTTTCCTGATGTATTTATTTATTTGTTTATTTAGACGGGACAGAGCATATTACTGGACACTACAAATAAATGCAGGATTTAGCAAGGATGCTAATTTTCATCCGCAGTCCCCACACAAAGCATAAAAACGAAACATGCAGGCAGTAAAGCATAACATGCTATGAGACGAGGCATAAAAACATGCATACAGAAAAAAGTACTAGGTATAAAGGGTGCACTACAATACTATTTGACTATACATGGTCACAGGTTTGGTTGTCGAGTAACAATTTTTTTAGATTGAATTTAAAAGATGGAAATTATGTACAATCTCGTATAGTCAGTGGTAGATCATTCCAGATTAAACAGCCCTGGACTGAGAGGGTGTTTTTAGCAAAGGCGGTTTGCCGGCCGGGCACTTCGCAATCCCCTCTAGTGGTTGCTCTAGTGCTGATTCCTCTATCGGGCTTCCTTTCAATGAATTCCCTCAGAGGGGGTGGGCACAGACCATGTAGGGTCTTGTAAATAACAATGTTTAAAACAAAACTCAAAAAAATGTACCTCTGAAGAATGTGACAGTGGTGATATGAGTGAGGTTTCTTATCGAATACTTTAAGTGCACTCTTGTATAGCTGTTCTATGGGTTTGAGGATCGTCACACCTGTGCAAGATCAGTTACTCAATGTGTGATAGAATCATACAGTGAAGATAGGATCTAGCAGCACTGACTGTCAGGAAGGGTCTAATATGTTTGTAACTTTCTTCACATGTTTTTTGAAGGTTAAGGTTGAGTCTAGTAGGATGGAAGTTAAGTTTCATTAAGAATTTTACTAATAACGAACACTTATCTTTTGCCAATTTGCTGATGTAGAATGGATAAATGTAACAGTGAAGTGTTGCTAGGTTACAACTTCACCATGATTGGTACAATGTATCAACAGAACGTCAAGAAAGTGAAGTGATGCTTTAGGAATGAGGAGTTGCTAGGTTACGACTCAGGAGTTTATCACCATGAGATGTTAGTAATGTAAAATACTCCAAGAGGGAATAAACTTGGGTCCATTTAGATACAAGTGTTCTAAGAAGTAGTGTTGTCTCCCAGTGCTGAACAGCTTTGGTGAGGATGTCTTAAAGGAACACACCAACTTTTTGGGAAATTTGCTTATTTGCCATCTACCCTGGAGTTAGACAAGCAGATACATACCCTTTTCTTCTCTGTGCATGCATTAGGCTTAGGGAACAGCCGCACTGTTAGCCTAGCTTAGCGTCATTCACTGGAAGTAGGTGTGCCAATGTAGCCTAGTTGCCAGCAGTCACAGAATACACTCCAAAACGTTCCTGTAAACATGTTGTGACCTGTGTATTTCCCACGTGGAGAAATAATAATTTTCAAATCGTTTTCAAAAAACAAGAGGGTTTTTGAGGTGATGAAATCACTGCACCCAGGCAGCAGTGGTTTGGCAAAAAAAATTCCAAGTATTTCTACATCTGCTTAGAAAAACGAAAATGTAAAAAATAATTAAAAAAATAAGAAGTTATTTCACCACGTGGTAAATACACAGGTCACAACATGTTTACAGGAAAGTTTTGGAGTTGTATTTGGAGTTTATTCGTGACTGTTGAGAACTATTTGGTGAATAACATGTTTCTTCCCTCTCTGTATTCATCACCACAAATTATTACCAAGCAACCAATTAATACACCAGTTAATTTAAGTTAATATCAGCCAAAATCATTTTCCAAATAAGTCATTCTTACCCTCGGAATTGCCAAACTGTCCGATCAAGGTACATTCTGAGGGGGATAAAATAAGTTCATTAGATAGGGTCAGTAAATATGAGAGGAAAACACAGCCATGCAAGGATCATTGTCAGTGCACATTTCGTTTTTGGCAAACATTTTTAGCAGATTAGGATATCAACCACCATATATTCGCTGTATTTAAGCAAGTGATCTCTATTTTAGGCTAGGGTGACATCTTTAGCCAGCCTAAGGAAAAGGTAAGTCTTATAACGGACGTGTGCACTGTGAAAAGATTGGGAGAATTGAATCAGTCTAGGACTATTGAAGTTTTCACTGTATTAGAGCCGTATTAACAGATCACTAGATTACTAATATCACATTTACCTGCACATATCTCGGGAAGTGTGCACCATAACATTGTGAATGAACAGTGCACCATAACATACACACTGGAGGTGGAACAGTGAACCATAACATACACACTGGAGGAATCAGGAATGAAAAATATTCACACTCACTCTATTCACTACCTAGAGGTGATACTTCACACACCAGGATGTGTACAAATGCTTTGCATACAGTCGATTATATGAATGGGCTTGGTGACTATAATTACTAACATGCCCAATCATGTTTTTATGCACATGAGTCTCCAGAACAAGTAAAACCAAGCCAGAGTCGATCAGAGCTTCCTACGCTGAGATATGGTTATTTTTCCACACCTATCCTTACCTGTGAATGTGTCATGCCTCCGCGGATTCCCGGAGGTATTATGCGGTGTGCGAAAGTTACCAAAGCGTAGGAAGCTCTGATCGACTCAGGGCTTGGTTTTCCGTGTTCGGGAGACTCATGTGCACAAAAACCTGGTTATGATCATGTCTCTACCACAACGACAGCCCGAGCTGTGAGTGAATTACGCGAAGGGGAGCAAAGTCTTTATTATATGCCTGATGCACTGTCTTTATGCTACAGAAATATACACTTTCAATTTTGACGGACAGATACAATTTAACACAAACGTTTTAAAAGATATTAACCTCTTAAGCCTGAGCGGTCCGGTACGAGATTGATATCACGCCATAAATCCATCTCTACAGAATGTATGAATATTGCGGGTTTTTTTTCTCCAAATGTAGCCAAGAGTAAAGACCCTAACCAAGTCAAAACAGCAGTCAAAGTGTATATTTTCAGCACTACGTTTGTTTACCAATGATTTGTTTGAAGTGTTATTAGTGAAATACGAGTTTATAGAAATCTCAGGGCATCAGAAAAAGGCACTTATAGACGTGAGGATTTGGCGCAACCTAACTTGAGTGTAGTCTTTTGAGAGAAGAGACCCAGGGCTTTCGATGGGCTTTCGAATAAAAAAAAATACACTTGCAAGCTCACGTCAATCATCTGACTTCTAGCGTGACTTTTTTTCTCTTATTTTTCGGGATCATATCCCACAAACCTGAACATTATTGCCATAAAACTGAACGCAGTTTGTTTCTCCACCTATCTGTGAACGTCTAGCAAAAAATGCCGTTGCAATCTGATGAAAAATGGCAGAAAAAGTTACATATACATTTATAAAAAAGTAACTGTACTTTCAGTACAGAAGGGGCTGAATGAGCTCAGTGGCAATTCGTCATGTCTGGTCAATTTTAGCATGGTGTTATTCACCGTCAAAGATTAAAAAAAAATTATATTCTCCTTTGGTTCATTACAATTTACTCTGCCTAGTACAGACAATATTTCTGAGACTGATATATTCTCATATTCTATATTCTATAATACTATTTCAAATTGCATGGGTCCGGATGGCAGAATTCAGTACTGCATCTACAAAACCTTCTGTTTAATCATCTTCCCTTCATTAATTTCCTTAGATCTTTTGTACATGTGATCTCAAGGAGGAACTGAACGAGCTCAGTGGCAGTTTTTCATGTCTGGTAATTTTTTGCATGGTGTCATTCACTGTCAAAGATGCAAAGAAAAATCAGAGGTTAAGCCCTAGCCATATTTTCTGAAAATACACCCCTATTATTGACCTATAGTCGATCCACATTTGTGTATTCCATTTTTTGGGGGGAATTAACTGATAGAAAATTTATCGAATCGTGGTCAAATGAAGAGATTCCATGATGCATTGAATCGTTGCCTGAAGAATCGTAATCGAATCGTTGTGGGGTCAAATCTTTACACCCCTAATTGCTCTACATTGTCATTAAAAGGTCCAATATTACCAATAACTCCAGCCATCTTCTCAGCTCCTGGTTATTCTCGGTTTAATTTCCTTGTGATTTTTTTGGTGGAAACACTCACGGCAATGCAGAAGACCGGTATCTGTTAATCTGCTTAGTAACATCAGCAGCACTTTTCATCTCAAAGTAGACCTGAAATGGAATGAAACATTTACCATTATTATTATTATTATTTATTTATCTTTTCTTTAAATAAACATCCATGAAGCAAGTAAATCAACAGTGGCCTTGTATTCTACTTAACACATTGGGGACGAAGCACGGATATATCAGTCTTTCGAATCCATGCTTTTTTTTAAACTTTATTTTTTAGCGTTTATCGCTTTTCTGGTCAAGCATGACCGACAGAAACAGGTTGAAATGGGATGTAGAGCAGGGGAAGACATTCTGAGAAATGACGGCGGGTCCGGGAATCGAACTCGTGTCCCCCAGATCCGTGACGAGCACGGTTTTCCCCGACGCAGAAATAGCGCCGAGATATGCGGTGAGCTACGGGAGCTCCCCTCGAATCCACGTTTAAAGGACCGAGGACGGATATATCCGTGGCAAGTTGTTTTGGCTTTTATTCCATTTTAATAACCTATTCAAGGTCGCCGAGCTGCACTGCAGATGTACCCTACTCTTTGAATTCGCCAAAGTGCATTACCGGCCAGATCCTCTTAGGGGCGCTATCGTGATAATAGAGTGTTCCCTGTGGCAGAAGTTGTCTTTTTTTTTTTTTTATCTCTAATGTAGTTTTCTACTCACCTGTCTGTTGCACGGAATACGCTTTGGATTGCGGATTTCACCATGCAGTAAGGGGATTTAGCATCAGCCAATGGACATATCGATCTACCAGATGGCGATCGATAACAGGGAAATGCTCGGGGGGATCCAACCGGCTCATGGTAAGATCTTTTTCACGTAAAGTACAGCCCGATCGGGCCTTGTTATGATACTCAACCAGGCGATCAGCGTATGTGGCTACTTAGACGAACACGGTTATTGGTAATCAATAATCAGAAACGACGTCCCCCGCCCCCCCCCCCCCCCTTTCATGCTCGAGGATCGTGCCGATAATATGCAGTCTGAGTTTGAACTGTAGCGTATGTATAACGGAAATGCCATTGGATATAACGTTAGTAGCTATTAGCCCTTTATCTCGCCTTCCAGGAAATATCATAGCCGGAATCCCGTATAACTCTTATATTCACGGCGCTATAAAATGAGAACGTATTGATGAAAAAAAATATTCTTTAAGCCATTTTGAAGAGACGGTTTATGGTCTCAATTGACAATGAGAATGGACAGATAGCAATACTATAACGTATAGATTTAGCTCTACAAACAGCCCCACGTCTGTTTACATTTGCTGGTCCTCTAGAGTTATATTAGACTCATCCCAGTGGCCGCCAATGTGTTAAAGGGGACATGCATTGCTATTCCTTGCACTATTTGGGCAACTTTACATAATGAGTCTATGGAACACATCTGTAATTTTTTTTTAATTTTTTTTATTCATTGTTTTATATTTCTAATCAAGTACTCAAAAGCATAATTTTTCTATCTCAGGATTTCAGGCTGTTTTTGGATGGGCTCCGCCCATAAGCGCTTTGAGTGACAGTCACCAACACCGTCTGCGAGTGGCAGACAGAGAGAGAGATATAGAGAGATTGAGGGGGATACTAATTAATTTCGCAACGGGGGGGCATAATCCCACGGGACAATGCATCGGTAACTTGTTTCAAATGACAATATATACCTCTGTGAATATTATTGCACGGATCGGAATACGGGCGTGCACATGGGAGCATGCGCAAAGATATTTTGACAGTGATATGCGAGTGCTCCCGACTGCGAGGGAGAGAGATAGAAACACGCATTTACACACAACCTCCTGACCGAGCGGGGCAGGAGCTTCTCTCACACACACGCATGAGAGAGAAGCTCCCGCCCCGCGGTCGGGAGGTTGTGTGTAAATGCTCCGTGTGTGTGAGAGAAGACCCATCCCCGCGGCGCACACACACTCCTGTGCGCGGTTTTCTCTCTCTCTCTCCCTCGTTCTCTGCTGTCTGTCGGACTCGGCTCTGTTGAGTGAATTGTGGGCGGTGACTACAACCACAGAGCCAATCAGATCACAATCAGCTCAATCAGTACCTTATTCACGTCAACAATACCATCAAATCAGAACGGCTTAGTTGAGTGAGGGAAGATCTCGTGAACTCAAGACTGGACTGATGAGTCAATATGATAATTAGAGACACAGACCACATTGATATAATCCCCCATTGCTAGGAAACAATGCTAAACACTGGAAAATGCCATTTATAATGCATGGGACCTTTAAAGTAAGAGTTCATGTTAAAATGAAACCTCTGCCATTATCTACTATCTATCCAATGTCAGTCTAAACTCTATTTCAGTTATTGTATCCTCATAACCAGTGTTGGCACTAACGCGTTACAAAGTAACATGTTATAGTAACGCCATTACTTTTGGCAGGAACTAGTACTCCAACGCATTACTTTTTCAATTCAGTAACTCAATTAACGTTAATAAATGGTTCCGTACTGCGTTATTTTTATGTATTGTTAAAATGTTACCTTTTCCTGTATTAACTCTTTGAGCACCACCCTCTTTCCCCATCTGTACTGCCTGGCGCCAGCTTTTCTTGATCATTTTCACAATATTTCATGATCTTTGCGGAGCTATTGTATATTCTATATTACAGCTATGGAGACAATAGTACGGCTCATTTGACAGACACTATTTATAGTCCAACATGTAAAAAAAACTTTCGTGTCTACATACGCTCGTTCGTTCACAATCCCAAGATAAACATTGCCCCGTTTAAAAAAATTAAGTCTGGTTTTCTAGATTGTGAGATAACGTGTGTTTTGTGCAGCATATGCGCAAATCTCGCGGCTGCTCGCTTGAAACCTATATTATTGCCAGGTCAAAGGTAAACACATGACCTTGTTTCTTCACAAAGCCAGGGAGGGGGAGGGGGGGTCGTTTATCCAAAGCTGCGATCATATAAACGCATGTTTTATGATAGAGTATCGGTAAAGTACACCTAAAAAAAGATGTTACCTTTGTTTTAGAGGTACTCCATCTCTCACTTCGAGTCCAAAAGTGTCTTGAATCAGAACAGGATCAATACATATAACGTTAGGTAGCCTTCATCCGTCTTCTTGATCTGCTCGGGCCAGACTATAGACGGAGCCGAATAGGTTTCCTCATCTGTCATTTTTCCCCCCCCCCGTTGTACCAGTAGTGCTTAGTCCAACATAGTCCAACATCATAGTCTGGTGGAAACGCACCTTATCATCCATAATAATCATCCATATAATCCGTTTTGTCTTCTTCATAATATCCAATAGTTCGCTCGCCATTGCATTGCAGCCAGGTTACTATTGTGTGCTAGGGCCAGACTATACCACAGAGCCGAATAGGTTTCCTCATCGGTCGGTTTGATTATAGTTGTTTTACGTTTTACCAGTAGTGCTTAGTCCAACAGTCTGGTCCATAATCATCATCGATATAATCCATTTAGTCTTTTTCATAATATCCAATAGTTCGCTCTAGGCGATCGCGATTGTCGAACGTGTCCTGCTCACTGCTGCTCACAACGAGTACCTAGTTGTTTGGGGGCTGTGGGGGCTGGCACTAACACACTAATAGCTGGCCCATGTTCATAAGATAGGCAATACTGCCACCTGGCAGATTTCGATCGTCATTGCAATTCCAACGTTGTGCCAGGGAGTGTTTAGAATGGGGATCAAAGGAAAAAGATCAAAGGATCTAAAATCGAGTATACTCGTTATTGGCGCTCAACGGTTGGTGGCGAAACACGAGTTTACTCGTTATTGGCGCCCAATGAGTTAATCTGAACCATAGTAGAGTACAGGGGAGTGTTCCCGTAACCCTCCAGGGCCGAAGTGCCGGTCATGTAACATGCTTGTTACAGCTATCCGGACTTTGGGGTAATTCCCTCTGTAAGGTGGTGACAGTAAACCGTTCTCTCAAGGACTGGGCATTTATTTCCATTTGCAGGGTTGACAACAACTCTCTATTCTTAAAGGTCCACTATCTTATAACTGGCCTTTTCCAGTGGTTTGCATTGTTTTCTAGCAATGTGGGGTTGTACCAACACTGACTAGATTTGAAATCCACAGCCCAATGTTAGAAATGGTGCTCGATACCGCCGCCTGGTAGGATGCGGCCGGTACTGCACCTTCGGATTTCCACTATGCATTTTTCAGGCAACACACAGCTTCCTGAGATGCTTGTTACAGCTAGCCGGACTTTGGGGTAATTCCGTGAGTAAGGTGGTGACAGTAAACCAGGAAACCGTTATCTCAAGGACTGGGCATTTATTTCCATTTTCAGGGTTGACAACAGCTCTCTATTCGGGTCCACCATCTTATAAATGGCATTTTCCAGTGGTTTGCATTGTTATCTAGCAATGTGGGGTTGTACCAACACTGACTAGATTTGAAATCTCTAGCCAGTCCCGTTTCTTCAGTTCAGCTCAGACAAGAACCTCACCCACTGAACCAAGCCATTCAGAATTGACTCACTCTCCTACGTAGCAAGGCGCTGCTGATCTGCATATCTCAGCCCCCTCTGTGGTTGTAGCCACCGCCCACAATCAACTGTGATACGTTTATATGAGCAGTGAGTGGAAATAATGCGTAAGTGGTTTCGACAGCAGAGACCTTCAGCTGTTCACACAGTGAATCACATACAGAGAACTAGATAAAACAGGTGGGAGGGAATAGGGGGGGAGCTCTCTCTTTCTCTCTGATCTAATACACCTGTTGCTTATCAATGACTTGCTTGCAGTCAACATGTACGAAACGGATTGTTTTTTTCATCTGTAAATTTTGATCGCTATGAAAAAAACATCTGATTAACCCAAGACTGGTAACATAGAGTCCTTACCTCACATCAGATGTTCTGCAAAAAGATTAATCCAATTCCTGATCGCCATTCCAAATATCGATTGCGTCCATTGATCCAACGTTATAGTCCAAAACACATAATCCACGCTGCTCCTAGTCCCCCCAGTCAACGTGGTACAACGATACTGCATGCCCGAGAAGCAAAACCCGGACCGTACTTTATTTTTTTTGATGCACACCCCCAGCCAATACAATCCAATAATGTGCAATACCATCCGGGAGACGATAGGCGGCGGTATTTGCCCTTTTGCTAGCTCAGACCCATTTCCAACGCTAACATCAGGTTGGATGGATGAAAATGAATGGATATCGCTAATAAAAGAAATAACGATTAAAACCTGACTATACTCGTGATTGGCGCTCAAGCGTCGGCGAGTTAACCTGACTATACTCGTGACTGGCGTCCAATTAAGGGCGATTTGCCCACCGGCTTGACATGCCACTTTGCCGACCTCTAGCGGCTCGGGTGTGAATATTTCTTAATACAATATATCGAATTAAAGCCCTATTTGTTGCCTGTGGATTGCCGTTCCAGCCGCTCTCGAGTTACATGCCGATATGTGAGGCGTGCTCCAAAGTACACGGCAGACTTTTCCCCCCCTGAATACCACCCCTGACTCCCGTGGGGATGAGCAAATCAGGGATCTAGGTGAGAAGTCACGAGCGAAAACAGGAAGAGAAAAAACCACTGCAATGCATTGGAGTCAATGAGTAAACTGAAACCGGCAGAGCTTATGTTTTCCCCCCTCCCAGTTTACCAAAATTGCTCCTAATCACTCATTTCTGAACGGATTTCTATGAAATTTGGACATGTACTACACAAGACTTCAGGCTATGGACCCAGTGTGTTTTTCCAGCCATACCAATTTCTTTGGATATATACTTTGGGATATTGCAACTAGTACAGAAAAACGTGAGTAACAAGTTTGTCTACAACTCAAGTTCAGACCTATGTTAGTCTATTTCATTAGCACTAAAAGTGAATTATCTTGCTTGCTTGTTAACACATTGGGCGCCATTAACGTCGTACAACGGGTTTCAAGGTCATGCTAATTCTGCCATTCCACGGCGTACGACGTTATTGAGATCATATTTCATTTTTTCGCCATGGTATTCATAATTCCCTCACGGAGCCTGGTCTGATGCAGTGGGACCCTGCACAACAGTGCAACGCTTCAATACCGCCGCCTGGTGGACGATCGGGCGAGTTACCAAACCGGAAATGGATCCCAGAAGATCTCCGTGATCTGGGAAGTCCGTCCGCCAGTCACATATTGTCGCGGGACTCTAGACACACATCCGTGCATATGGATCGCTGCCATAACTCAATAATCGATATGATTTGGCCGTTTATTCCACCATACAAACCGGAAATGGATCGAGTCGATCACCGTCAAATAAGTGGGATCTTTTTCCTCCAGTCTCATCGGCGAACGGTAAGAGGACGCCGACGTCATTTTCAAGCCGATTGTAAATTTCTTTGTTTACAAACCAACTGATCAATAAATCAACCCATACTACATAAAGCATTTACTGATAATCACGGAATTATAAACGATCGTATACAGTTGGATTTTTTAATATAGCGTGTCTAGGGAATAGACTGCAATAGATAATCTATATTATGCGTTTAGGCCTATAACTAGCGTTCTAGGAATTACTGCAGAAAACGATAAAAACATACTTATATTCTAGACGGTATTTTCGTATGCATATATGAATGAAAAAGTATAACGTTCCTACATCCTGAACGATAGATAATCGATGTTGAATGGGCCATAGTAATGTCAATTTAGCAATACAATTTAAAAAGTTATAGCCCTGCAAAGAAGGTGAACATAGGCTTAGACTGGTGGCAGTGATCATACATTGATGGATATAAGCGTGGCGGTTAATGTGTTAAGAGGTTAAGTAACTAAAAAGTTACTTTTCACAGTAACACATAACTTTTTGGTGTAAGTAATCAGTAAAGTAACCGAGTTACTTTTGAAAAGAAGTAACTAGTAATGGTAACTAGTTACTATTTTTCAGTAACTAGCACAATACTGCTCATAACACATGAGTTAGCTTGCACAGCTCCATCCTAGCCTTCTCTATAGGGGACTGCATTAAGTATGGCTGCATGTCATTTAGTCCTTCTAATCTGCCCCACAATGCAAAGCATCCAACACATCTTCTTTCGTTGTTAGCTAGCATTAGCGCCAACATTAGCTACCAAATATTTGAGCCAATGACGGCTACAAAATGTTGCAGCTAATGCTAGCTACTGTTAACCTCTTAACTCATTGACTGCCAATAACGAGTATATTCATTTTTGGCGCCCATGCGTTCAACGCCAAAAACGAGTGCTATAAAACGATATTTGTTTTATAGTTTAAAAAAAAAGTTACTTGTCCTGTTCGGAGTTGTTTTTTGTAGGTTTTTTATTGATTTTTGCTACCGGGCAGTCCGGTAGAGAGAGAGAGAGAGAGAGAGAGGGAGAGGAAGAATGGGAGATAGATGGGGGAAGACATTCTGCAAAGGTCGCCGGGTCCGGGAGTCGAACCCGGGACGGCCGTGTTGCACCGTAGTGCTGTACGCGGTGCGTCACTCGGGCGCCCCTATAGTTTTTTTTAATTTTTTTTACGATACTAGACACTCTTGCGCCCCTTGTGTATGGATCTAGTAACCCTGGGATAGATACAACTGAAATAAATGACAATCGAATCCCTATAGGTTGCAGTGTCGCCTACCTTTTGAGTACATCTGGGCCAGTTGGTCCTGTCCCAATGAACTCTGCATGAACTTTAGCAGCTGAGCAAACGAGAGAGGTGAGAGAGGTGGCAATATTGATCGGTGTGTAGTAGGGGTGTAACGATTTTATTGTGTGCAGTAAGCAGTTTGGCCAAAATAAAATACTCTATTTTCAAAACTGATAAGACAATCCGTCGGATCCCCCGTCTGCTAGAGTTGCCGTCTCAGGTCCGCCCCGCAAACGTGACGCTGAAGAGAGCACCTCCACTTCAGTGCACTGCAGACAGCGTGGAATTAATGACTCAAGCGATGAAAACGAACGAATTTTTTTCACTTTTGGGCTTTTAAAACATTCAGGGCCATTAGATTAGACGGGCCCCACTCTAGGACGCCAGCTTTTCATTACAACTTTTCACTGTGCGTGAGGTTGTTTGTAGAGCTAAATCTATATTTTATATTATTGCTATGTGTCCATTGTCAATTGACAGTATATACCTTCCCTTCAATATGCCATAAAGAAATAATTTTTTTCATCAATACGTTCCCGTTTTATAGCGTCGTGAATACGAGCGTTATATCGGAATCGTCTGGGATCATTCCTGCAAGGCTAGTTATAAGCTAAGCTAATAACGTTAAATCGATTGCCGTTTTGTCCCTACACAAGCTAGAGTTAAAAATCTAAATGCATGGGATCGGTATCATGTTCCACCATGAATGCATGAAAGGGGGGGGGGGGAAGTCGCTTCTGATTATTGATTACCAATAACGGCATTCGTTATTACAACAACATACGCTGACCGGGTGGATGGCTATGAGAACAAGGCCCGATCAGGCTGAAATTGACATCAAATCGCTCTTACCTGTGGCCGGTTGGATTCCAAAAAGAATTTCCCAGTTATTTGATCGCCATCTGGTAGATCTGGTAAATATACGTGGTTGGCCCCGAATGTGTTCATATTCTAATAAAACAACA
Source organism: Notolepis coatsorum (assembly GCF_963971535.1). Lineage (NCBI taxonomy): Eukaryota > Metazoa > Chordata > Actinopteri > Aulopiformes > Paralepididae > Notolepis > Notolepis coatsorum. The sequence continues at coordinate 92,940,257 of NC_140165.1, read as the reverse complement.
CCTTAGCTTTCATAATATGTATATATTATTTCTCATTTAGACTGAGAAATATAATTTCTAAGCGTAGAAATGAGATGGTTCTGAAATGTATTTGTTTACAGGCAATTATCGACGCTATAAAACCTGCAGCGCCATTTTTTATTCTTTTTTTCTTATTTATCTGGATTGTCCATCACAAAACTGAACATTATTGGCATATATTGGAGCGCAGTTATTGTATCTACCTTCTGTGAAAGTTTAACAACAATCAGAGTTGAAAAACCAATCCAAAATGGCGGAGCAATGTCCATAATTAACTTTATTATTTACAGATTTCATTCACGGTTCTTGTGATACTAATTACAGATTGAACTCTACCATTGGAAAGAGTAGATTTGGCCCGATCCATATAAATGCAACATAGCTATAATAAGGTCATTTATATGCCTGTCTGCTATTCTATATTCTATAACAATAGTGTGTCCGGATGGCAAAATTCAGTACTGTATCTACAAAACCTTCCGTTTAATCATCTTCACTTTATTCATTTGCTTAGATTTATTTGATTAGACAATATTTCTGACACTGGGAATACATTCCCTGAGATCCATAGATGTCCCTAGATACCAAGAACATGCAAATGGTTCTACCTTTACCACTTTACTTTTTCACTTGAGCCAAAGATTTAGTTTGTTTGTTTGTGTTTTATAAAAAAATATAATGCACCCAATTTGAGCCAAAAGGCTCATTAAATTTCCATTGGTAGTCCCCCTGCCAGAAGGTACAGGCTAAAATCCTTTGTAAAAAAGGGTTAGCAATACAAACAGAATATAAGCGAGATAAATAACATTAGAATAAAAACAAACAAAAGCACATATAGTAGGACATAAAATAGGGATACAGGGCACAATACAGTCATGGAGACAAGGAAAGAGCACATCATGACAGATTAGATGGCCCAGGCATAGAGAAACGCACAATACACACACACACACACACACACACACACACACACACACACACACACAACCCCTAGTGGAAGAGTGCAAGTGAAGAGTAAGCAAGTGAAGAGGCTTACTCTTTTTTTTCTTTTTTTTTTTATCTTCTTTTTCTCCCATTTTCTATTTTTCTCCAATCCCAATTTCGTATTGTCCAATTCTACCCTCCCCCATCTTGAACGATGTTAGGCCATGCCTCCCCCACAGGTCGGCTGCAATGTGGACCAAGCCTTGCATCACGTGTCCCCTCCGGTACACGAGGAGGCAGCTGTCGCATCTTTTCACCTGTACAGCGCGATCTCTCAGCGGCGAGGGTCTGCGTGGGAGGGACACGCCGCCCTCGTTGCTTCCTGATTCTGCTGCGCAGGCACACCAACAGACCTGTAGGAGTCGGTGTCCACAACGTCCGATCCCCACCCACCAGCTTCCCACCCCCTAATACTGGCAATTGTATTAGTATGAACGACCAGCCAAGCTGGTAGCAATGCAGAGAGCTGGGCTCGAACCCAGCATCTCCTGCATTAGTGGCGAGCGCCTTGCCCACTGCGCCACTTAGCCGCTCAGAGGATTACTCTTTTGTAACTTTAGGCAGAATTTAACTTTCAGTTTACAAAGATATTAGCTGCATTCTCTGGCTATATAAGGACAGAATTAACGCCACAACTTGAGTGAGTGAGGGTGTGTGTGTGTGTGTGTGTGTCTGCACCCTGTCAGCGAGCGGTAGGTAGTTCTTGGCGTTCGTCACAAATTTCAAGAGTTGTCTGCAAGTGTCAAAACTCCACTTCCTCAGGTCCACGATCAGCAACCTTTTTGCCAGGTGATTTACATCGAAACATACCTAGAATAAAAGGTAACAATTATTATCATTATTATAAATAATACTATCATTACTATGTCCACATACTACTACTATCATCATTATCAATTATTATTCATATAGGTACACAGATTCCTCTTTTTACTGACCCTGCTTTTCTTTATCATAAATCGATCAATAGAGACCGTATTAGATCCCCAATCATCATATCATGGGGTATCATTGGAAAGCCACACCCATTGGCTACAACCCCGTCCAAACATTTTCGAGATCGCTAAATGATTGACGGAGCTAGAGCCCCCAGAGGTCGGTGGTGGTAATGTGTACTTTGGCGCACGCCTCACATATCGGCATGTAACTCGAGAACCGCTGAACGGATTTTGTCACCTGAAAGGGCAATTGACAGGAAACAAATAGGGCTTTACACCGAAGCCACTAGAGGTCGGCAAAGTGGTGCGTCGCGAATCGTCCTCATGAGGGCCCACATGTGGGCCCTTGGATGTTAACACATTCACGGCCAGGGGTCGCTGTTTACCTTCTGGGTAGAACGCCAGTGCTGTAAGTCAATGGGGCTCTTTGTTCACTTGCGAGTGCTTAAAATATATGTTATATTATAGCTATAGATCTAATTTTTTTTTCATTTCAACCTTTATTTAAAATCGTAAGCATCTGAGGTTTCCCTCATTTACAGAAACGACGATTGTACAGTACATAATAAAAACAATATTCACAGAAATTTAAACACCAGAGTAAAACAAATTAAAAACGTTTAAAAATAATTTTAAAATATCAACTAAAACAGTTACAGGTAGTCACACAATGGTCTGAAATCATACATTTAAACATTCCAAGGGAAGGGAGAACCTCCAATTTTAGCGTGAGTTGAAGGACATTCCATGAGTTAGAGGCATCAAAGGAAAAGGCTGACTTCCCTAGCTCAGAACAAATCTGAGGAACCCTAAGAACCATCCAGTCATTCGATCGAGTTGAATAGGTTCCAATATTCCAATTTAACAGTGAGGAGATATAAACAGGTTGTTTACCAATAAGGGCTTTAAAAATAAATAAATACCAGTGTTTGTTGCGCCTTTCTGCAAGAGAAGGCCAACCCACCCTATCATACAGGACACAATGGTGAGTATCATATCTGTCACCAGTTATAAATCTGAGAGCTGAGTGATATGCAGAATCCAGAGGTTTAAGAGTTGATGCCGCAGCATGCCTATAAATTACATCACCATAGTCCAAAACTGATAAGAAGACTGATTCCACAATTCTTTTTCTACTAAATAGAGGAAAATTGGATCGGTTTCTGTACAGGAAACCAATTTTCTGTCGCAGTTTAGTGGCAAGATTTTCCACATGGAACTTAAATGTTAATTTCTCGTCAAGCCACAGGCCAAGATATTTATACTCAGTGACTCTCTCTATACAAGAGCCACTGACAGTAGATATCCTCACATCATCAAGGTTAATATTCCTTGCTCTTGAAAATAACAAACTTTGTCTTACTAGCATTAAGAACCAATTTAAGACTAGTAAGGGCATCCTGTAGAGCATAAAAGGAAAGTTGCAATTTCTCAAAGGCCAGCTGTACAGAGTCTGCAATACAGTACACAATTGTGTCATCAGCATACAGATGGGCATGACATCCATACAAAGAAGAAACAATATCATTAATATAAATTGTAAAAAGGACAGGACCCAAAACTGAACCTTGTGGCACACCTTTAGTCATGGCCAAGAATTCAGATTGTGCTTGACCTAACTTCACACACTGCCGCCTAGAAGATAGATAATCCTGAAACCAGACACAGGCATTATCATCCAACCCAATGTTAGATAGTTTCTTTAGAAGTAAGTAGTGATCAACTGTGTCAAATGCTTTTGATAAGTCAACAAAGAGGGCAGCACAATGTTTCTAATACACCCGTCGATTGTCAGTGAGTTGCTTCCAGTCAACATGCACAAGACAGATTGTTTTTTCATCCGTACATTTCCGTTTTATACCGTTTTGAATATGAGTATAGTTTGGGTGATTCTTAGTAATCCCAGGAAAAGACGCGATAATAGCGTTTTAGTGAAATCCACTTATCACGTTGTCAGTTTTCGCCTGATTATCTAATCATCCTGAAATCAATGCTAGATTATCGTTATTATCCATCCTTCCTTCCTTGTGATTCGTTACGGCGCAATCAATACTTCCATGCGTTCAGGACCTCCATGTTTTTTTGGGTATTCATCAGAAAAATCGGATCCGGGATTCGGCTCCCATCAGTCGGGCAAGAACTGCGGGTTTTCAGCCTCTCTCCTCTCTCCTGGAGCTTAAGGGGGAGCTTAGTATTCCTGCCTCTGAGGAGCGCGTCACGGCTCATGCGCGCGCTCGGCCAATCAGAGCAATGCGGAAGCGCATGTTGGTTGCCTTAAGTGTTCACGCAGCCCGCTTAGTGACTGTGATGCACGCCAACAGGGTTTGGACGAGTCAGCGTTACATAATAAACGAGACTACATTAGGCTACTCGTAAATTGGCTAACCTATTTTGTTTACTCAGGAGTTCAGGTCATATGAACAGGTCTAGATCAAAAGAGCATAAAAGTGTCTTCATTGTTTAGTTTATATAGGCTACTATCACCAAGCCTTTCACCCCAGGCATTACAGAGCACTGCTCGATCTAGCTAGCTAACGTTATATCAAGATGCAAACAGAATTTGCCTGGTGCCATTACCTTTCCTTTATTCTACTGTATTTCAATAATATTATCTAATATGGTTTTGATTGATTGATTGCAGAATGGGTACAATACAGTACAGCTCAATACACACAATTGTTAAGGGGATGCAGACCAGAGAAAGACTTTCGTCTTGTTTACATCAGGGTCCCCCATTTTCTATTCATCAGGACATATATATGACATACATGACATACAGATAGACAGTACTGCTACATCTATACATTTATGACATACCAGATTTGCAAATACAGTACTGTTTGTGATACAAAAAGAGTCCAGAAAAGAGTATATATATTTGACGTAAAAACTGTACATTGGGGGAGGTTGGGTAAGTGGGGTGGGTGGGGGGGCTGTACATTGGAGGTGGTTCGGTGGGTGGGGTTGGGTAGGAGGGGTGGGGGGGGGGGGGACACTGTACAACTGTACAAGCAAAACTGTACATTGGAATATTGCCAAAACCATACTTGGTCATTTACTGTACATTGGAGGGGGTTGGGTTAGGACATTTACATGGGCCAGTTTCGAATTACAGTCTCCCGTAGGTGTTCTTTGAGAGTGTTTTTTTGAAAGTGGGTAGTGATTCACATTCCTTTACAGCTTTGGGTAGGGCGTTCCACATTGATGTGGCATAATTGCGAAACGTGTTTAGTCCCTTGTTTGAGCCGAATCTGGGTTTAACATGATTTGTGGAGCTCCCTCTGGTGTTGTGATCGTGGTATTCACTGACCTTTGGGAAGTATTTTGACATGTACATGGGTACCTTGGTCGTGTAGTGTATCTTGTAGACCAGGCCCATTGCAAGTTGCTGTACTCTGTCGTCTACTCTAAGCCATCCTAGGTTGTCAAAGTGGGCAGGGGTGAGGTGGGTTCTAGGAGTAAGGTCAAGCAGTAGTCTGACCAGTTTGTTTTGAGATGTTTGTAATTTTGTTTTTAGCGCCTTTGAGGTGCTTTGGTACCATGAGGTGCAAGCATAGTCGTAGTACCCTTGTATGAGTGCTCCTGATTAGCCTCTAGGATGGAGCCCAGGTAGGTAATTTCATCTTTCCTTGTGACAATATTGTCACCCACTGAGCCGAAGAGAATGGACTCTGTTTTGCCCATGTGTAATGATAGTTTGTTATCAGCGAGCCATATGCAGATTTTGCCTAGTTCCGAGCTGAGGGTTTTTTCAACCTGTAACTTGTTCTTTGTTTGTATTGTTTTCATATGCCGTTGAATATGTTGGATCAGATGTAATGCATTGCATTACAAATATATTGCCTTCATGTATGTATTATGAATAATAATATCGGTTCGGATCCTTTGAATGAAATGAAAATATAAACAAACACTGGCCTCGACGTTAGAAAGTAGCACTGCGTTGCATGAAATCACTGAGCCCAGACAGTAGTGGTTAGGCAAAAGATAGTTCCGAGTATATCTGCTTAGAAAACGTAAATGTCTAATTCAATCATTTTTTATTTCTCCATGTGGTAAATACACAGGTCACAACATGTTTACAGGAACGTTTTGGAGTTGTATTTGGAGTGTATTTCGTGACTGTTGGGAAGTAGGGTGGGAACTAGGCTGCTGGAGGAACCTACTTCCAGTGACTGACGCTAAGCTATGCTAACGGTGCGGGTGTTCCCTAAGCCTAATGCATTCACAGAGATGAAAAAGGTATGTATCTTGTTGTCTAACTCCAGGGAAGATGGCAAATAAGCTAATTTCCCAAAATGTTGGCGTTTTCCTTTAATTTAAAATGTACATAAAAACACAAGATTCGAACATGAACAGAGAAATTCGAATTTGAAAAAGAAATAATAATAATAATAACTTCAATAACCTTTTGTGGAGGATACCGGTAAAAACGGTAAAACACATATTCCAAATAATTACTGGTCATGGTTATTTTTAGTCTTTTAATATCTCTCAGGAGTCAACCAGCATGCCGGTGTGACTAAGTGACGTCATTTGTTTGACGAGGTCTGGCGGAGAATTTCCTGAACGATCATCGAAAGAGCAGGCCTGAAACTACATAGTAGCTAGTTTTGATTTGGTGTTGATAGCCCAAGAAATAATTGAAACAGGATAATTTCAATTCGATGCTAAATAAGGTTTTTACGCATGCGTAAATTGTACTCTATTTGTATTATTATCTTCGCCGTTTTTGATCACGCTAGTCTTTTGGAGTGCGTTTTGAGTTGTTTTGTGCCGTTTCAGAGGAGGATTATGAGGCAAGGTAAGAAAATAATTGTTTATACATATAATTGTTTGTACATAGGCAACCTGAAGGCGCATTTTCATTGTTTCTAATGCTTCATGGAGCATGTTTACATTTGCTCAGCCTCATAGTAGAAAAACACATCTTCTAAAACAGTTTGTGTTGTACAGTATGCAGTATACAGTATGTATGTACAGTATGAAAACAAACGGTCAGGTCATATAGGGGACTGTGCTGAAAATAATTACCGGTATACCAAACAGACCATGGTAAAAAAAAGTTGCCAAAACGTTGAAAATAGCTTAGACTCAAGGTTTTTCTTTTACACTGAAATTCGAATTCGAACTTGTCTACAATTCTGCAACGAATATCGAATTCGATTTTTTGTTAAAGTGACAGCCCTAATAAGTAAGTATATAGAATGATTATATGCAGGTATATTCAGACAGATATAGATATATATATACTGTACGGTAAATATTAAATATTAATACTATAAGTATACAGAGTAACAAAATGAGTGCTATGTTTGATATTGACCATTTTTGACCATTACTTTATTTATATTTGTGGTGTAAAACAATATCTTTCTTTTCACAGATACACGTTTTTAAGAATTAAACTAATCAAATGCCAAGTCCCCAATTTATCTTGTAATGGAACTGACAGATGAACAGACTTTTATGATCAGAAAATACCATTGCCCTAGTACTTGTAAGTACTTGGTATGTGTAACACTGATTGATAGAGTATTTTAACCTGGTATTGGGTAGGAAGTCCCATTTCAAAAAAGTTCCATCCCTTAGATAGTGTAATAGTTTTGTAGTTTGTTTTTCTGTTCTTTTTTTAAGTCACACTACAATGAGTGTAGGGCAGTATATACTCTATAGAGGCTATTAAGTAGCCAGACAGAAAACCACTGGTGGTGAGTCCAAGGTAGTCACTTTCTATTTCATTAGAATGTACAGTGAATTCTACCCCTACAAAATTGCAATTCGAAAAACCTTTGACATGGTTTACACCATTGCCATTTTGTCATCGTTTTGGTGTTGTGTACAGGTCCCAGTATCAGTAGGGGTGGGGATCTGCACGGATTACCCAATTCGATTTCCATATTTCCACATTTGATTTAGATCCGATTCAATTAGGGTTGATGGCATTGGTTTCAGGGGAACCTGCTATTGTTGTCAAAAAGATGTCATTTGGTCCTCCATTTCTGCAGTCAGTTCTGTAGAACCTGACATCAGCAGGATGGTATGCTATAAGTAATGTTTAGCAGAGATCTTGTCATATCGACTGAAAAACGGAATAGATTACTGTAGATCGTTGTTGGGATTTTAAGAATTGTTTTGATAAAAAATAAATTATTCACAACAGCAGTGCTGCCATTTTGTAGAGGACACCTATAGCTTTCGATGAGCGTTGGATTTTTTCCAAACGACACTTCCCAAAAGCCTCTATGGTGTTTCAAGCACATTGCTTCTGTATGAATTTTTTTTATATCTCTTATTATTCGGGATAATAAACCACAACACTTAATGTTATTAACATATATTTTAGCATGTAGCAACAATTAGATTTGAAATTAGTTTCAAAACGGTTGCACCCTGATAAAAATAAAAAAGCTACTGTACATACAGTAGATTTCATTATCTGTTCTTAACACTTTGAATGCCCATCACGAGATATCTCAGGTTATCAGAATTCTCGTTTAATTTTTTTTATTAGCGATCTGAATTCATATTTCATCAACCGAATCTACCGTTGGTAAGCCTGCCCCACCAGGCACTCAGATGTGAAAAAAGCGCCCCCCTATCGTCTCCCAGATGGTAATGCACCCTTTTGGATTGGACTCAATGAAAATGGATGAGAAAAAAAAACTCCGGAATCCACATTTTACTTCTCACGCATGTAACCGGAGCCGATCAGATTCATTCTGGACCCTCAGCACAGCGTGTAATATGTGTTTTACAGTATACGCGTTGGATAAATAAAAGGATCGATTTTTGGAATGGCGATCAGGAATCGGAATAATCCATTTGGATACGATCTGATCTCAGGTAAGGAATCTATTTGACCAGTCTTAGGATAATCAGACCTGTTTTCACGGAGATATAAGCTTTTCCCCTATATGTGATATGGCTGTTTTGACTGTGCGATCGATCAGGAACTAAGATAATCGATTTTCAGCTTGCGGCACCAGCGTGCATACGTACACATATACTATCGATAATCTAGCGCAGGGGTTCCCAAACTTTTCAGGCCGGGACCCAGAAAATAAGGCGTCAGAGAGCCGCGGCCCAATGCACATAGTCAGGCTTTTTTTTTTTTTTTTTTTTTGCCAGGTGACCGATTTTTTAAGCCAAATATCACTTCAATCCTATTAACACTTTCAGCGCCACGCCTGGTTTTCCATTTTACCGCTTGAATGCCACCATCGGCGCCAATGTTAACGTTAATATCGCCTAATCTATGTTTTAAATTATGGCTATGTGTCGCATTATCAAAGACTATTTTCCAGTCAGTGCTGTGAAGGCAGATTGTTTTTTTATCGCGTCGTTGCCGTTTCAGAGCAGTTTGAAAAGCCCCTGTTTTGATATAAAAAACAGCTCATTCTGGAGCATTCTATGAAAATCGTCTTTTAGTGGAATATTCCAAAACGTTGATATTCGTCGGCCTTTTTATGAATCGTTTTCAAATAAACGCTAGATGATCAATATTATACGTGCACGCACGCACATTACGGCCGCGCACTGATAATCGCTCCGTTGATTTCCTCACGGACTTTTACAGTGAAACCGAAAGAAGACATTTCACAAAACAGCTTATAAGTTAACTTCATCAAACTTACTCTGATTATCCTACCACTGATAACATAGAGTCCTTACCTGACATCAGATGGTATCCAACTGGTATATTCCAATTCCTGATCACCATTCGAAAAAATCGATACGTGTATGGATCCAACGCGATACAGTAGAACTCCATGATCCGCGGGGATCTGAGGCTCCAGAATGAACTCTAGTAACCCCGGCTGGATCAGTGAACTGGAAAATGTGGAGTACCGGATTTTTTTCCCCATTCATTTTCATTGAGTCCATTCCAAAATCACTTATGTCATCTGGGAGACGACAGGGGGCGCTTTTTTCCACAGTGATCGCCGGCGCCCCTCGGCTATACTCGGGTAGGCTCGGGTGATGCAATAATTTTTCAGATCGCAAAAAAAATAAATAATAATAATTCCGAGAAATCTCGTGAGTGGCATGCAACCACCTATAAAAAAAAACGAGAAATCTCGTGAGTGGCACTGAAAGTGTTAAGTTACTTCAAGTTAGTTATTCATTTATATGTGCTATTTATGAGAGGGCTAACTTGTTGCAAAATAATAATGATAATAATAATAGCCTCATTAAAATACTATTGTTGCTTCGGTTGTTTTCAGCGTTTTATGTGCATAATCTGTTATTTAGTTTGAAATGTTCGTTGAAATAAGTAGATTTTTCGTTTTTGTTTATTTATTAAGTTAATATAAAACTATATAGTCACATTTTAGAATACAATAGAATAGAATTTTAGAATACAACTAGAAACACTGTCCTGGCCTGCTTCTAAGTTCAGTGGCCTGGAAAAAAAGAAAAAAAAGAAAAAAAGAAATAAAAATAAATCGATTTTTTTTAATCATCTCGCGGCCCTCCCGTGGCTGCTCGCGGCCCACCTTTGGGTCGCGACCCCGACTTTGGGAACCACTGATCTAGCGTTTATTTGAAAACGATTCATAAGTAGGCCGAAAAATGACAACGTTCTAGAACAGTGGTTCTCAACTGGTCTAGCCTCGGGACCCAACATTTTCCTTAGTCATTAAGTCGCGACCCAAATTTTTTAACCACTATGATTTATTTCAATTTTCTTTTTTGCAGGAATACGCAATCTTTCATGCACTGTTAAAAACATGAAATAAACACAAAAACTATGGCTAAAAACCCAATGAAATAAAATAATAAATAATATGCTTCTTAGCAGATTTCTTAGCTTAACATAACAGACCTAAGTTTGGGGGAACTAATGGGATAACTGGGGTTGCAACAAAAGTGCAACTAGGGCTAAAAACGCAATGAAATAAAATAATAATAATAATAATAATAATAATAATAATAATAATAATAATAATAATAATAATAATAATAATAATAATAATAAATAATTATGCTTCTTAGCAGACTTCTTAGCTTAACATAACAGACCTAAGTTTGGGGGAACTAATGGGATAACTGGGGTTGCAACAAAAGTGCAACTAGGGCTAAAAACACAATGAAATAAAATAATAATAATAATAAATAATATTTGCTTCTTAGCAGACTTCTTAGCTTAACATCCCAGGGAACTAATGGGATAACTGCAGATGTTTGCTCCTGACAAGAGTCTCAAAGTCTGGGGTGACTCAAAGCAACTCTGAGGTCATGCTCAATGTCCAATCTGTTCCTCTGCTTTGTCTTCAGCTGGACCAGAGCTGAGAAGCCACTTTCACAAAGATAGGTAGTGCAAAAAAAAAAGATTATATTAAAAAAAAAAAAAAAAAAAAAAAAAAAAAATGTAGCTTTTTTTTTAAACTTTTTTACACACACATCCGCGACCCACTCAAAATGGCCCCGCGACCCACCAGTTGAGAAACACTGTTCTAAAATATTACAGTACAGGGCGTTTATCAGGGATTCTTTTTTTCCCCCTTGAAAACGAGGGCTTTTCAAAATGCTATAAAACGGAAATGAACCGATAAAAAAACAATCCGCTTCGACAATGTTGACTGGAAATGAGTCATTGATAAGCGACGGGCAGATTAGACACATAGCCATAATTTAAAACATAGATTAGGCGATATTAACGTTAACATTGAAGTGGATGGTGGGCATTCAAGCACTAAATGTGCGCCCCCTGCTGGGCACTGAAAGTGTTAATGCACGCCTGGTGATACTAAATCCAAATTGAACTCGGGCATTTGAAATATAAGATTTGGCACAATCCATAAATGTGCGAATTGGCTATAATAAGGTAATTTATAAGCCTGCTATTTTTTTTTTTTTTATTGATATTTTTTGCACAAATCTCTCCAATATTCAAAACATCTCTTTCCACATCATCATATGCAATTTCCAGGATTTGCCTTTTTCTTTTTTGTAAGAACATACAAAACATGTAAAGGACTCATACAAATACATTAACAACTGACATGGAAAATAAAAAAAGACTTACGAAAAAAGAAACATACTATACTATACATTATGCGTATACATCCCTGATATATATACTTTGCATGTAGACCGAACTACCTTCGAGCAGGTATGTGCTGCATCCTCTATCGGGATGCCACCCTTCTCCATATTGCATGTGAGAGAAAGCGCCCCAGACACATGCAGTTGTGCATGATAACATGCATGCACGCATGTCTCCAACACATGTATGTGGGTACGTGTATCACGTAAGCATGTGTACATGCCTCATATGTGTGTGTGTGCATCTTCCTGGTATGTGACTGTACTCCTATCTCTTGTGTGTGTCTCGTATCCATGTGTGCCTCTGCCCCCTATGTGAGTGTATATCTCAGACGTGTATATATATGTGCGTCTCAGCTACGTATGTGTGTGTCTCCTATATACATGTGTATCCCCCATATGTGTCAGTGAAAGCCTATACTTCAACTATGTGTATATGTAGGTGTGTGTATGCCTATTTCCTATAAGTGAGTATGTGCATGTATGTGTGCCCCTGACGTGTATAACTTATCCTTGTGTATATGAGTGTGTGTAAGCCTATTATGTACACATATGAATATGTGTATCCTAGATACTTGTATGCGGCTATACCTGCGCACATGTGAGTGTGATAGAGACAGTGACCGTTCCATAGATACACCATCCGGTCATAAAATACATGTACATACATACACAATACATTATAAAGCACAAGTACCATCAGATCAGATCCCCTTTTTCATATTCATCCTTGATAACATTGTAATCCCACCTTAATCATTTGTCCCCAGACCGTTCAGTCAGGTGTAGAAAACTGTCCCATACCTCAGCGAAAATATCCTCTCTCCCTGCGACTCTATACGTCACCCTTTCATATGATGCTGTCCGGAACATTAGTTCCATCCATTCTTTAAAAGTAATATCAACAGGTGATTTCCAATGTCGTAATGCAATTCTACATCCTGATATCATGGCCATTCTATACCACATTCCCCGGTATTTAGGATAAGCCTGCTATTCTATATTCTATAATAATATTTCAAATTGCATGGGTCCGGATGGCAGAATTCAGTACTGTATCTACAAAACCTTCTGTTTAATCATCTTCCCTTTATTCATTTCCTTCGATTTTTCACATCAAGAAGGTACTGAACGAGCTCAGTGGCAGTTTCTTATGTCTGGTCATTTTTAGCATGGTGTTATTCACTGTCAAAGATGCAAAGAAAAATCATAATTCATATTCTCCTTTGTTTCATCACAATTTAAGCAAGCCTAGTTGTAACTGAGGGGTACAATTCCCTGACTGTATTGATAAGTATGGTATCATTAAACCACTACCGCTTTATGTACTTTAATTACTGGCCATACAGTACATGATATATAAATATGATGAACACTTCCCACAATGAATCGGTTCCACACAAAGTGGTAATTAAGTATTTATTGCAGCAAAAGGTACATAATATACTTCTCTATTTTACTTTGGATGCGCTTATAAGGCAAAGGAATGTGCGTAGGCAAATCAATAATGAATGTCCATTCTCTGGTTACGCAGGAGGTAATTATACAACCTGAATCTTAGGGAATTATATCTATGGTACACTAGTAATATATAGCGGGAGATACTGGAAGGGTCCCCCCGGTTGTAAGCCAGCAGGGGTAGAGGATCTGTCGGTAGTAGAGAGTCTGGTCAACGATGACTAAGGAGACTCCAAGTACAGGAGACGGTGCAATAGTCTCTTGATCCACAGACGAATACAGCTGTTCTCCGTAGACTGTAGCTCCACAGTGAAGAAAGCTAGCCGGCCTCAGGCTCTCTGAGGCGCAGACTCGACGTGGCTCCTCACAGGGTAAATCCCACACGTGTAGGCGTCTGCGATTCTCCGCTCCATAAATCACAGGACCAAAACAAATATAATCCAGCCGCAAAGGGCTATGTAGTCGTCGGGTAGATTAATCCAGTGTACATGTCCACACGGTTCTCGTCTAGGTCTCCTCGGGTGAAAGCGCCATGAAAGCAGCCCAGCCTGGATAAGCACTCTAGCTGGTACGAGGAAGCGTTGGTGATGCTGGTCACTGTAGAACTTTAGCCGCACGATACACTATACACAAATAGACTATTACTGACTTAATAGAAATATGTCGCACTCAACGGTATAGCGCCAAACTCTGACAATTCAGTTATTAATTCGCACGCGGTCTCAATGCTCTTATTTGGGGCCAAACAGGCCATACTTCACCGCACGGAGTATCGTGGGTGAGGCTTCAACTTATTGGGTAACTCTACTTCTGTATTCACCTGCGCCATATTTATATGCACGGCGAACAATCTAGTGCCAACCTCATTTCTGTCTCGTATTCCTGGGCAAGGCCGGGCATGTACAGACATGTCTTGACGGTGGCTTTGAACCTGACTCCGGAGGCATGGCCCTGGCGCCTGTGGACCGCTGTCCAATAGGAGAATGAAATATTATGGTCTGGTCTAGGCTAAAGGGATATTCCGTGTATATGTACAAGGAATATACAAGGGATATCAAACGATATACAAATATTATGCAATATATATCAATCAATAAATATATATATTCGGTTTAATCTGATCCTTTGTAACACTAGTAATAGACACAATATTTCTGACACTGGGAATACATTCACTGCGGTCCATAGATGTCCCTAGATACCAAGAACATGCAAATAGACCTTGTAGAAGTGGAGCAATCTTCCATTTACTTAGGTATGTATTTTAGGCAGATTTTCAGAAAATAGGGCTCCGGGCTTAAGAGGTTAATTAGTAGAATGAGATTGAAGATGGAGTGACTTACAGTGTTGCTGAGATGCATTAGCTCCATGTACCACTTGCCCTGCAACAGAGCAGATATCACAGAAATGTTGACGCACAACATGGAACATGGTTGCAAACAGCTGCATGTCTGTATGCGTCTGTGCACGGACGTCTGTATGTGTCTATGTGTCTGTGCACGGACATCTGTGTGTGTCTGTATGCGTCTGTGTGTGTGTCTGTGCACGGACGTCTGTGTGTGTGCATGCAGTTCTATTGACATTTTCTACAGCCCAGGTATGTGCTGGTGAGCTGGGAAGCTGTTAACTAGTGTGTGTCGGTCCTTACCTCATCATGGCTACTGTTAACTAGTGTGTCAGCCCTTACCTCATCATGGCTACTGTTAACTAGTGTGTGTCGGTCCTTACCTCATCATGGCTACTGTTAACTAGTGTGTCGGTCCTTACCTCATCATGGCTACTGTTAACTAGTGTGTGTCGGTCCTTACCTCATCATGGCTACTGTTAACTAGTGTGTGTCGGTCCTTACCTCATCATGGCTACCGACAGTTAGTACAGGATCCAGGACAAAATGGAAGGTCAGCTTACAGCCCTGCAGGGTCACAGGCTTGTCTGTGTTGGCCAGCACAAAATCACAACAGTTGTACCACTGTGGGAACCTCACAAAGGCCTGGAGGAGATGGGGGGAAAGAGGGAGAGATCAGTGCTGTCACCTGATTGATGGTCATGTCAGTGTCCACCAGCTAGCCATTGAGACAGGCCGGCATGAAATAACCAGGCTAGCCAGAGAAAACAGACTGTATTCATTGTACCTCAGGAGAGGAAGAGAAAACAGTGTATTCATTTGTACCTCAGGAGAGAAAACTGACTGTATTCATTGTACCTCAGGAGAGGAAGAAAATAGGGTTCGACTGATATATCAGTTTGCCATTACAGACCATTGTTAAAGTAACGGTGATGATTTGTTGATTAGAGCAACAAATTGCTTAGTGGACAAAGTCCAATGACTGCTAGTGGACATCAAAGTCTTTAGTGGAGGACAAAGTCCAATGACTGCTAGTGGACATTATGGCTGTCCCCGAAGCCTGTTTTTGGGATTCGAACTTCGTCAGGGTTTTGCGAACGGACATTCGAACCTTCGTTTTTAATAAAATTAAATAAAATGTAAATGTATTTATATTATATATTTTTTTTATATACTCAAACTAAATCCTCAATTTGAATAGAGTGATTAATCTGATTAAATGTGTATTTTTTCTTTTATTAAATCAACTTTCCAGCCCCAGACCCAGCCCAGGGAGAAGCCCCAGCCCAACTAAATCAATTAAATCCACTTTCTAATGAATATAACCCATCAGTTTCTTTTAATACTATAATATTAGTGTAGCCTACTCTGTATCTGCAACTGTGAAGAAAAACCCCATTGGTTTAAACAGAATGAATAGATTTTTTTTTATAAAAAATAAAACTATTTCTTTTAATAAAAAAAAAAAAATTCGAATGTTGATTTAGAATTCGAATGCCAACGTAATGAACAAAGGTTCGAACATTCAAACGTTTGGGCTCAGCCCTAGTGGACATCAAAGTCTTTAGTGGAGGACAGCCCTACTGTGTGTGTCTTACCCTCCTCTGAAAGGGCAGGATGAAGAAATTGAAGCGTCCCGGGATGTAGCCCCAGGGATCGGCCAGGGTGACAAGGTCCTCCACGTTGCACCCGTTTGTAGGCAGACCGGTAACCATAGCAACTGTATGGTTAGCCATAGAGCGACTATTCATAAGACGAGTGATGACCTAGAATTGAGGGAGAGGAAGGACTGTAACATATAACCATATCACATGAAGAGTGGAAAAAAAACAAAGCTGATCATACCCATATACAAGACAGGATTTTTGTCAACAGGGGTAGGAGCATTCATAGTTCTGCATGCATAGAGTGTGGACAGTCCAAACATTGTACACAACTAGAGGAGTGATCAGAGCTTGCGATTATTACCATGCCATCATCATTGTAATTGTAATCCATGTCCTAGTGTTCAATATTGTATTATTGTATAAAAATTAAGGCTGTCAATCTATTAAAATATTTAATCTGATTAATCGCATGATTGTCCATAGTTAATCGTGATTAATCGCAAATTAATTGCATATTTTGCATCTGTTCTAAATCTACCTTAAACTGATCTTTTTCAAGTTTTAATACTCTTATCAACATGAGTCAACAAATGCTTGCTTTATGCAGCCATTTAACACAAAAGGATGACCCTCATGCATTGCAAATTTGCATCAAATTCAAAACAGAGTGATGCACAAAATAACTTAAAAGAAAATAATAATTTTCGAGCCCAGCTCTCGGCGTTGCTACCAGCTTGGCTGGTTGTTCATACTAATACAATTGGCAGTATTAGGGGGTGGGAAGCTGGTGGGTGGGGATCGGACGTTGTGGACAGCGACTCCTACAGGTCGGTTGGTGCGCCTGCGCAGTAGAATCAGGAAGCGACAAGGGCGGCGTGTCCCTCCCACGCAGACCCTCGCCGCTGAGAGATCGCGCTATGCAGGTGAAAAGATGCGACGGATGCCTCCTCGAGTACCGGAGGGGACACGTGATGCAAGGCTTCGTCCACATTGCAGCCGGCTTGTTGGAGGTATGGCCTAACAACGTTCGAGACAGGGGAGGGTAGAATTGGACAATGCGAAATTGGGGATGGGAGAAAAATAGAAAAATGGGGAGAAAAAGTAGATAAAAAATAATAATAATAATAATTTAAAACAATGAATAAAGTGTGCATGAAATAATATAGGCCATACGGTGAAAGCTGAGAAGTGGCTAGAAAACAATTCTCATTCCCACCTCGGCGGACTACACAATTTTCACTCTGGGCTAAAGATCTATTGTTGTAGATTTAGGAATAAAAAGTTCTCCATTTACAATCCTGCCAGTTTTGTGCAATCATAATTTTAAAGTCGGGACTAGATTTTTCCTCGCAAACGGATACGTGGTCATATTGGTGCAAGTTCGGTCACGTATCTTGCGCTCGACCACTAGCAGCTCTCTTTGTTGCCTAGTTACAGACAACAAGAGATTTGTGGAACAAAACGAGTTAACTTTGACAGCCTTATAAAAATTAAAATACCAGTGACAATTCTGAACTATGGTCTTAATCCTAACTAACCTAGAACTATGGTCTTAACCCTAACTAACCTAGAACTATGGTCTTAACCCTAACTAACCTAGAACTATGGTTTTAACCCTAACCTAGCGCATCAGCTATAATATAGATTTACTGTACATACTAACCCCAAACCTGTCTAACCAAGGGCGTCAACTATGTACTTGGTTTAACTCCTTTTCTGATGCACATACAGTTCAAACTTTTGGTGGAAAAAGATATAAGAGATAGAGAAGTAAAGAGATAGATGTGGAGATAGAGATGTAAAGAGATAGCGATGGAGAGAGATAGATATGTAGAGATAGAGGGAGAGATAGAGATGTAAAGAGATAGTTAGAGAGATATAGATGTACAGTATATATAGAAGTAAAGAAATAGATATAAATAGATAAAGATGTAAAGAGATAGAGATGTAAAGAGATATAGATGTAGAGAGATAGAGATGTAGAGATATAGATGTAAAGAGATAGAGATGTAGAGATAGAGATGTAAAGAGATATAGATGTAGAGATATAGAGGTAGAGATAAGATATGGAAAGAAATAAATAGATAGAGATGTAAAGAGATAGAGGTAGAGATAGGGGTGGGCGATATATCGAGTATACTCGATGTATCGCGGATTGTTCTACTCGAGATGTAGTACTGTACTATATCGCGAACATCGAGTATTAGTTTATATGGTGCCGCCCGCGGCCGAGAGACACTCGCAGTGCTTTCCTCGAGAAGCGCTGCAGAGTGCAGACTCCTGCTTTCCTCTCTCTCACACACCCGCGGCCCGCCCACTCTACGTCACACACACACACACACACACAGAGACAGAGAGGCGGTGCCAAGTCAGCGGCTCAGTGCACATGTTGTTTGGAGGAGACGGGGAATGAGGAAAGAAGAGTTTAGCGAGTTATTTATTTTATTTATTCCGAAACGACAATGGAAGATGGAGGTGCCACTGCCGAGGCGGATGAACTGGTTCCAAAAAAGAACAGTACTGGATCTGTAACTGAGGGGTACAATTCCCTGACTGTATTGTTAGATATGGTATTTAATACCACTACCTCTTGTACTTTAACTTCTGGCCATCCAGTACATGATATAAGTATTGTTGTGAAGGGCCAGATTAAACCGAATATATATATTTATTTATATATATATATTTAATTGTATTTGTATATTCTCTAATATTCCCTGATATCCCTTGTATATTCCTTGTACAATATGCATTGAATATCCATTCTAGCCTACTGAACATCCCATAATAGTCTCCATTCTACTATTGGTCGAGACCTTGGTGCCAGGCTGCCATACCCCCCAGACCCAGTTCAAACGTACCGCTCAACATGTACGAACAAGTCCTAGTTCCGCGTAGGAATCTGGCTACCGCACCACTAACGGTACTATTTGTTCATAGTGCGTATATATACTGCGCTACTAAAGTAGGACTTCCTTTTCAGTCCAGTTTCTTACCCTCCAATAGAGTGACAGACGTAAAGCCTCCCCGCGACGCCACGTGTGGGAGTAAGGCCAAGTTCGGCCTACCATCGGTATTGAGACATCGTGTATATTAATATTTGAATAGTCATATTTGGCACTATATCGTCGAGTTGGACGTAGTCTATTAAGCTAATAATAGTCTGTTAATATATAGTGCTTCGTGCGGTGAGAATACTATCGTAGTCAGTACCCCATCGTTTCGGGCAGAGAACTGGCTGCTTATCCAGGATGGTCGACCCCATGTGAGACTGCATCCGAGGAGCCCCAGAGCCGACGAGCGAGTGGACCTGTATACCGGATTATTCTACCGACGACAGCCCGCCTTCCCAGGCACGGATTATGCTTTGTATACAGTGATTATTCCATGGATAAAGACCCCCGACACTGCCGTGTGTTGGAACCCCCCCCCTGGAGAGGACGCAAGGTGAGGAGACGCTCTGCAAGACGAGGTCGCTTCACGTCTCTCCCCCGTGGACCGGAGAGAGCCGGCTCACAGAGAGTCCAACTGCTTTCATCTGTGGTCCAAGGATCGCTGGCGCACCGAACTGCACAACTGTGGGTTCACCCAGGATACCCTTGGCCGGACGAGGCAGCCAGACTCTACCCCCCCCCCCCCCCCCCTCCTACTTCTGTTGTCTTACAAGCGACCGGATTACCCCCCTTAGTGTATCCAGTCTTATAATCATTAAAGTATCATTGCTGTTATTCCTTAACTATTCCAGGTCGTATATTTACCACCTGCGCCATCAGAGATTGGACATTCTCTATTGATATACCGACGAATACTCTTTGCCATAAAAGTGCATACTATTTCAATTCATAAATGTAATTAAGTGATTAAGTGCTTGCTCTACACACCATTGCTGTGTAGGAATAAATACATACTTCGACTTCGTACATTTGTGTTGGATCCGTTTCATCTACGTGAGAGTGTTTATCATAATATATTTATGCCGAGTACTGGGTGGCCGAATATAAAGTACAAAGGTAGTGGTAGTAAGTATCATATCTAGTAATACAGTCAGGGAATTGTACCCCTCAGTTACAATTGGTCCTTCGAGCCGGAGGGTAATTAGTGTAATATTAATATAGTGTTATTAATATTGAAATGGCCTATGATGAACACTCCACGAAACGATCCTCCTAACCAACGCCCGCAGCGCGAACGACGGCTCCCTCAGTACTTAGAGGCTTACGCTGTCAGTCAACAACCTAGTCTTCTACTAACAGTAAACGCGGTAAAACTAGAAAGTAAAAGTATGTCTAACCCCAACGCCCAGACTACCCCGACCATAGAGGCCCCTACGGGTTCTAATGTAACTGACCAAGTTCACGGTGGGGACCAGTGGGAACCAGACATGACTTCACACCCCGCCAGTACTGAAGAAGTAGTCCCCGATGAGTCCCGGGAGGAATACAACGCTACCGAGAGAGAACTCGGCACGGAAGAAGACGGGGAGAGCACCGTGGAGATAGAGCTCCAAGGCTCCGCAAGGAGTACCCCGAGGGAAGGCTCCCCTAAACAACCGCCTTCTCCCAGCGAGGCAGAGAGGACCCTACAGCAGGCCTTCCTCATCAGCCTGAACGCCGCTGCTGAACGCGACCGACTGCAGATCCAGCAGCGGAGCGAAGAAGAGCATATACGTCTAGAAATAAGACGCATTCAGAGGGAAGAGAATGTGGCCCGAGACCGAGCAGACAGCCAGCGAGCAGCTGCTGGTGCTCTACGGGACGCAGAGCGCGACAGACAGCAAGCGCAACTAATAGAACAGCTGATCAGACGGACAACACCCTCTCCCTCCGCCAGAGGCTCCAGGAACTCGTCTAGACACACCTCCAGGGCGGCATCCCCTAGCCGAGTAAACAACCCTGAACTTGACCAACAGACGAGGTCTATACCCCCCACAGACCACCTCCCCCCACCGGTCCAAGCGAGACCTAGCAACCGGGAAGGAGCAGCATATCCTGTGGAGAGGCTAAACCAGAGACTACAAGCACTGGATGACCTAACTGAAGACGAAGAGGAAGAGGAGGAGAACCACGCCCGACGACAGCACAGTACTCTACCGGACCAGGAGGTCCGGTACAGCCCAGGCTATACTCCCGCGGAGCTGCGCTACAGACCCCCGACTATATACACGGGTGAGCACGACGCACGACCCGCACCGAGGAACAGCACCTGGACAAGCGGGCCATGGTACACTGCCGGTACCAGCCCATACCAAGGAGCGGGAGGAGACTCGCCTAGGAGGCCTCTCCCCCAACGCTCGCCGATGTATCCACAGTCAGCGTCATACATTGGCACGCCTATGGTACCCGACTTCACCCAAGAGAACCGGGCCCAGTATACAGAACTCCGCATGTGTCTGGAGACCATGTTGGTGGATGTATTGGATGAACGCCACAAATACGCCATCCTACTGAAGCACTTAAAGGTACCCAGCGCACATAATATAGCGCTCGCCTACGCGACTTCCACCACCCCATACACAGCAGCGCTGGTAGCATTGGACCAGAGGTATGGGCGCATATGGGATTACGTGATCCAGGAGATCCGACACATCGACCGCTTACCCCCAGCAATAGACAATCGAGCACTGGACGACCTGTCCATCAGAGTGCAGTCCCTGGTAGGGATGTTGGGAGCGCAGAGAGAGAAGGGGAGGCATGAACTTTACGCCAACTCAAATGTGGAAAGGATCTTGGAGAAGCTGCCGCCCGCTCGACAGGAGTGTTTTAGGCGGCAGAGAGACCACCGAGACCCGAATGGCCCCGAACCGAACCTCCTCGATCTAGCAGACTTCCTGGCGAGAGAAGTCAGCAGCCTACGGCTAGATACATTCGGACGGAGCACCCCTGGCTCCAGAGAAGGAACCAGACGACTAAATGATGGAAGAAGATCGGTGACTGTGATGCACCAATCGGAGTCAGTACCGAGCAGCAGGAGCCACAGTACCCCCTCCAGAACGGAGAAGTGGAAGATAGTGTGCCCCTACTGTGAGAAAGAACACTGGCTAGCGCAATGTGACTCCTTCCCCAAGCTGAACGCGGAGGAAGCAAGTCAATGGATAAAGTCCAACAAGCGCTGTTTTCGCTGTGCGCGCTCACACATGGCAGCCGAATGCCGCTTAAAGAAAAGGTGCACCAAGTGCGATGGAGCCCATCTGGACATACTTCACGACAGTAACAGACGGCGCCCTTCACCCGCACCATCCAGCAGCAAAGCGAGCGTCATGTACATCGATCCCGCCAGCAGCAGTGGAGCCCGAGTACTCCT
The DNA here is from genome assembly GCF_963971535.1 of Notolepis coatsorum. Classification (NCBI taxonomy): domain Eukaryota; kingdom Metazoa; phylum Chordata; class Actinopteri; order Aulopiformes; family Paralepididae; genus Notolepis; species Notolepis coatsorum. The sequence goes on along the minus strand of NC_140165.1, from coordinate 92,917,551 downwards.
AAAAGTAGTGCGTGTGACACTAAGCTACCAGAATAAAGTCCTGGACACTTACGCCGTCCTCGATGACGGGTCAGAGAAGACCCTTCTGCTCGCCTCCGCTGCGGCCCAGCTAGGGCTGCGGGGAAGCGAAACCCAAATGACAATTCGGACAATAAGACGAGATTTGAAGACGATAAAGGGCGAGAATGTCTCATTCTCTATCGCAGCAAGCGGCCAGCCTGAGCGACGGTACCAGATTACAGACGCTTTCACCAGCCAAGAAATAGGACTGTCGCGGTACACATACCCCGTCGCCAAGCTGATGGAGAAATATGCACATCTGCGCAAGTTACCGATCCCGCTCATAGACAATGCTATGCCGACCCTGTTGATAGGCTCCGACCATGCAGACCTCATTGTCCCGATAGACCGGGTTCATACCGGACCCCGAGGCTGTCCTGCAGCAGTCGAGACCCGTTTGGGATGGACTCTCCAAGGCCCGCTCGCCAAATCTCTCAACCGAAGTACAGCCACTAGATGTCTCCACTCCCGAGTCACAGAGGGAGAAACCGCACTCCTGCAACACGTAGAGCGGTTATGGACCTTGGAACAAATGCCCTTTAAGAACGGAAAGAAAGACATTCGCTCTAAAGATGACATTTACGCCATTCACCTCCTCGAGACAGGGACCAAGAGAGTCCCGGTCAACGGCGTGTTGAGATACGCCACGCCACTCCTGCGGCGAGAAGGAATGCCTACTTTCCACGCCAAGACAGACGCCACAGAACGGTACCTGCTGAACACGGAGCGGCGCTTAGCCAAGAACCCCGCCCAAGAGAGTGTATACCGCGCTGAGATTGAGAAGCTCATCACAGCGGGACACGTCACAAAGATGGACATTAAAGAGGCTGACCAGACCACTGAATCGTGGTACGTGCCTCACCACAAGGTCCATCACAACGGTAAAGACCGCATAGTATTTAACTGCAGCTACCAGATCGGATCCCAAAATCTGAATAAAGAGTTACTGCCCGGTCCCACACTCGGCCCCTCCCTACTCGGCGTTCTACTCCGCTTCCGCCAGGAAAAGGTGGCCATCAGCGGGGACATTAAAGGAATGTTCCTGCAGGTGAGATTAGTAGAGGAGGACAAGCCCCTGTTACGGTTCCTATGGAGAGAGAAGCCAGGAGATGAGCACCCAGCCATCTACCAATGGGAAGTCCTCCCCTTCGGAACGACGTGCAGCCCCTGCTGTGCTACATTTGCACTACAGAAACATGTAGCAGAGGACCCAGCAGCGGACGAAGAGGTCCGACACAGCGTAAAGAACAGCTTCTACGTAGACAACCGTCTACAAAGCCTTTCAACCCAGGAAGAAGCCGAGGCTCTCCTGATTAAACTCCGCGCCTCATTGATCAAAGGCGGCTTTGATCTCAGGCAGTGGGCCAGCAGCGATCCGCAAGTACTGCGCAGCCTCTCCTCCGAGGACAAGGCAGCCAGCAGCGAGACCTGGATGGCTACAATCCCGGGAGAAGCCCAGGAGATGACCCTGGGATTGGTGTGGCGATTCAAAACAGATTCGCTTCACTACAGACACAAGCCCCTGACTACGGAGCAGGGAAGGCCGGCGGCGGCGCCGACCACCAGACGGAGTGTGTACACAACACTCGCCCGACAATATGACCCGCTAGGATGTATTCTACCGTACGCCACCAGGGCAAAAATGATTGTACGAGCATTGTGGGACAAGGACCAGGGCTGGGACGACCCCATTCCCGCACATCTTGCATCCACCTGGAGAGAGTGGGAGATGGAGCTCCACTCACTCCCAGGCGTTAATATGCGCCAAAGCTACTTCCCACCCACGGTGAGGCCAGAGACATGTAAAATGGACTTACACGTCTTCAGTGACGCCTCAGAGGTCGCATACGGATCAGTAGCCTACTTGCGGGCCCAAGAAGAGGGGGGAGAGATCTACACAGCATTTGTCCTCGCCCGCTCGAGAATAGCCCCACGCAAGCAACAATCTATCCCACGCCTAGAGCTCTGCGCAGCCCTAGCCGGAGCGCACCTAGCCACGCTCATCCAACGTGAGCTCACCATACCGGTGTCTAGAACAATCCTGTGGTCAGATTCCACGACAGTACTCGCCTGGATCAAATCGGACTCATGCAAGTACAAAGTCTTCGTGGGAATCAGAGTCACCGAGATTCAAGACTTAACCGAAGAGTTAACCGGAGAAACAGAGTGGCGCTACGTTGATACAAAACAGAACCCCGCTGACGTCATCACCCGGGGAATGCCCCTAGATGACCTCACCCGTCGCAATGTCTACAGTGACGGCCCAGCATTCCTAAAGCTCCCGGAAGGAGAGTGGCCCACGCCTATCCCGAGGGAAGCCAGTCAGGAGGAGGCTGAGAACAAGAAGCATGTGTTCTGTGGATTGAGCACTGTTATCTCCGCAGACCCCAACATAGATGATTGCACTACCATAGAGAGTGCACAACAAAGGACATTCCTGCGGCACCACCCGGAGTGTAAGTCCCCCGCTGAAATGTCAGCAGCTAACTACGAGGAAGCAGAATTGCTTCTACTGCAGCGAGCCCAGAGAGACTCGTTCCCCGATGAATTGGCCTGTCTACAGGGAGGAAAGCCCGTCCCATCCGACAGCAGATTAATTCATCTGGCCCCCGAGAGCGACGCTCATACCCTCATCAGAGTGGGTGGTCGCCTACGCAGAGCCCCCAATCTACCGGATGACATTAAATACCCGATCGTATTGGACAGCCGACACAAGGTCACAGAGCTGATTATAAAGAAATACGATGAGGATGTACATCACGCAGGAGCAGAAAGAGTCTTCGCGGAAATCAGACGTCGTTACTGGATCCTACAAGGAAGAGAGGCGGTACGACGCTTCCAGCGAACATGTCTAGACTGCCGCAAGTGGCGCGCGCAGCCCAGCATACCAAGGATGGCTGACCTTCCTCCATGTCGCCTCCGAATCGGTGACAAGCCATTCCACTCAACGGGTATGGACTGCTTTGGCCCGCTGCACATAAAGAAAGGAAGAGGAACCGAGAAGCGGTGGGGTATTGTATTCAAATGCATGACCACCAGAGCGATACACATCGAGCTTCTCCCGACCATGAGCACAGACTCATTCCTTATGGCCTTCCGTAGATCCACATCACGGAAAGGAAGACCGTCTACACTATTGTCCGATCATGGGACAAACTTCAAAGGCGGCGAAAGAGAGCTGAGAGAGAGCTTCCAAGCTATGGGCCCAGAACTTAAGACCCACCTCGCTCCAGCACAGATTGACTTCCAATTCAACCCCCCAAACGCACCCCACTTCGGTGGTACTTGGGAACGGGAAGTGCGTTCCATAAAGACAGCCCTGTACGCAGTACTTGGGGCCCAGACTGTGGCGGAAGAAGTCCTAATGACAGTCCTCACGGAGATTGAGGGAGTATTGAACTCTAAGCCCCTCGGCTACGTCTCCAGCGATGTGGCGGATATCGACCCAGTTACCCCCAACACACTCCTGATGGGGCGGCTAGATCCCGCGTTACCCCAGACAATGTACCGGCCTGAAGAAGCGAACGGCCGACGAATGTGGAGGTACAGCCAAGTATTAGCCGACAAGTTTTGGAGCAGTTTCCTACTGCACTACCTACCGTCTCTACAGACCCGCCAGAAGTGGGTAAAGGAGAGAGACAATTTGACAGAAGGAACGGTCGTCATGATTATTGATCAATCACTGCCCAGAGCTATGTGGCCGGCCGGCCGCGTAAGCAAAGTGATCACCGGTGCCGACGGCAAGGTCCGAGCAGCTGAAGTGCTTGTCCAGGGTCGCACTTACACCCGTCCCGTGGCGAGGCTCATAGAACTGCCCCGACTCCCAGACACAATCGATGATGACCATGACCCTATAACCCTATGACTTTGTGAAGTTGACTGACCCCTACAGCGAACCCTTATGTGTAAATAGACAACGCGATTAATCTGTCTCTGCTTAACTGATTAGGTCTGGGACCAATCAGGGGGTGGCTGTTGTGAAGGGCCAGATTAAACCGAATATATATATTTATTTATATATATATATTTAATTGTATTTGTATATTCTCTAATATTCCCTGATATCCCTTGTATATTCCTTGTACAATATGCATTGAATATCCATTCTAGCCTACTGAACATCCCATAATAGTCTCCATTCTACTATTGGTCGAGACCTTGGTGCCAGGCTGCCATACCCCCCAGACCCAGTTCAAACGTACCGCTCAACATGTACGAACAAGTCCTAGTTCCGCGTAGGAATCTGGCTACCGCACCACTAACGGTACTATTTGTTCATAGTGCGTATATATACTGCGCTACTAAAGTAGGACTTCCTTTTCAGTCCAGTTTCTTACCCTCCAATAGAGTGACAGACGTAAAGCCTCCCCGCGACGCCACGTGTGGGAGTAAGGCCAAGTTCGGCCTACCATCGGTATTGAGACATCGTGTATATTAATATTTGAATAGTCATATTTGGCACTATATCGTCGAGTTGGACGTAGTCTATTAAGCTAATAATAGTCTGTTAATATATAGTGCTTCGTGCGGTGAGAATACTATCGTAGTCAGTACCCCATCGTTTCGGGCAGAGAACTGGCTGCTTATCCAGGATGGTCGACCCCATGTGAGACTGCATCCGAGGAGCCCCAGAGCCGACGAGCGAGTGGACCTGTATACCGGATTATTCTACCGACGACAGCCCGCCTTCCCAGGCACGGATTATGCTTTGTATACAGTGATTATTCCATGGATAAAGACCCCCGACACTGCTGTGTGTTGGAACCCCCCCCCCTGGAGAGGACGCAAGGTGAGGAGACGCTCTGCAAGACGAGGTCGCTTCACGTCTCTCCCCCGTGGACCGGAGAGAGCCGGCTCACAGAGAGTCCAACTGCTTTCATCTGTGGTCCAAGGATCGCTGGCGCACCGAACTGCACAACTGTGGGTTCACCCAGGATACCCTTGGCCGGACGAGGCAGCCAGACTCTACCCCCCCCCCCCTCCTACTCCTGTTGTCTTACAAGCGACCGGATTACCCCCCTTAGTGTATCCAGTCTTATAATCATTAAAGTATCATTGCTGTTATTCCTTAACTATTCCAGGTCGTATATTTACCACCTGCGCCATCAGAGATTGGACATTCTCTATTGATATACCGACGAATACTCTTTGCCATAAAAGTGCATACTATTTCAATTCATAAATGTAATTAAGTGATTAAGTGCTTGCTCTACATACCATTGCTGTGTAGGAATAAATACATACTTCGACTTCGTACATTTGTGTTGGATCCGTTTCATCTACGTGAGAGTGTTTATCATAATATATTTATGCCGAGTACTGGGTGGCCGAATATAAAGTACAAAGGTAGTGGTAGTAAGTATCATATCTAGTAATACAGTCAGGGAATTGTACCCCTCAGTTACAAGTATGATGAACACTTTCCCACCTGATGAAACGAATCCACACAAATGTACAAATCGAAGGTTTAATATAGCAAAAGGTATATACAACGTTCACTTGTTTACACTTATGATTTGAAATATGCACTTGTATGGCAAATGAGTATTCGTAGGTAAATCAACATTGAATGTCCAATCTCTGGTTACGCAGGGAGTAAGTATACAACCTGGATATTTAGGAAACTATAGCGATGGTACTTAAATGATTATAGCTGGATACACTAAGGGGGGGGGGGGGGTCCCGCTGGTTGTAAGACAGTAGGAGGGGGGGGTTAGAGAAGCCGCTGGCGGTATCCCATCTGGCCGACGGTTTCTTGGGAGAATTCAAAGTCTTGAACACGGTGCCCACAGAACCTCGGTCCGCAGACGAATACAGCTGGACCCTCTGGTGGACGGTAGCTGCCGGTCCACAACGGAGAGACGTGAGGCGACCTCACTGGTGTAGAGCGCCGTCTCACCTGGAGTCCTCTCCGGGGGGTAGTTCCAACACTCCGCAGTGTTGGCCGTTATCCATGGAATAATCAAAGCACCCAAAGCATAATCCAAGCCGCGGAAGGCTCGCCGTCGTCCGGGTAGAGTAATCCAATATACAGGTCCAGTCGCCCTGGCCCGGAGCTCCTCGGATGCAAGCACCACTAGGGGTCTGCCCAGCCTGGTTAAGCGTCCAGATAACGTCAGGAACGATGGGGGTACTGATAACTTTATAACTCTAACCGAACGATGCACCATACATAAATAGACTATTATTAGCTTAATAGAATACGTCCAACTCGACGGTATAGTGCCAAACTATGACTATTCAACTATTAATCCGCACGATATCTCAATGCCTATTCTGAGGCCAAGTAGGCCTTACTACACCACACGTGCGTCGTGGGTGAGGCTTCGCGTCTGTCACTCTGTTGGAGGGTAAAGAACTGGACTAAAAGAAAGTTCTACTTTACTTGCGCCATATATATATGCGCTATGAACAAATAGTACCATTCGTATCTCGCCAGACGTACTCCTGCGCGGAACCGGGGCTTGCCACGACATGTTGGGCGGCACGATTGAACTTGAACCTAGGGGTATGGCAACCTGGCGCCAGGTTCTCGTCCAATGGTAGAATGAAACTATTATGGGCTGTTTAGTAGACTAAAGGGATATTCAGTGCATATTGTACAAGGAATATACAGGGGATATCAAACGATATACAAACACTATTTAAATATATATATATAAATAAATATATATATTCGGTTTAATCTGATCCTTCACAACAGGATCCATCGTTGAAACAGAGTTGTCTGCCCACTTGCAGTCTGTCGATGCCGACAGTGAATCAGATCCCCTACAGTGGTGGAAAATGTACCCCTTTTGCAAAATAAAATGTTCTAATAGAAACCACTAATGACTACAGTACAGTATAAATAAAGAATGGTTTAATGCAGACATATGTTGCAGGGACTACTAGAATCATCATGTTGGCGTGATTTTATTTTATTTTTTAAAGTGCTTTAGAGGAAATGTAAAAATATCGCGATATATATCGTGTATCGCGATATAGCCAAAATATATCGCAATATCATTTAGAGGCCGTATCGCCCAGCCCTAGGTAGAGATAGAGATGTAAAGAGGTAGAGGTAGAAAGATACAAATAGAAAGAGAGGCTTTCAGAGAAGTGAACTCACCTCAGTTGGTTCCAGTCCTTTGGCCGTGAAATAGTCTGCGAGAAGAAAATCAGAGTGTTCCTAACTGTAACTATGGTTCAGATTCAGATTCAGATTACTTTATTCACCATATTGCAGTACAAATGGAACGTGATTTGACGATTACAGTGCATGCGTTTCACAATTTAGAACAATACAACAGTAAATACATAATAAATAATTATAAGTAAAGTGAAAGACAGGACAGAACAGTGAGACAACAATAAGACTGTAAAAAGTGCAGTGGTAGGGGACATGGAAACAGTGCAGCATAGTTCAAGTCCGGAGGTCCAGCCCTAGCAGCTCGCCATAGAGGGCGACATGAAGCATAGAAGCACAGCATATATTATCGATAAAATAATTTATCCTATTTAGAGCCTGAAGATATTACTAGTAGCATATACCGTAAGCATATTGTGTCAAATGTAAACCAAACCTCAATCCCAAGGTGGTTGTACTCATCTGGCAGGCTGTCGTTTGAAATTACTAGGGTTGTAACCCATGCTGGGAGTTAAATGTTAAAACTAGATCTTAATATTTAGAATTTTGGTACAAAATACAACCCTCATAATGTTAAATGATAGCCTGCTAGATGAGTACAACCATATTGGGATTAAAATGGTTTGCATTTCAAGTTGATTTATTTGCTTTATATGTGGCCCGGTTATCATTGGAGTTTCATGGTATAGTTGTTGACACTTGTTAAGTCTTCCTTACCTGGGGGGGGCGGCTACGTGGCGTAGTGGGCAAGGCGCTCGCCACGAATGCGGAGACACTGGGCTCGCCAGCTCCACATTGCTTTCAGTTTAGCTGGTCGTTCATACTAATACACATTGGCCGTATTAGGGGGTGGGAAACTGATGGGTGGGGATCGGGCGTTGTGGACAGCGACTCCTACAGGTCGGTTGGTGCGCCTGCGCAGTAGAATCAGGAAGTGTCGGGGGCAGCGTGAGCCTCCCACGCGTTACTCCTCGCCACTGAGAGATCGAGCTGCGCAGGTGAAAAGATGCGACTGCTGTTACCGTACCGGAGGGGACTTGTGCTATGTATGACTTAGTCCACATTGCAGCCGGCTTGTGGGAGGCAAGAAACAGCGTTCGTGACAGGGGAGGGTTGAATTGGATGATACGAAATTGGGATGGGAGAAAATATAGAAAATGGGAGAAAAAGTGGATAAAAAAAAAAAATCTTCCTTACCTGGGTACCAGAACCTAGCATGCTTAGTATGGATAATCTTTTTTTTAGAGTCTGTCATCCAAAATGGTGGAGCAGCCCCTGGAACCTTCAAGGCAGCAAGCCTGCGTGGGGGTGGAGCAGGCTCCCCGGCCTGCTCTCCAGGTGTCGCATCCAGAGGACCTCTTGGAGTAATACCTAGAAGAATAAAATCATCCTCATTAGGGACGCAAGAACATGTTCTCTAATCTAATACACATGTTCTCTAATACACATGTTCTCTAATCTAATACACATGTTCTCTAATACACATGTTCTCTAATGTAATAGATTCAAGATCAAGATTCAAGGGTTTCTTTTTCTCATACCAGGGCATACAGTGCTTTATGCATAGAACCCTTAGCCGAAAGCATAAGGAACAATATGAGGATAAAAGGTCTCACAATAAAGGAAGATGAACATAAACTAGCACTGTACGCGGACAACATCATAGTGTATCTTACAGATATATATATTTCACTACCAGAGTTACTCTATGAAATTACAAACTATGGGGTTCTGTCTGGATATAAGCTTAATTTAAATAAAACTGAAGCTATGGAAATAGGTGACCACTTGGAGAAAGGGTGGCTTTTTTTTCTATGAAAAAAACAAACATTGTAGTCTACAAAAGGCATCTGCAATAATTAAGTCAATCCAGGTGATACTATATAATACTACAACTCCCATGAGGACTGGGTGTGCACAGTGTGCTCATTCATTGGCCCATCCACTCCGCCCTATCGCGCGTGTCATGTTGCTGCCGTGTGATATATCTCTATCTCTCTCTCTCACTCTCTCACTCTCTCGTGGATTCTCGGTGGACGCGTGTCTCTCTTCCGTCTCCTGTGCCGGTCCAAATGCACGCCGCTGCCCGAGAAGAGGGGAAGCTGTAACTGCAGGTGATGGCTGATCTGCTGCTCAATTACAGCTGGACACCAGCAACCCAGCTATGGGACGCAGCTAAAACACTGCCAACAGCTGACCATTGAGAGAGGAGGCTGAGGCCCACTGCTCTGGAACCAGGAGGCAGGTGCTGGCCCAGCTGACCACTGAGAGAGGAAGCTGAGGCCCACATAGCACTGGTGCTCTAAAAACAACCACACGTAGTGCAGTTCATCACTTAAATAGGTATGTGACTGGCAAAGGACATGGATCTTGCATACAGGGCACACAAAATATTCTCTATTTGCCCATAATGGTAAATTGCAGGGACATAACAACTGTATACAAGACATCAATATGTTACGCTTCAAATTAGCAGTGCAAATCTGTTTAAATTTGTCGTACAATGTTTTTTAATTGAGAAAGTGTGTAAATCACTAATAGAACAAAAACAACAAACTGTGTGTGTGTGCGCGCTTGTAGTACTCGTTGAATGAGATCACACACACACTAGAGCTGTCCCCAAGCCTGTTTTTGGGATTCGAACATTCGCCAGGAAAAAATTTGGGTATTGAAAAATGGCCACTTCCATCCGCGCCCCACTCCAGCGTACTTGACTTAGTCGCAGGTTTTTTCTAGTTCAGTACTGTCAAATCTTGACTTTAGGCACATGGCGCACATTGCTGCGGTTGAGTAGTAGTACCTACTTACTGGTCACGGGAGGCTTCAATAATCTTTGGATGATAATCCATTTTGTGAATACATTTGTTGAAACAACTTTGTTGGCCGATGGCTCCTGCTATCTTAACGTTAGCAAGCTAAAGCTAAATGGCTGCGCTCTAACGTTACATAGCTAAATTAACGTGCATAACATAGCTGTGTAACGTTAAGCAACTTGTGTTCCGCTGGGAAAGCATCAGCATCACTGCAGTGCATACACTTTGTTTAATCCAAACGTCCATTCGGAAACGTTGTATTATGAAATAAGACTGTTGAGCCTGAGTCACTCAACTCTTTTTTTGATGATTGATTCATTTCCTGATAATGTATGGCGGGGACCCCTCCTCATCCCGACTAGACTTGTGTTGTTGTGACCCGTGTTCGGAGCTCCGGGAGCTGCGCTTGTGCGGTAAATGAGACTTGCCACAGGATTTTCAAAATAAGAGTATCGATATGAACCGAACGTCCATCGCACGGGTGCTAGTGCAGTATATTGATGTATCGATGGGGAGACGAGACGCACCTAAATGCATTCCGAGACAACGGGCCCAGTATCTTTGGAACAGTTTGTGTTCAATTGTATCTGAATCAGGCATACAACTATACAAGCCTGACTGGCAGCAGTGCGCAATATATTAAGTCCAGCGAGCGATCCTCAGACTGAATGGCTCATAACGTTCGGAGCTGTGTCTGCTCGATTCATTATTGGTTTTAAAATTGTTCAGGAGACTCATTATGACAAACGCCTCATTATGATCGTGTCTCTAAAAACGACAGATCTAGTTGTTTGGTGTGTGTGGGCGCAGCTCATAATATCTCAGACAATCCGCGGATGGTCACGGAAAAGTTACCATACCGCCGCGTCAGAAGCTCTGAGTCTGATCGATTCATTATTGGTTTTAAATTGTTCAGGAGACTCATTATAACAAATGCCTCATTATGATCATGTCTCTAAAAATGACAGATCTAGTTGTTTGGTGTGTGTGTGCACGCAGCACATTATACCTCTGTGTACCTCCGCATGTTATGGAATTCCACCCAAAGGAGATTCCACCCAAAGTTGTAATTAAGATTTGTAACAATTTTGTGTTTTATGATTGTAACTTAGCTTGTCTCACCTGTTTGACTATCTAATCACGTATTTTGTCTCCAATCAGTGCTATGATTTCATAGATGGCTGGTCACAGAAGCAGGGGTCACAAGTCATTAGACTAACAAAGGGCTGCTCTCAAGACTAAAATGTGTCAAGTCAGGGGGGGGGGGGGGGGGGGGGGTTACATTGCTTTCTGGGTAAACAAGTCATTACACAAGATAAATGGTTCAGGTTTCTTTAAAGCCCCGTAGCTCAGAAAAGAGGTGTGTTATAAGCATGATTCATAAGACATAGATTGAAAGGTATCTGCCTGATTTGTTATTTTGAAGGTATGAACCTGTACTTTCATATTACGTAAAAAAAATATATAATAATAATAATTTGAAAATCCCCCTAAAGGGCCCAGAAAGGGGAGGGGGTTCAGAATCACAAAAAAGCCCAGACCTCAGAGAGTTGTATGTGGTCCAGTTATGATGCTCTGATTATGTCCTCTTGAAGTTGTCAGGCTTCAAACATTTTGCCATGTTTTCTATGCAAAGTAACTAGTAACTGATGGTTTCAGATACATGTAGTGGATTAAAAAGTACAATAAAGTAAAGTACAAGTAGCTCGAAATTGTACTTTACTTGAGTAAAAATACTTTGTTACTTTCTACCACTGGTATAAATAGTATGTAGCATTGACAAATAAGACATAAGCACAAACTAATCTCTCACTTGGCAATTTCAATCTCAACGGTTGGGCTCCATCAAATGTGGGCGTGGCTTCTGCAAGGCGTTTAGTTTCTGGTGCTGCCACATTGTTTCTGGTGCTGCCACATTGTATCTGGTGCTGCCACATTGTGCATAACAATAGAAAATAAAGAAATAGCATGAACATACCTTTATTGGGTGGGATGGAAGAGTCTTTAGGTGTGGCCTTCACAACACGTTTAGGTGCAGTGAGAGGAGCCTCAACCACAGCTTTGGGTGTTGAATCTTTAGATGCAGGTGGGGCTGTGGCATTTGTAGATGCAGCCCCTACTGCCATTTTGGATAGGGTTGTGGCCTCTTTAGGTGCACCATCTACCACTGCTTTAAGTTGAGTTGTGGCATCCTTCGGTGCACCATCTACCACTGCTTTGAGTGGGCTTGTGGCATCTTTAGGTGCACTATCTACCACTGCTTTAAGTTGAGTTGTGGCATCCTTCGGTGCAGCCTTTGCCATCGCTTTGGATGGTATAGTGGAATCTTTAGATGCAGCTTCCACAACAACTTTGGATGGGGTGGCCAAGTCTTTCAGTGCAGCTTTGGGTAGGACCAATGTAGCCTTCGGTGTGGTTTGCAGAGACGTTAAACTTTCCGTGAGTAGAGGGCTAGAGGAGGTATCCTTGGGAATGGAGTTGGGTGGCGTGCCTTTTGATGCATGCTGATTCATGACATCAGAACATCCCTTCATAAGATGACAGAACATAAATGATTAAATATCGATGTGTTGCCCAGCCCTATGTCACCCTCTCTGCTACGAAAAAATATTATATATATTTATAAATATATGAGTGTAAACCACAGGTTTCGCCAAGATACAATAGGAGATATATTTGGTGATACTGCATATATATGTGGAAGCATAATTGTCCTTTTTAGTAAATAAATATGTATGACTTAGTACACACGTTTAAACAGTTTTGAATCCATTATCGTCTGCATAAAAAAAGTTACACAATTTGATTTGATTCAAAGGATAGTTGTATTGTGATTGAGTTAACACAATCATGTCACAATATTTCTATTAACTCATTTAGCGCCATTCACGAGAAAACCGGGTTAACTCGCCATGCATTGAGCGCCAATCACGAGAAAAGTCGTGTTTTAATCATTATTTCTTTTATTCGCTGTATCCATAAATTTTTCATCCATCCAGCCTGATGTTATCATTGGGAATGGGTCTGAGCTCGCAAAAGGCCAATACCACCGCCTAACGCCTTCCGGCCGCTATTGCACATCGTTGGAATCCCTCCCCCTTGGGCTGTACGCTGATCTCGTTGTGTCTATTCTGCTAACGTTAACGTTACCTCTCGTGTCTATTCTACTAGCATTAACGTTACCTCTCGTGTCTATTCTACTAATGTTAACATGAGGTAATAACCTGTTTAAAATGGATGATGATTACCTCTTGTGTCTATTCAACTAGCATTAACGTTACTAGTACAAAACAATCAATAGCGAGCGATATAACAACATTAACACATTGACCGCCAGCAGCAGGGGGCGCTGATCCCCCTTCAGCGCCAGGTCTTTATTCAATGGATATAGTTTTAGAATGCCAAACTTGCGAGTCCTAAAACTATATTTTATATTATAGCTATGGATCTAATAACGCCGCCGACTGTCAGTGAGTTGCTTCTGGTCAACATGCAAAAAACAGATTGTTTTTCATCCGTACATTTACGTTTTATACCATTTTGAATATGAGTATGGTTTGGGTGATTCTGAGTAAATCACATGAAGGACGAGAAAAAAGCATTTTAGTGTAATCCAGTTATCACATTGTAATTTTTCGGCTGATTATCTAATCATCCTGAAATCAACGCTAGATTATTGGTATTATGTCTCCTCGTGTATATATGAAATGTTGCTTTGACCGCGGGGCGCCCGTTTGCCAGCGGTAAACGGCATACACAGAGTCCACACACACAGCTTCGATCGCGGGGGAAATAAATATCAGATCAACGCAATATTGGATATATAGAGTCCTTACCTGGTCTCTGATGTAATGCAAAAAAAAGAATCCAATTATCTGATCGCCATTCCAGTTATCCACAGCGATCCTGTCCCCGACATTACCGAGCGTTACACATGAACGGGCGGGCAGGGTTAGTGTTCCATGCCATCGTTGTAAAGACCTGCCTCGCCTGAGTATTTAAACCCCGCCCCCACGGCTCAGATCGGATCAGAAAACACACCAGACCGTTTCCAATGAAGTGCAATAGCTCCGCAAGGCAGTAGAGGGCGGTGTTAACCGTCTGCCAGCTCAGACAGGGTCTGAAGGGTCTGCAGAGGCTGCAGCCATGAATTATGAATAGATATAGCGAATAAAATAAATAACGATCATAAAAACACGTTAACTCATTTTTGGCGATATTCGCATGGCAGGTAATAACGAGTTAACTCGTTCTTGGCAATTAATGTGTTAAACAGACTGCTATATCAACAATGTTTATGTCCAGCAAGCTAGTCTCCCCATGTGTATTAACGTTATTAACTCAATCAGCGCGAGCCCTGTTGTAGCTGGGCCAAGCATTAAAAGATACGACTGCGTGACCTTGTTTGTAGAGCTAAATCTATATTCTATATTATAGCCATGGATACATTGCTATAGTCATTTGACACTGTTTCTTCCAGTCCGTGGTGAATATAAGTATGGTTTTACAGCGGTATGGGGTAATTCCTGAAAGACTGCGTAATAGCCATATAGGTCAATTCTACTATTTGCGTTGGCGTTTCTTGCCTATACACGCTAGTATTCCAGAATCAAATTTATACAGTAGGTATTATGTTTCATCATCAGGCGTGCACCGAAGTACATGGCAGACTTTAAATTATTTCAAATACATTAGCAATACCAATTTCTTTTGGAATTACTACTTCTGGACTACTAACTACTACAGAAAAACGTGAGTAACAAGTCAAGTTCAGACCTATGTTACTCTATTTAATTAGCACTAAAAGTGAATTATCTTTATTGTATCAGAAACTTCAGAATGTCATGTTTCAAAAGAGACCAGGCCCATGCATGTGCTATAAGTATAAAGTCTAGTATTTTGGTTTGCAAAAGAAGTATGCAGAGTCCAAGTTCAAGTAAAAAAATGTCCACTTTTGGGAGCGCCTCATTCAGCGCCAGCTATTACCGTCATCCCTGTAGTCAATGCGCCAGCTTTCCATTGCCTATTTTCACTGTGCGTCACGATGTTTCCAGAGCAGTGGAGGTTTCTCTATGACAACACGTGAAATACAAATTCACTCATAATTCATAATTATTATTAATTTACATATACCTATATATATATATATATATATATTCTTTTTTTATTATTATAATTTTTTTATTATTATAAATGTTTTCCTCTGTAAAAAAAATGCCAGTGAATTTCTTTTTCTTCAAAAATGACCAAAATTGACAGCTCTGAGCAGGCCTGCACTGCAGTATTTCCTGCGGTAATTATTCGTGCAGAATATCTGCACAGGTTGACCCATTGTTAAATAAATATTATACAACGGCATGCAAATTTCTCGATTCTGATTGGCTGAAACAGTCCATTTACACGTCTTTATTGGCAACAATCCACGGTCCTGAGCCCACAACCGAATCACATATCACTCCCCGGCTCACTCCGGGAGAATGTTGATAGCGCCAGAATGTTGATAGCGCCATAACGACTAAATATGAAGCGATTCTGTCAAGGGGAATGTGTTAGTCCTTTAAACAATGTTGGATGATGTAATTGATGGGTCTTGAGTCAATCTAGAACAAAAGAAAAATCGCGGATTGATTGATTGATTAATTGATTGATTTAAATTTCTACTTCCTTCCCACTGACTGCAGCGTTCACTCTCACACTGTCCGACGCTGGCGTACCCACAAACACACACACACACACACACACACACACACATACATACACACACACACACATACACACACACACACATACACACACACACACACACACACACACACACACACACTGTGACACACACACACACGCACACACACGCACACACTCCTGTCTGCAACAGCGGGGGAGTCAGACTGAGAGAGAAGCAGCGCTGTTTTAAGTGAGCATGGTCTATTGAATTGATTGATTGGTTGATTGCTAATTTTATTACTGTACCCCTGGTTTCCAACTGGTTAAGTTTAGGCTAAAATAAATAAATAAAAAAATAGGGCGAAGAAAACGTTTTTTTCCTATAGGGCAAAGAAAACGTTTTAATTTGTTTTACCTACTTTATATAGAAGCATCTAAGAATGAAGTTCTATGGAAAGTAGGTCTGCATTCCCTTAACAATTGTGTGTATTGAGCCGTACTGTATTGTACCCATTCTGCATCTGGTAATAAAATGTTCAATCAATCATTCCAATAATACACAGTTGGATGTGTTAGTTGGTTGGATGCACTTCAAGCTGCTTCCACATGAGGCAACTTCTCTCAATCATTCCAATAATACACAGTTGGATGTGTTAGTTTGGTTGGATGCACTTCAAGCTGCTTCCACATGGAGGCAACTTGTCTTTTTTGTAGTTGTGGGAACTACTTTTTCTGGCGGATGGTTTTTTCAATAAATCTTCGATTAATGTGTGTTTATTGTATAGAAATAAGGTTGGATGAATCTCGCAGTTGTATAAAAGCTTTACACCACTTGCAGTCGTGATTTGTGAACAATAAACCATGCCTAGGGGGGTCTAACGACCCTCGGCTGCGCCTCGGGCCTAACGACCACCCCTAGGCATGGTTTATTGTTCACAAACCACTCCTGCGCGTGATGTAATGCTTAAATAAATAATAGGCTATTAATGTCATCTAAGCACGGTCTGTGCAGTTAAACTCTTGCCATTGATGGACAGCCCTTGACATCCAATACACGGAGGTTAAATGATTGGCAGCCTTGCAAATCCAATCAGAGTATGGCTCCTACGTCTGCAGCTCTGTAGCTACACAGCTGTTTCTCCCCTCGCGGGATTGATTGATTGAAAATTTTATTAACAGAGCACTGAGAGCAGCCACGTTCGAAACCTCTATATTAGTGTATCTAACATTTAGCACTTTAATAGCAACTTATTTTTCGCGGCGGGACATTTACTGAGGACCAGCACAACACACCTGTGGATATTATGATTTAACAAGTCTATCTGTCCAGGAGGATGACAACATTATTGCAGGTATAAGCAGGCAGCCTAGCAGTTTCTAGCTTGGATGATAATAACTACTAATGTTATCACGCTAGCTTGGATGCTAACTAACGTAATTAAGCTTGTCATGGTTCATGGTGAGCTGTTTGTGTTATAACGAGACAGCAAATGAATGAATGAATGAAAACTTTATTTGGGCGAAAATGGAACGTGCGTCACGCATCAACAGAATAGTGGATTTCGACAGCATCCTCACGCAAATGAAGGATCGATTAGATCACAAAAGACTGCTGTTTGATGATATATATTTTTTTATCTCAGTTGTTGTAAAACGAAAGCCTGCAGTGCTTAGCCTGGACCAGCCGAAGTGTAGTAGTTCTAACTTTACTCTGGAGACAAAAGCCAAACATCAATTTGATGCAACAAGCTGGCTCGCGATGCTATATTGTATTTCCCATGGGATTAATGCACGCGGCTCGAGTCGGACTCGTCACATGGAGAAGCTGCACTATTCAACAATAGATGAGATCGATCGAGATACCGTCTTTATGGGTAAGTGTCTTCTTGGCTTTAGAATGTCAGTTTGTGTAACGTTACTGTAACCGAATTGAAACCGCATCATAACTCCTACATCGACCATGTCACTTTTCAAAAGGCATGAATGAATGAAAACTTTATTTAACAGATTGCAGAATGGGTACAATATACAGTACGGCTAAATACACATAATTATTAAGGAGATGCAGACCAGATAAAGACTTTCGTCTTGTTTACATCAGGGTCCCCCATTTTCAATTCATAGTGAAATGTATCTTGTGTTATTAGGAGCCCTGCTAAAGTTGGTAGCTAACGTTATATTGATAATGTTTCAATATTATCAGGTTGATATTATTAGGTTGATAATGGTGTCAGTGTTTCAGATAGCAAAGTGGAGATCTTTGTCAACTACTGTAGTAGAGCTTTGGTTGAGAGAGATTACAGTGCCGTCTCTTAAAACTCATAAACAAGTATTGAGCAAGACGAGTTAGTCTGTTGTGTTGTGCGTATTGTATGGGAGGGATAATGATGACTGTGTGTAACTAGGAGGGATATGAGGACTGTGTGTATGTGGCACTGAATTGATGTAAACAAGACGAAAGTCTCTCTCTGGTCTGCATCCCCTTAACAATTGTGTGTATTGAGCCGTACTGTATTGTACCCATTCTGCAATCTGTTAAATAAAGTTTTCATTCATCATTCATCATGTTTATAGTATTGCTATCTGTCCATTCTCATTGTCACTTGAGTGCATAAACCGTGCCTTCATAATGGCTTAAAGAAAATAAAAATCCATCGGTTGGTTGTCATTTTATAGCGTCGTGAATATAAGGTTTATCGCGCTTTTCGTCTAGTCTTTTTTCCAGGAAGCTAGATAATAGGCTAAACGTTGGCGCCGTTATATCAAACGCCATTTCTGCTGTATATATACGAATGAAATAAAACAAACTGCGTAGCATCCGGACTATTACAGAGCATCTATGGATGAAATGGGGGCGGCGGGGAACGCCGATTAGTATTATTGATTAGCAATATAGTGTGCGTTCAATCAGCCATGTTCACTGATCATCACGTTAGGTTTTAAAACAATGTCCAATCCAGCTGTAATTTGGGGAAATAGTGTCCTACCGTCAGGCCATGTGAATAGTGTCCTACCGTCAGGCCATGTGAATAGTGTCCTACCGTCAGGCCATGTGAATAGTGTCCTACCGTCAGGCCATGTGAATAGTGTCCTACCGTCAGGCCATGTGAATAGTGCCCTACCGTCAGGCCATGTGAATAGTGTCCTACCGTCAGGCCATGTGATCGCCGGCAGCATTTCTTCATTAGTCATCGGATTCGGGTAGATCGATATGTCCATTGGCTAATCATAAATCCCATTATTCCAGGCTGAAAAATACGTTCGGTAACTGGATCAAAGATGGAGGGTCTTCGTTTGGAATCGAGGCTCATATGATCCGCCCACAGGACTGTAAAAGATAATTTTTTTTTTTAAATCCCCTCAATGATACTGCAGTGGAGCGATGGCGCCCCTAAGCGGATCTGGCCGGTAGTGCATGTTTCGAAAATCAAATATGTGGGTAGGTAATGGATCTCGATAGCGGACGTTAATAGCGTTATAAATTTGGAATAAAACAATAACAACTTGCCACGAGTATATACGTGGCTCTGGTCCACAACGCATGGCACCGAAACACGTATATACTCGTGGACGCACGGCATAGTGTTAACGCCGATAACGCGCAGGGGGAATGGAGGGGCGACGGCATGAACAGCAAGTCATACAAGTGTTCGGAGTGCAGCAAAGTGTTCCGCCACCGCTCGGTTTTAGAGTTGCAGCATCCATTCAGAGGACAAGCCGTCCCAGTGCAAGGTGCTTTCGATTCGGTAGCTACCTGCAGCAGCACCATTCCACACGGGCAAGAAGCCATACAAAGAAATCTCAGGGCATCAAGTCAGTCTTTTGTTAGAAAAGACCCAGGGCTTTCAAAAAAAAAAAAAAAAAAACTACACTTCCCAGCTCACGCCAACCCCCGTCAATCATCTGACTTCTAAATTTTTGAATACATTCCCTGAGATCCATAGATGTCCCTAGATACCAAGAACATGCTAATGGAACTTGTAGAAGTGGAGCAATCTTCCATTTACTTAGGTATGTATTTTTAGGTGGATTTATCAGAAAATATGGCTAGGGCTTAAGAGGTTAATAACATTACCTCAAGTCTGTCTGCAGCAGGTCTCTCCACTCTTGGAACAGCATTGGTCTTTAGTAAAAGGTGCTTTCGTATAATATTTCTTCTCTTGGACTGGCAATAGTCATCAGGCTAAAAATTGTATTGCCCAAAACTTCCTTAAGAAAGAAACCTGGCAACCAGTGAGAGGATGCTCGATGACAAGCTATTTCAATGTTTCTGTTGCGCCGCCCGACTTCAGAGATAAACACTTGTGTAGTGAAGGTTTAAAAAACCCATCCGAATGCTGCATAAAAGATTGAAAAAAACTTGAGACGGAGCTGAAAAAGGTCGAGTACTATGCAACAACAACCGATATGTGGTGGAGCAGGACGACGAGCCGTATCTCCGTCTCACCGCGCACTTCATAAATAACGACTTTGGCAGTAGGGGGCATATGCGAGCAACGTTCAAGACAGGGGAGGGGAGAATTGGCACGGCTAAATTGGGATGGGAGAAAAATAGAAAAAGGAGGAGAAAAAGTGGATAAAAAAAAATACGACTTTGAGTTGAAGAGTAACTGCCTGCAAACGGCCTAGTACTTTCCTGTTGACCACACAGGAGAGAATATTGCTCATGGACTAAGAGAGTCCATGTCCAACTTGTGTCCAAATGAAGAGGATCAGACGCGGATCATCCCTGATAATGGATCAAATGTTGTCAAAGCTGTGGAACTGAATCAATCAAGGCTTCAGTGCTTTGGAGCGTTCATAGATGGTTGTGTGGCGGTATTCATGTTAGTAATGCTCCATCACATGTTTTAAATCTATTACAAGATGAATATTAAACTGAAGCTCGATTTTAAAGCAACCCAATGGACATTTCATGCAAGCCGCATTTTACAATAAACCTCTGTTGGGCTGCTTTAAAAAGATTATTAAAGAAAAAGGTCTGAATACCAACTCTTCTCCTGCATAGATTTTGTATTAAGTCTGAGGACTTAAGCACAGTCCTGAACTCTGAACCGGGCCCTAACTGCACATACTGTGTTTCAAAGCTTTTGAAGAATAGTTTAGATTGATTTGATTGAGTTCTGGTGTTTCATGTTTCTTTCCCTAAATGTCCTACCCTGATAAGAGAGGAAATGCAGTCTCACCTCCGCACTCTTGTTCTTGTTCTGTTGAGCCAGTCTGTCCTCGCGAATGGTCTTCTC
The DNA here is from genome assembly GCF_963971535.1 of Notolepis coatsorum. NCBI lineage: Eukaryota > Metazoa > Chordata > Actinopteri > Aulopiformes > Paralepididae > Notolepis > Notolepis coatsorum. The sequence continues at coordinate 92,896,642 of NC_140165.1, read as the reverse complement.
CAAGGCTATCGGGGCCATCGGAGGTATGGCATGTGTTTTGCTGTCTGGCTTTGCCAGTGTGATGGCTGAAGTGGGAGAAAGATGAGGTTCTGTGGGAACGGAGGTCGTACCGCCAATCTGTTTGGTTGAAGAGGGTGCAGAAGAAATGGTACAAACGGAGGTCCTGATCCTGACCTCCTCCCCTGTGCCTGACTTGGCCTCTGGCGTGTCAGGGCCTCTCCCCGAGCTGCCACCAGCAGTGAAGGTCAGGGGTTTGGCTGGTTTCATACCAGACGTCAGCGTGTTGTACAACATCAGTGAGGGTGAGTAAGGTATCGTGTACACAGATTGTACTCGTTCCACTGCAGACGCACTTCTTATCGCATTTACGCTGAAATGACACGCGAGAATCACAAGTTGACATTTTGGAATGTGCCATGTTTGGGACCAATTCATTTTCAATTAAATGTATTCAAAATTAAAAACAGAAATTATAGCACATCCATTCTCATGCACTTGATAGGTTGAAGAAGAGAAAGAAAATCTATTACTACTACTTTGAAAAAAACTTTCAGTCAAGCGACCTGCACAACGCCGCCCCCACACACACACGCTACTGCATCAAAGTTACTACTTATGATTAACAAAGGCATTCGTTTTGTGGCATTAACGTTATATAGTTACACGTTCAATAACATCAGCGTATTTACCCGAACATAGCAAGCATTACTCATTCATATCTCAGTTCCTTCCTTTGCCCAGAGAGCCCGTACTGAATTGTACCCATTCTGCAATCTGTTAATAAAGTTTTCAATCAGACAAATTTATAGAAAAGCTTTTATTATAACATTCGTTGCAGTAAAATCATTATGCCTTGTTTAGTACTCCTGTGGAGCGCTGGTAGTCTACTCGTGGGCCGCGGGGGAGCTAACTTTATTAGTTTTGTTGTTGAGCTCTCGTCAAAATCAATGGCGGACATCCCGGAAGTAAAAAACGAATAAGCGATTGCCGATTGGTGGTAAGAACAGCAGAGGCGGGTGCAAGTGGTGTGACGTAATTGGCAGAATCGACTGTCAATCAAAATTGTTCTGTTGCATTGCTTTGGTTGAGAGATAGTGCTCTCCTATTAAAACTAATAAACAAGTCTTGAGCAAGACAAGTTAGTCTGTTATGAAAGCCAGTGAGTATTGTATGACTCAGACTTCAGCAATAATCATGACTCATGAGCATTATAAAATAAAAACACACATGGCATGGTGGAATTAATACCATAAACATATTTCTTGATGTTTAATTTTTTTAAGTAAGTAAAGATGCCTATGTTCATATCGGTGAGCACAATTTTTAACACAAAAAGAGAGACGTGTAGCCTATTTATTTATTTAATATTTTATTTATAAATGTTATTATTATTTTATTTGTTGCCATGCCTAAAATAATAGTCAAGCATAGGTGTAACTGAGGGGTACAATTCCCTGACTGTATTGAGAGTATGGTATTATTAAACCACTACTTAGTTATGTACTTTAATTACTGGCCATACAGTACACGGTATATATGGTGAACACCCACACAAGAATACTTCAATGACACTAAAGTTCTATTTTGAGGGATTTATTATTATAGCAAGCAACAATAGGTTACAACATGAAAATTATGAATTGCGCTTATATGGCGAAGAACACTTAAGTAGGTCAAGAGCGTAAGTCCATGAGCATATTAAGATGGGTATAATTGAATACCACCTGTAGCATAAGAATTACATAAGGTACACTCGTAGTCAGCTGGAGATACTAAGGGGGTTCCCTCCGGTTGTAAGCCAGCAGGGGAGAGGAATGTTCGAATGCAAAAGTCTGGATCAACGAGGAATCAATAAGCTCCAGCTACGGGAGGCGGTACATATACTCCCCTCGATCGGCAGACAAAAGCAGCAGCTATAATCCAAGTATGCGCGACAGCATGGATGAAAGCCAGCCAGCCTCTTCCTAGAGACGGGCTCGAGTGATGCTCCTCACGGGTAGATCCCACACAGCAGTGGGGTAGACGGTTCTCTGCTCCAGCAGCCACAGTACCAAAAGCAATATAATCCAGCCGGAAAAGGCTCTGCATTCGCCGGTGTAGATTCTCCTGTGCACTATACTTCACATTTAACTAGGTCGAACTTGACGTTATTTCACTAAGCTCTGACACTTTTACTATCCTATTCGCACGCGGTTCTAAGTGCTCCATTTAGACGCAAAGTTGCTCACTTCACTTGGTCGTTGACTCGTGGTGAAGGCTTTAACGTTTGATAAGACGATACGTTACTTTGAACGAATGATGAACTGAATGAACTAAGCGAACTGAACGAAGTAAGTGCTGCTGTTTCCACCTGCGCCGTATTTATACGTAAGGTGAATTATCTAGTGCCAACCTCAGTTCTGTCTCGTATTACTGCGCAAACCTGGACATGTTGAGACAAGCCTTGGCGGTGGCTTTGAACTCGCCATTGGGGGTATGGTCGCTGGCGCCTAGGGGTCGCTGTCCAATAGGAGAACGAATATTATGGTCTGGCTTGTACCTAGGTAAAGGGATATTCCGTGTATATGTACAAAGAATATACAAGGGATATCAAACGATATACAAATATTATACAGGGGATCTCAAGCAATAAATATATATATTCGGTTTAATCTGACCCTTTGTAACAGTACCACTGAGCTCATCTGGCTCACAGGGTCATGTTGTCCCTGTGAGCCATGTGTGAGGTCTAGTCTTCACTGCTTCTCAAGGTGCCACTATGTGTTTTCACCACTGGCAGATTACAGTACATTCATAGTATTTGGTGAATAACATGTTTCTTCCCTCTCTGTATTCATCACCACTAATTAGTTACCAAGCAACCAATTAATCCACCAGTTAATCTAAGTTAATATCAACCAATATCATTCTCCAAATAAGTAATTCTTACCGTCGGTAAGGTCTTGTCCGCTGAAGGTCAAATCTGAGGGGGATCAAATAAGTTCATTAGATAGACATTTTCTTTTCTTCCATCCATCTATCAGTGTACCTGCTGCTGTAAATCTGACAAAACAGTGATTCTACACATTTCCCGGGAACTGGCAACATTCCATGCCAGTAAATCTGAGAGGAAAACACAGCCGTGCAAGGATCATCGTCAGTGCACATTTAGTTTTTGGCAAAAGATTTAAACGGATTAGGATATCAACCACCCTATATTTGCTGTATTTACGCAAGTGATCTCTATTTTAAGCTAGGGTGACATCTCTAGCCAGCTTAAGGAAAAGGTAAGGGTTAGGCTTATAACAGACGTGTGCACTGTAAAAAGATGGAGAATTTAATCAGTCTAGGACACAAAATATGAAGTGTTCACTGTATTAGAGCCTTATTAACAGATTACTAATATAACTATAACATACACACTGGAGGTGGAACAGTGAACCATAACATACACACTGGAGGTGGAACAGTGAACCATTACATACACACTGGAGGTGGAACAGTGAAGTTCACATCAGGCTTGAAAAAGATTCCCACACACTATTCAATGACTCTATTCACTACTAGAGGTGATACTTCACACACCAGGATGTGTACAGATGCTTTGCATACAGTCGATTATATGAATGGGCTTGGTGAATATAATTACTAACATGCCCAATCATGTTTTTATGCACATGAGTCTCCAGAACACGTAAAACCAAGCCTGAGTCGATCAGAGCTTCCTACGCTGAGATATGGTCACTTTTCCGCACCTATCCTTACCTGTGAATGTGTCATGCCTCCGCGGAGGTATTATGCTGTGCTTGGTTTTCCGTGTTCGGGAGACTCATGTGCACAAAAACCTGGTTATGATCATGTCTCTACTACACCGACAGCCCGAGCTGTGAGTGAATTAAGCGAAGGGGAGCAAAGTCTTTATTATATGCCTGATGCCCACTGTCTTTATGCTACAGAGATATACACTTTCAATTTTGACGGAGAGATACAATTTAACACAAAGTTTCTAAAGATATTAACCTCTTAAGCCCGAGGGGTCCGGTACGATATTGATATCATAATCACGCCATAAATCCATCTCTACAGAATATATGAATGTTGAATGTTTTTTTCCCAAATGTAGCCAAGAATAGAGACCCTAACCCAGTCAAAACACCAGTCAAAGTGTATATTTTCAGCACTACGTTTGTTTACCAATGATTTTGAAGTGTTTTTAGTGAAATATGAGTTTATAGAAATCTCAGGGCATCGAGTCGGAAAAAGACAAGGATTTGGCGCAACCTAACTTGAGTGTAGTCTTTTGAGAGAAGAGACCCAGGGCTTTCGATGAGCTTTCGAAAAAGAAAAAAACGACACTTCCCAGCTGACTTCTAGCGTGACTTTTTTTTCTTTCTCTTATTTTTCGGGATCATATCCCACAAACCTGAACGTTATTGCCATAAAACAGAACGCAGTTCGTTTCTCTACCTTTCTGTAAACCCCTAGCAAAAAACGGCGTTGCAATCTGATGAAAAATGGCGGACAAATGTACATATATATTTATAAAAAAGTAACTGTACTTACAGTAGATTTCATTCACGGTTTTTGCTGCACTGTCAGGGGCGCCTGGTGAAACTAAATCCAGATTGAACTCTGCCATTGGAAAGGAGAGATTTGGCCCGATCCATGTGTGACTTGGCCATAATATGGTAATTTATAGGCCTGATATTCTATAATCATATTTCAAATGGCATGTGTCCGGATGGCAGAATTCAGTACTGTATCTACAAAACCTCCTGTTAAGCATCTGTCCTTTATTCATTTGCTTAGATTATTTGTACACGTGATGGCGCTCTAGTAGCACAACATGTATCGCGCTGCGTCGCGAAGCGGCCGTCCCGGGTTCGCTTCCCACTCCTGGTGACTTCCATTTGTCACATTTGTCTTCCCCACCTCTTCTCTCGTTCATCCTCTCCTCATCTGTCGGTCATGTCTGACCATGAAAAGCGATAAACGCTCAAAAATAAATCTTAAAAAAAAAAAAAGATGAAAAAGATGAAAAAGAAAAGAAAATTGATATTCTCCTTTGGTTCATTACAATTTACTCTGCCTAGTAACAGACACCATATATGTCCCTAGATACCAAGAACATGCAAATGAACCTTGTAGAAGTGGAGCAATCTTCCATTTACTTAGGTATGTATTTTTAGGCGGATTTTCAGTAAATATGGCTAGGGCTTAACTCTTTCTCTGCCACGCTGAGAACGGGATATGGCTATGTGCTGCCACGCATTAAACCAATGGGGTCGGTCACCTTGTTTGCAGGGCTATAACTATATTCTATATTATAGCTATGCTATCGCTTTCTTACTTGCTGCTAAAAATATTTTTATCAAATATTTGTCTCCTCCTACTAATTCCTCAGGTAAGTTACCCAGGTACAAATAGGAGAAGGTCTCTGGTATCTTAAAACTCAATATATCCTGCATGGTGGAGTGAACATCTTGCCAATAACGTTGAATACCTGGACAATTCCAAAAGATATGAGTGGTTTGCCTCCCTCTGGCCGCACTGTCTCCAACATGGTTGCTCTATGCCTACTTGATTTTGGGGGTTATGAAGAATCTAGTAAATTTTTTCCAGCAGAATTCTCTCCATGTTTTTGAATTAGTCGAGCTACATTGAGTTCTGCACATGTTCTCCCATTCGTCTTCAGTTATTTCAATGTTTGATAAATTTTCCCAATTTGTTTTAATGTAACTTGTGGAGTCAGTTCTGGCCTGAACAAAGCTATTATATAATTTAGACACAGTTTTACTCATCTTGTTTTTGTAAGCCTGAATAAATATCTGAATAACACTGTCTATCGGGGTATTGGACTCATTTACCTCTTTTAGAAAGTACTGGCGTAGCTGTAGGTATCTGAAAAAGTCGTGTTTATCCAAACCGTATGTATCTTTCAAGGTTTGAAAGCTCACAAGTTCTCCATTTTCTAACATTGTGCAGAATGAGGTAATACCTCGGAGAGCCCATTCCTTAAATGTTTGATCATACATTCTTGGTTTAAATTAGGGATGCTCGATATTGGCTTTTTTACCGATACCGATATACCGATATTGTCCAACTCTTAATTTCCGATACCGATATCAACCGATATCACATTTTAATGCCGATATCGGCCGATAATATCGGTAGGCCGATAATATCGGACATCCCTAGTTTAAATCCTAAGTCGAAGGTAAACCACCTCAGGATCCTAATCCTTTTTTCTAACTTGAATTGTTTCACAATTTTGAACCATGTCCGCAGGGTGTGCACAATAAATGGGTTTAAGTTTCTATATAGGGTCCTGGCCTGCTGTCTATCACCAATTACTGTCTGGAGTGGTATATCAATTGATTTCACTTCAATGTCCTTCCACTTCGCTTCGTAGTCCCTTTCACACCAACAGACCAAAGGTCTTATTTGCGCTGCATAATAATACTCCTTCAGATTTGGGAGGGACATGCCTCCCTTTTCTTTAGGGAGTTGAAGTGTCCGGAACCTAATTCTCATTTTTTCCCCGCTCCATATGAATCTAGAAATCATCCTGTCCCAGTCGTTAAACTGTTTAGCAGGGATTTCCACTGGCAGGGACTGGAAAAGATACAGTATTCTAGGGACTACGTTCATTTTCACTGACTCTATTCTGGAGGTGAAATCCAGGGGGGCTAATGACCATCTTTCTATATCTTTTTTAATTTGTGTGTTTAGGGGCAGGTAATTAGCTTCATATAATTTTGTTAAGTCCTTAGTCAGCCATACTCCCAGATATTTTATGGACTTCATGTTCCAATTAAAATTGTAATTCTTTTATTTCTCTTGGGGGGGTATAGTTATAGGTAAGTATCTGTGTGTTTCCTATATTTAGTTTGTATCCCGAATGTTGACCATAGGTTTCAATAAGGTCCATTAGTCTAGGGAGCATCAGACTAGAGTTTTTTTTAAAGGTCCCATGCATTGCTATTCCTTGCACTATTTGGGCAACTTTACACAATTCATGTGAGTCTATGGAACACATCTGTAAAGTTTCTTTCAAAAAAATTCATTGTTTTATATTTTTAATATAAAGCAACATTTTTCGACCTGAAGATTTCAAGCTGTTTTGGCTGGGCTGTGCCCATAAGCGCTTTGAGTGAGTCACCCACAGTCTGCGACTGGCAGGCAGGGGAAGGGGGGAGAGAGAGGAGAGAGAGAGAGAGAGAGAGAGAGAGAGAGAGAGAGAGAGAGAGAGAGAGAGAGAGAGAGAGAGAGAGAGAGAGAGAGAGAGAGAGAGAGAGAGAGAGAGAGAGAGAGAGAGAGAGAGACAGAGAACGAGAGAAAGAAAGAGAGAGAGAGAGGGAGAGAGAGAGAGAGACACGGAGCAGGTTGTGTGTGTGTAAATGCGTGTGTGCTTAGTGCTTCCCCGAGTGCCGGTCCAGGTTGTGTGTAAATGCATGTGTGCTTAGTGCTTTCCCGCGCGCCAGTCCAGGTTGTGTGTAAATGCGTGTGTGCTTAGTGCTTCCCCGCTCGCCAGTCCAGGTTGTGTGTAGGGATGCACCGATATGAACATTTGCCACCGATACCGATTGTTCAACTAACACAATTCGCCGATACCGATATTTGTGGGGGGGGGGGTTATTTTTAATTTTTTTTTATGAAACTACTGTATATTTGTATGTCTATAAATGTTTTGATGAATTGAAAATGGAGGACCCTTATGTAAAAAAGCATAACGTTTTTTTCTGGTCTTCATCTTCCAGTCCACTGAGCTGTACTGTATTGTACCCATTCTGCAATCCGTTAATAAAGTTTTCAATCAATCAATCAGACAAATGTATAGAAAAGCTTTTATTATAACCATATAACAAAAAATTATATTATTGTTTATGAAAATGTTTTAGCCCTATGCTTGACTATTATTTTAGGCATGGCAACAAATAAAATAATAATAACATTTATAAATAAAATATTAAATAAATAAATAGGCTACACGTCTCTCTTTTTGTGTTACAAATTGTGCTCACCGATATGAACATAGGCATCTTTACTTACTTAAAAAAATTAAACATCAAGAAATATGTTTATGGTATTAATTCCACCATGCCATGTGTGTTTTTATTTTATAATGCTCATGAGTCATGATTATTGCTGAAGTCTGAGTCATACAATACTCACTGGCTTTCATAACAGACTAACTTGTCTTGCTCAAGACTTGTTTATTAGTTTTAATAGGAGAGCACTATCTCTCAACCAAAGCAATGCAACAGAACAATTTTGATTGACAGTCGATTCTGTCAATTACGTCACACCGCTTGCACCCGCCTCTGCTGTTCTTACCACCAATCGGCAATCGCTTATTCGTTTTTTACTTCCGGGATGTCCGCCATTGATTTTAACGAGAGCTCAACAACAAAACTAATAAAGTTAGCTCCCCCGCGGCCCACGAGTAGACTACCAGCGCTCCACAGGAGTACTAAACGAGGCATAATGATTTTACTGCAACAAATGTTATAATAAAAGCTTTTCTATAAATTTGTCTGATTGAAAACTTTATTAACAGATTGCAGAATGGGTACAATTCAGTACGGGCTCTCTGGGCAAAGGAAGGAACTGAGATATGAATGAGTAATGCTTGCTATGTTCGGGTAAATACGCTGATGTTATTGAACGTGTAACTATATAACGTTAATGCCACAAAACGAATGCCTTTGTTAATCATAAGTAGTAACTTTGATGCAGTAGCGTGTGTGTGTGGGGGCGGCGTTGTGCAGGTCGCTTGACTGAAAGTTTTTTTCAAAGTTTGAATGTGTGGACCAGATTGACGCGACACAATTTGATGGATATTTATCGGCTACTGCCATCGGCACATTTGAGCTTATCGGCCGATAGGCCGATGGCAGTCAACAAGGCACTTATCGGCCGATACCGATACCTGACCGATATATCGGTGCACCCCTAGTTGTGTGTGTGTGTGTGTGTGTGTGTGTGTGTGTGTGTGTGTGTGTGTGTGTGTGTGTGTGTAAATGCGTGTGTGCTTAGTGCTTCCCCGCACGCCGGTCCAGGTTGTGTGTAAATGCGTGTGTGCTTAGTGCTTCCCCACGCGCCGGTCCAGGTTGTGTGTAAATGCGTGTGTGCTTAGTGCTTCCCCGCGCGCCGGTCCAGGTTGTGTGTGTGTAAATGCGTGTGTGCTTAGCTGTCTGCACCCGCTTGAGGAAGTGCAGGTATTTCCACTCGCTCTGCCTTTGAGCGTGGTTGCGGTACAACCATAGAGGGGGCGTTAGTTATGCAGATCAGTGCCTTATTCACGTCAGCAAAACAGTCAAATCAGAATGGCTTAGTTGAGTGAGGGAAGATCTCATGAACTCGAGACTAGACTGATGAGTCAATATGATAATTAGAGACACAGACCACATTGATATAATCCCCCATTGCTAGGAAACAATGCTAAACACTGGAAAAGGCCATTTATAATGCATGGGACCTTTAAGTAAATTAAGACATTGTCCGCGTATAATGCTATCTTATGCTCTGTTTCTTTTATATTAATACCTGTTATATTGGGGTCTTCCCCAATTGCTTGGGCTAGCGGTTCAATGAAAATCGCGAACAGGGCGGGGCTACATGGACAACCTTGGCGTGTACCCCGTTCTAGGGCGATTGGATTTGTTAATCGACTGCTTACTTTTATTCTCGCTGTGGGTCTTGTATATAGTTTTAAAACACCTAATTGAATCTTCCTTGAATCCTAACCTTTCTAGTACCAAGAATAAATAGTCCCAGCTCACACAATCAAACGCTTTTTCCACATCCAGACTTAAGGCAGAATACATTTTGGTTTGTTTTATCTGATTCATAATATGTAGTGTTCGTCTTAAGTTATCCTGGGTTTGGCGACCAGATATAAATCCAGTTTGGTCAGTGTTTATTAGGTCTGGCAAAAACTGTTCTAATCTTCTCGTGATAATGGAGGCGTACAGTTTATAATCCAAGTTAAGGATCGATATTGGTCTAAACGAGCTACATAATTCCTTATCTTTACCCTCCTTGGGAAGTACTGTTATAGTCGCCTCCCTCCAGGAGGGAGGGGGGATTGCCCTTTCTAAGAGTGTAGTTAAGAGGCCAACAGCAATGGCATGATTTCCTGGCGAAAAGCTTTGTACCATTCTGCTGGAAGGCCGTCACTACCTGGCGATTTGTTAGCTTTAAGATTAGATATTGTCCTGTCTAACGCCTCTATAGTGATTTCTGCAGTTATAATTTTGTTCTGCATTTCGCCAATTGAGGGCAGGTCAATAGACCTCAGGAATGAAATAGTGGCTTCACTATCTATTTGTGCTGGTTGTGTATATAGGTTTTTGTAGTATGATTCAAAGGCCTTCTCTATTATCTTCCAAATTACTGGACACTTCTCCAGTTAAGGGATCTTTAATCTTATTAATTGTATTTTGGGTCTGTTGCTTTCGCAACCTTCTGGCCAATAATCTAGTAGCCTTTGGGCCTGATTCATAATATGTTTGACGTAAAAATGTAGATTTTTTTCTCAATGTCGTCTTTATAGACTTAGTCAATCAATTTTCTTGTTTCCCTAATTTGCTGTAGCGGCTGACTAGTTGGAGTATTTTTATGCTGTTGTTCTAGAAATGTCCATTTTTGGGTTAGATCCTGATATTTGCGCTCTTACGTCCTCTTCAGTGTTGCTGTGATGGCAATAATTTTCCCCCTTAGCACAGCTTTTGCAGTATCCCAAACAATCACTGGATTAACCTCACCATTATCATTATTCTCTATATATGTTTTTATTTCTGTCCTAATACTTTCACTAATTGATTTGTTATTTATTATTCCTGTGTTAAGCCTCCATAGTGTGTTCCTTGGCCTACCATCCAAGTGTGAAGTCATATAGACTGGAGAGTAGTCTGATGTCAGTAGTTCCCAAAGTACAATCCCTTATCCTATGTCTATCACCTCTAAACATAAAAAGATAGTAAATTCTTGAAAAAACAGAGTGAGGAACAGAATAGTGGGTGTAAAATCAAACATGCCTAAGTCTGTAAGTGAAGCAGTAATTATTTTTGTCTGTGGAGTCCTGTTTACCCTATGGCTTGTAGTGTCCAGCTCACGACTAAGAATAGTATTGAAATCTCCCCTGCAGATTAGTATCCCCTCAGATTCCGCTGCTATCAGACCAAATATGAATTTATAGAAACCTTTGTTGCTCCCCGGTGGGGCATATACATTCAGCAGCGTAACCAAGTTGCCCTCTAATTTGCATTTTATCATGACATAGCGTCCTTCCTTATCATTAGTTTCTTTCATAAGTTCTTTTTTTTTTATCCACTTTTTTTCCTCCTTTTTCAATTTGTCTCCCATCCCAATTTAGCCGTGCCAATTCTCCCCTCCCGTCTTGAGCGTTGCTCGCATATGCCCCGCACTGGCCGGTTGTAGGGAGGATAGAAGCCCTTCACAGGTCTCCTCCGATACATGTGCAGGCAGCCAGTCGCATCTTTTCACCTGCCAGCGCGGACTCTCATTTGGCGAGGAGTAACGTGTAGGAGGCGCACACTGCCCCCGCCATTTTTCCTGTCTCTGCTGTGCAGGCGTCCCCCAACCGACCTCTAGGAGTCGCTGTCCACAATGCCAGATTACCACCCCATCGACTTCCCTCCCACTAACTCTGCCAATCGAGTTAGTATGACGGCCGGCCCAAGCCGGAGGCAATGCTGACACCTGGATTCGAGACCGGAGTCTCTTGCATTGGTGACGAGCGCAATCTCCGCTGCGCCACCCAGCCGCCATTTTCTTTCATAAGTTCAAAATGTTATGAGTTGGGAATTAGTATAGACACCTCGTTTATGACCCGATTTAAACGAGCTATAGAACGTATACCTATATCCATATTTCTTGAGTTTCTCGTGCTCCATCTGAGAGAGATGCATTTCTTGCAAAAAGATAAGTTGAGCTTTTTCACGTTTCAATTTGGTTATGACTTTACTCCGTTTAACTGGGTTAACCAGACCATTTACATTTATAGATACCACCTTAACGTTTCTACTGCTTTGTGCTTATGTGCTTTAACAACATAAACCTGACACTGTAAACCCGGAATTCACACATTACTAAACATGAACAGTTAGACACATACACAGAGAACAGGTGTAACATTAACAAAAACAACAATTGGCTTCCAAAAACAGACGTTCGCTCGCCATCCCATGGCTTACGTCCCGTTGGGGGGTGGGGGGGATAAGCTCCACTCAAGTGCAGGCCCCCATGAAAAAAGAGAGCTATAAAATAAAAGAGAAAGTGTCTAGTCTACCTACAGCGTGCCTGAGTGACTCTCGGTCGGTCTTTCAATAATCAAGTGGAGTCTGTTAAACTATGAAAAGGGAGACTAAGTCATCCAGTCATTTGGGTAAGGGGCTATTCAGCGTTCACGTGAATAGCTTACAGCTAGTCCGCATTAGATCCAACAAAAACTCGGAACGTCTAACGTTAAGCGAGTCAAAACAACACAATACAGCCCATAGTCCTTAGACATATTCGGGCAGGCTACTCACGTTAAATTAACTCACCAGTCTTATTAGGCTATGTATTTCTCACCCTGAGATTTATTTGCTGGTGGTACATTAAAAGTCCTGCAGTCTGTTCGTTGCTCATTGGGCTATTCCTTTCTCCCTCTCGCTCGCGTTTCCCTGGTGTCTCTCCTTCCTTCCAGCGCGCTGCCACAGTTGTCCTCGCTGTAATCGCTCGTCCTGCTCCATTCTAGCAGCACGGGAGGCCAGTTCCTCCACATCGACTCCTCTCTTCTTCAAATCCTGTGCAGCTTCCTCTGTGCTTTCATATGTGCGTGTGCCGGAGTCCCAGGGGATTCGGAACTTAGCGAGGGGTGTCTGGAACCGAATCCCTTTTCCTTTCAGTGCCCGTTTCATGCCGCTGTATTCTCTTCTCTTCTGCATCACCGCTGTCGCGTAGTCATGGTCAAACGACAAGCGTTTGCCCTCGATCTCGATCTTCTTCTGCCAGGCTTTACTGATGACCATCTCTTTGGTAGTGAATTGGAGGAAGTTTACTATAATCGATCTAGGTCAGGGGTGGCCAACCAGTCAGAGACTAAGAGCCACAAAAAAATGACTGTGGTACCACAAAGAGCCACACCATATACCAGCGTTTCTCAACCTTTTTTTTCAGTCACGGCACCCTTCATGTGTTTATAGGTCTCACCCTCTGGCCTCTGAAGTTGCTAATGTCTTTTTTATTTGGGCCTCACAGGGTTAAAAGTACCCTGTGAGACCCACGGTTGCAAAATTACAAAATCACTTTTAGCCATTTAAAAAAATAATGTTTATTTAAAAAATGTTAAAGGGGAACTATTTTACTATTTCTTTCACTATTTGGGCACTTTTACACAATTCCTGTGAGTCTATGGAACACCTAGGTTTTTTCAAAAAAAATTCATTGTTTTGTATTTCTAATCAAGTACTAAAAACCGCATTTTTCTACCTCAAGATCTTAAGCCGTTTTGAGGCTGGGCTCCAACCACTGTGTGGCCTGGTGCCAACTGCCACATCAACTGCCACATTATTATGCAGCTGAGAAATCTCTGACATCACAGATATGCACATTTTCAGATGACTCAGTTCAGTGAGGGTGAATATTGTGAGAGGAGAATTGGAAGAATTCGCCAATATGAGAATTAGAGACATATATCCTATTAATATAAGTCCACATAGCTAAGAAACAATGGTAAACACTGAAAAAAGCCATTTATAAGATAGTTCCCCTTTAAGCACATGTATAGTCAATTGGTCCTGTTGTTCAGCCTCACAATGCTATTTGATAGTAAATGTGTTTATATGTCCCACCCTCTGGCCTCTGAAGTTGCTAATTTCTTTTTAATTTGGGCCTCACAGGGTTAACCTCTTAAGCCCGAGATATACAGTAAAAGTGTATATTTTCAGCATTATGTTTGTTTACCAATTATTTTAACTGTTATTAGTGAAATATAAGATTATAGAAATCTCAGGGCATTGAGTCGGAAACCGGCGCATATTGACAGGAGGAAGTGGCACAGCCAAAAGTGAGTGTAGTCTTTTGAAGGAAGAGACTCAGGGCTTTCAAATTTCGAAAAACTACCCTACCCAGCTCACACCAGCCCCTGTCAATCATCTGACTTCTGGATTTACTTTTTAATTTCTCTTATTTTTTGGGATTATCTCCCACAAACCTGAACGTTATTGCCATAAAACAGAACGCAGTTAGTTTCTCTACCTTTCTGTGAACGTCTTGCAAAAAACGGTGTTGCAATATGATGAAGAATGGTGGAGAAATTTACATTATAAAAAAGATGGCAGAATTCAGTACTGTATCTACAAAACCTTCTGTTTAATCATCTTCCCTTTATTCATTTGCTTAAATTTTTCAGGTCTGGTCAATTTTAGCATGGTGTTATTTACAGTCGAAGATAATTTTTTTTTTTAAATAGAATTGATATTCTCCTTTGGTTCATTACAATTTACTCAAGCCTAGTAACAGACACACTATTTCTGACACTGATCCATATATGTCCCTAGATTCAGATACCAAGAACATGCAAATGGACCATTTAAAAAAAAATTGTAAATGTTTATTCTACGTCCTTATGGAATGAGTGACATAAAAAAAAAGGAGAAAAAAAGTTAAAAAAAAAAGATTTTTTTTTTTTAATTTTTTTTTTATGGGTGGAAGAGCCGCACATTGACGGGCAAAGAGCCGCATGCGGCTCGCGAGCCGCGGGTTGGCCACCCCTGATCTAGGTGATGCATCGGGTCCTGGCTTTTGAGGTCGGTATTTGTCGGCAGTGAGAGCTCAGCTCTTAGCAGTTTATCGATAAACTCCAGGAGAGAACAGTCTTTCTCCGTTCCCTCCGGCACATTATAGATGCGCATATTTGTTCTTCTAGACATCCTTTCCATATCCGTTAGCACTTCTTGCATGGCTCTCTGCTGTTCCAAAGACATGAGGAGTGTTTCCTTGACTGTCATATTCCATGTTTCTGTTTCTCCGATGCGCGCCTCCGCCTCGTGTATTCGGGAGCATGTCTATGTTCCCCGGGTCCTATGTTCCCCGGGTCCTATGTTCCCCGATTGTTTGATTGATTGATTGAACATTTTAGACCACCAGCCCTGATTCCAAACTCTAACCTTAACCAACTTCGAAAGAGGGCCTAAGCTTAACCAGTTCGAAACAAGGCGGACATTAATAATTAATAAAATGTTCAATCAATTAATCAATCAATCGGGGAACATAGGACCCGGGGAACATAGGACCCGGGGAACATAGGGATGATCCTGTGTATTCTAGTGCTTTGTGCTTGGGCTTGTAGTGCGTTAGCTCTCAGTTCTTGATTCATTTCCATTTTTAAATCTTTGAGTTCTGTCATCAGTTCAGTCTTTAATTCTTCTTGTGTCGTTTTCAAATCGTTCTTCAGTTCTGTCTTAAGGTTGCGTATCTCTCTGCTAATGTTGGCTAGTCCCTCTTGAATTGTTTCAGTCGTGTTTTCACCGTCGCCATCTTCATCCACGTTAGTTAGTCTTACTTCGTCCATCTCGCCGTTTTCGTTGTTGTTCTCCTGTTTTTTACATTTCCTTTGTCCTCTCACTCATTTCCGAGTATTTCATTATTGTTTTAGCTTTTCTTCTGAATTTGCAGAGGTTATTTTAATTGACCGTCGGGAGCTATAACTTCAAGCAGCCATCTCATTTGCCTCTCACCGGAAGTCCCTCTCTGCATGCATCTTAACTGGTTCGGGGCCCAACCACGTATATATATATACGTGTTTGGGAGCAGACCCTAGAAGGCCAACCACATATATATACGTGTTAAACTCGTTTTTGCTTTTATTCCATTTTAATATCCTACTCAATGTCACAGAGTTGTATTTTGGCTGGAAAATGCATATTGGGACTCCGAAAGTGCAGTACCGGCCAGATCATGGTATTGGCGCTGTCTCGAGAATGCAGTTTCCCCTTTTGCAGACCGAGTGTCACTTTTTTCCGCTCCGGGTGGACTTTTCTGTTAGCCTGAAGCTACGGCTTCACCAGATCGCCGGGAATACTTTTTGCGACGCCGAATTCAGTATGCAGTAAAGGAATATCGATCTACCAGATGGCGATAAAATAACTGGGAAATTCTTTGGAATCCAACCGGCCACAGGTAAGAGCGATTTGACGTCAATTTCAGCCTGATCAGGCCTTGTTCTCATAGCCAACCACCCGGTCAGCGTATGTTGTTGCAATAATGAATGCCGTTATTGGTAATCAATCATCAGAAACTACTTCTACCCCCCCCCCCCCTTTCATGCATTCATGGTGGAACATGATACCGATCATATGCATTTAGATTTTTAACTCTAGCTTGTGTAGGGCCGAAACGCCAATCGATTTAACATTATTAGCTTAGCGCCCTATAACTAGCTTTGCAGGAATTACCGCAGACCATTCCGATATAACGTTCATATTCACGACGCTATAAAACGGGAACGTATTGATGAAAAAACGATTTCTTTATGGCATATTGAAGGGAAGGTTTATACTGTCAATTGACAATGACAATGGACACATAGCAATAATATTAAATATAGATTTAGCTCTACAAACAACCTCACGCACAGTGAACAGTTGTAATGAAAAGCTGGCCTCATAGAGTCTAATCCCAATGGCCCGAATGTGTTAATAAGACATAGATTGAAAAGTATCCGCCCGATTTGTACAAGTAATGACTTATTTTGAAGGTAAGAACCTGTACTTTCATATAAAGTAAAAAAGAAATGTGAAGCTTGCTTAACAATACCCTATTATCTGTGCCTGGTCACATATATGCAGACAGGCAGGCAGACATATATATAGACAGAAAGGTATATAGGCAGACAGAAAGGTATATAAACAGACAGAAAGGTATAAAGGCAGACAGATATATAAAGACAGAAAGGTATATAGACACAGACAGAAAGGTATATAGACAGACAGACAGACAGACAGAAAGGTATTATAGACAGACACAGACAGAAAGGTATATAGACACAGACAGAAAGGTATATAGACAGACACAGGCAGAAAGGTATATAGACAGACACAGACAGAAAGGTATATAGACAGAAAGAAAGGTATTATAGACACAGACAGAAAGGTATATAGACAGAAAGAAAGGTATATAGACAGACAGAAGGGTATATAGACACACAGAAAGGTATATAGACAGACAGAAGGGTATATAGACAAACACAGACAGAAGGGTATATAGACAGACACAGACAGAAAGGTATATAGACACACAGACAGAAAGGTATATAGACAGACACAGACAGAAAGGTATATAGACAGACAGACAGAAAGGTATATAGACAGACAGACCGAGACACAGACACACAGACACCAACCTGCCCACACCAACGAGCCTCTCCAACCTCTTCCAGCGGTTACTGGAAGGCTGGTATCGCATCAGCTCAGTAACATCAGCAACATTGTCCATCTCAAAGTAGACCTGAAATGGAATGAAACATTTACCTTTATTATTATTATTATTTATTCAACTTTTTATTAATGATTTTTTTTTAAATCAACATCCATGAAGCAAGTAAACCAACAGTTGCCATGTATTCTACTTAAAGTAAGAGTTCATTTTAAAATGAAACCTCTCCCATTATCTACTCACTCCCATGTCAGTCTAAACTTGATTTCAGTTATTGTATCCTCATAACACATGAGTTAGCTTGCACAGCTCCATCTTAGCCTTCTCTTAAACTATAGGGGACTGCATTAAGTATGGCTACATGTTTGATGTCATTTAGTCCTCCTAATCTGTATCACAATGCAAAGCATCGTCGGCTACAAAATGTTGCAGTTAATGCTAGCTAGTAGCTACTGTTAAAGAGTACCACATTTGTATGCTATTTGTATGCAAAATGTTGCAGCTAATGCTAGCTAGTAGCTACTGTTAAAGAGTACCACATTTGTATGCTATTTGTATGCAAAATGTTGCACATTTAGACTTTTCATGAGGTCTTCATGATAAAAAAAGTACATAATTAACTAAGTTATTATATGACATATTCCATGATTAACACATTGAGCGCCATAAGCTTCCCCCATCCTTCACTGTCTAGCGCCAGCTTTTCAAGACCATTTTCGCGATATTTCACGATCTTTGCTATTGTATATTAAAGCTATGGAGACAATAGTATGGCTCATTTGACAGAAACTATTTCTAGTCCAACATGTAAAAAAGATTGTTTCTACACACTGTAGTTTGTAGTTTATTACACGCTAAACATCGTCCATTTCCAAGCTAATACAGTCTATTTCCATAGATCGCGAGATAAAGCGCTTTATATGCAATAAGCCCAAACCGTTCTGGTTGATCCCCTGAAACCCCAAATACTCCCAAATCAGAGGTATATACCATGTACACATGTGCCTTCACAAAATTATCAAGAAATATTATTATTTATTATCTAGAAATAGGGGGTCCTTACCTTAGCCAGAAGGTAATCCAAAAAGAATAATTCCAATGATCCCATCGGCAATCGCGATTACTCGTTTATATGTAATTACACGTGTTTGCGGGACACTATAGGTTTTGAGGCGAGCAGATCTGATAACGATTGCTTTGGAAGAGCTCCTCCCCCTCAGAGAGAGTCTTGATAGTCCGGTTCATTCATTATAATAATAATAATAATTTAGGACCTGCTCAGAGGTCATCAATCGGCACGCATGCGATGCATGCATGCGATTCGTATCTGCGATTAACCCATCCCGTCGTCCTTCCCCCCCCAAGGGCAGCCGGGAGCACAGGCGTCAACGTGAGCCGCGCCAGGGGACCAATCCAAGTGCTCCTGTCAGTCTTCGTCAAGGACGCCACAGCGTTAGCGATCTATTGTTGTGCATGTTTTTCCATTGGGTTTATCTTATCGGGGGGGAAACCCTTGAGAGCACGGGGAGAACATGCAAACTCCACACAGAAAGGCCTGGGAGATACCCCACCTGGGTAACTGGCATCATGGAAACCTGGTCCCCAAGCGGGAATCGAACCCTGGACCTTCTTGCTGTGAGGCGACAGTGTTAACCACTACACCACCGTGCCACCACTTGTTTTAGATAAATAAAGCATTAACGTTGGCATGGTGTACCTTTCTGTGCGTATTTATGCACAATCTATAGCTCAACATAAAAATATTCGCAATTAATCGTAAAGGTAGCAAAATAACGTTTATGTTTTCGTTCGCTGGGAAACTACACTACCGTTTCTCGCTGCTGACTGACGTCACCACAGCGTAGCCTCCTGCCTGTAGTCACAGACCTAGGATCAGATTTCCCTTACATTCCATAAGCTTAACAATTCGTACAATAGGAAAATAACTGATCCTGAATCTGTGGCTACTGGCTAGTATCTGTTTCACCCAACACTAGTGCTGCGTGATCATAGCCATTTATCTCTAAAGCTAACCACTATTTGTAAAAGCCACAACCACGTTACCATATTTGTATTTATAATTTAAGGCGAGACACTGCAGGCAAATATACTTTTTTTGTTGATTTTGAGATTGTTATATTTTGCTTCCTAAACATGTCTTCTATGAAACTAGTGACAATAAAACGTCAATAACACACATTTAGTTGTTTATTTTACTTCATTTTGCCTTATTGCATCCATAAATGTGCGCATATTTAATGGGGAAGTGCCTCATTTGCATATATAAACATACATTTCAGAAAACTTGCAATATATTTTTTCTTAGTTTATATGTACATAACAAACTGGGAAAGTTTCATAGTGATATCTATTCAAATATTGTTTGCCTATTAGGGGGTACTACACTGTACTACACTGTTTGTAGCCTGTGTGTAGTTCTGTTCAGTTCAATAACATCATTATTATTATTATTCAGTTATCAGGCATGTGTTTAGGTTGTCTATTACTAATGGTTTGATTAGGTTTTGTGTTTGTAAATATCCGTTTAAAAAAAAAGTATGGCATTTTACAATACAGAACTTTGAAGGCGTTTTTCCCAAAAATGAGTTTTAAGAGTTTTTCCTCATACTCTGAGCCAGAAATCTCCACTGCAGTAGCACTCATACACCAAACCTTCCAGTTCTATTCATATCTATGTTCTGAAGGTATTTACAGAAGGGTTTGTTGATATCGCATTCATACCCTGATTTATATCACATTTCATTCCTAAAAACATGGCGAAATATGGAATTTTACCATAAAAATTGACTGAATGGAGTATTTTCTGATTTATGGAGTGATAAAAAGAGATATCCAAAATCCCCTCTGTAATAACCTTTGGCTCTAATATGTCAACAAAATGAAACTATAATTTTGAAAATGGCTTTATCCAATGTTCAGATTTCTGTCCTGGAATTATATGCAAATTAGTGCATATTTAAGTAGATAATGCCTCATTTGCATATTTAAACATACAATTTCAGAAAACTTGTAATACAAAACAGTCTTGTCTTAATATAAGTAATCAACTGGGGAAGTTTCATTGTGATATCTATTAGTTCATTATTTTACCCTATTCACCTGTAGTGTCTCCCCTTAAATCGTATAACATTATTTCACTGCATATTAAATCACTGTAAATACTAATGTAAATCATTGTGTCGTTGTACATATTGTGTATAGTTTATAACGTTAGTAGCTAGCTAGCTTGCTAGTCTGCATTCCCGAAACTCCTAACATGCAACGATTTAAAATGGTTCACGACAGGCCAGGTGGCGTAGCGGAGATTGCGTTCGTCACCAACCCCGGAGACGCTAGGATTCGCCTGTTCGAATCCAGCTCACAGCTCCGGGGTTTGGCTGGCCGTTCACACTAATACAATTGGCAGTATTAGAGGGTGGGAGAAGCTGGCGGGGTGGGTCCGGGTCATTGTAAACAGCGACTCCTACAGTTCGGTTGGGGCGCCTGCTAAGCGCGGATAGGATCTAAGTGGGATAGTGTGATCCTTCCACACGCTACGCCCTCTCAGTGAGAATCCGCGCTGCCAGGTGAAAAGAAGCGGTTGATTGGCTAGACGTGTGTCGGAGGAAGCACGTGATAGCCTCCACTCTCCCAGACCGACTGTGGGGGGTAAGTGTGCAGCGACCAGGAAGGGGATTTGGAATTGGCATAACGACTAACATTGGGATGGGAGAAAATCGGAGGAAAAAGGAGGGGGAAAAAGATCAATAAAAAAAAATAAAAAATTTAGCGGGGTAACGTTAACGTTAGCTAGCTAGCTTGGTACTATGACCCATGACGGGGATAAGGCGACAGCCAATAGCGGCTGCGTACTGAACAACAGGCTGCCTAGTGGTAATTGTAGTTCTTTTTTTACAACAAATTTAAAACCTTATAACTACCTTTGTTTCAACCAAAAATGCTTAAACAATCATGTTAGTGGTAGAAGGGAACTCATTTTGTGCAAAAATGGAAAGCTTGCCAATGTTCATGCGGCAGAATTGTTACAATAGCCGATAATCCATTTTCCCCAATGATAAATCCCTATACGGGTGGAACAACCAGTGACGTCAGACTACACCTCCCTATAAGGACAGAATTAATGCCACAACTTGAGTAAGTGAGGGTGTGTCTGTGTGTGTATGTATGTGTGTGTCTGCACCCTGTCAGCAAGCGGCAGGTAGTTCTTGCAAGGCTTGGTGTTCATCACAATTTTCAAGAGTTGTCTGCAAGTGTCAAAACTCCACTCCGTCAGGTCCACGATCAGCAACCTTTTTGCCAGATGTTGTTCTAAATATACCTAGAATAAAAGGTAACAATTATTATCATTATAAATAATACCACATACTACTTTACTACTACTATCATCATTATCATCATCGATTATTATTATTGGTACACAGATTCCACTTTTTACTGACCACAAGTACGGGTACATTAAAGAATTTACTAGGTAAATAAAATGACATTAAAATGTATCGTCATTATACAGCACAGTACAATAAAGTACAGTACAACAAAAAGAGGTTTGGCATCCAACCAGAGTGCAGATGTAACAGTAAAGTGCAATAGTAATATAGAATGTATAGGTGATTAAACTGGGTATAAAATATATAAATGAGTACTCCTAAATGAGTGTAGTGCTAATCAGATGGATGTACAGAGTTGTAATATGTACAGTGATACAGGTATTAAGTCAATATGGTAGTAGTCATACTGGCCAGCAGTGTAACTAGTAAGAGTAGGTAAGGGATATGTACAGATATATAGTATCTACTGAGAGAAAATGGTGGGTTTTTCAATGTATATTTGGTTTATAAACTGATATAAAGAGACACTTTAAGAGGGTAATATCATTATCATCATGGGATGATATTGACGTAGTGGAACCAGTGGTTTCACAGGCACAGGGTGCGTTAGCAGGGTGTTTGTTTTGAATTCCGATCTAAAACATAACAAAGATAACGGAGCAGCACAGGGCAGAGGCAGAGCGCGATGGCGGTTTTGACAGAGAGAAACGTTTTGAAATGTGTGAAAGGTTATTAGCAGTTGTCATGACAGCGTCGCTTGACAACCTGGAGAGGGGCGGGACCTGCGTTGCTATGACGAAGATCTATAAGTCGAACAGTGTTTCCGGGTGTAAGGCAGACCAAAGAAACTAATCCCACAGGAGGGAAGAGACCAAGAGACTCTCTCCTCTTATCACAGAGGGGGGGGGGGGGGGGAGGAAGGATGCCACATCATCATTAGCTTCGGCTACCACGAGGATGGTCTTGGCTGACGACCAGGCCTGACCGCCAGTGGAATGAATAGCAAAAGGACAATAGACTGAACACACCGAAAGATCATTAGAATAGACTTTTCAAGGACAATACAATCTGTTAACATCTGAGCTGAGGTTTCTGTTTATAGAAATAAACAACGCTTTTCCTTGTAAGGTATTTCACGTTGTCAAAGTGTCGAATTCTTACGAAGGTGGAGAATTATTATGGTTTGCGGATTGCACTAACGGGGAGAGATAAGGATTGTATATCAGCCAGTATAGGAGACGTCAGGACCATTAAAAGTACACAACGCAGAGGAATTGGATGGAGAGAGGATAACACAAGAAGACGTGATACTGGCCAGATTGATCAGGATCTAACACTACAGATGTGGATATATATACGGTATATGGTAAGAATAAATATATATATATATACAGGCCTGTACACTGCGATGATATGATCGCGAATTGCCCCTTTAATTGGCCGTTGCAATTGGTAAATATTATCTGGGGGCGGGCTTGCGAGTAGTGCTTTCAAGCCTTGCATTCGCTTTTCACTCCTAAATTATCCAAGGCGTGTGATGACGCCACTCACGCGAGCTGTCAGTGCGACACAATGTCGTGGTGCTATGAAAGAATCTGTCGGCAATGAATGAACTTACTGCGATCACCGATAGCCTGAGTGAAAAAAAAGATTTGCGTGTGGAGTGAATCTAGGTCACGCTATATACTTGGTACTTGTAGTCTATCGTGCGATTAAAGACCATGTCCCTATCTGCGTAGTCTATACATCCAACACCAAATCCCATAATTCCTAGCAAAACGAAACTGAATGTGGCCTCTCTTCCTTTCAATATGGACTATTGCATCGCCAAAGAAGCACCTCATTTCAATACATTTAAGATACAAATTTTGCTCTGCAAGAACAACGGAGTGGATATCAGTCCATCTTATGACAACCACGTCCGATGTGGAGAGATGATAAGATGATGATGATTGACGTGATGATGTGATGATTGATTGACGGGGACACGGACACTTCTAACGTTCAGGTTCAGCCATGCATTAGGTGAGTAGTAGTAGCCCACTATTAGGACGTGAAATACTGTCTACTTAAATTTATAAAATATCAACCTATCTATCTATCTAATAATGAGACAATATGCAAATAAGATAATACTAATAATTGTCACAGTGTCCCCGTATATGAAATGAAAGTGGCTTGCAACTTTACTGGCTGTCACAAACTGTTTATTTCTCGTTTAGCATATTACATTCCACTTCTATAAACAATCAAAGTCCTACCGTAAGAGCCTCATACGGGTCAATTAAACCTTTTTGATTAGTCTTTTCTTCGAGCTAAGTTGGACTGAACATTTCACTGTCAAAAGCGCAAATGTAAATAAGGTTGCGTCGCAACACGGTTTTCAAAATAAAGGTCACATATACAAATACCTCTCAATTCTTACTAAAAAAAGTCACGGATATACATAAACATTAATTGGCATAGATCTCTATAAACGGCCCAACACATTGATCACTTTAGGCACACACTGAAACCAGTAACATCACAAATATGAAGCAGGTAATTACCCATACAAATAATAAACCTTTCATGGGGTTATTTACAATAATAATTCATTTGATTTCTAAAGCACTTTTCATTGTGAAACAAATGTATGCAGAGTTTCTTGTCCTCCTGATTAATGCAATGGTGTGTGTGTGTTGTGGTGATCTCATTCAAGGAGCACTACACAAGTGCGCGCACACACACACACACAGTTTGTTGTTTTTGTTCTATTAGTGATTTACACACTTTCTCGGTTGGTTCATTATAAAAGATACAAACCTGAAAACAAACGCACTTAAATGTTAAATAAAAGGACCACAGTAATGAGGCAGGAGGAACATATTTTTTTAATAATGGTAAAATTGTTATTTAAAAATGTGCCCCTAAAAAATATTTTTTGCCCCTAAATGTCTCATTTAGGGGCAAGTGTGCCCCTAGTGAAAAAGCTTAGCGTACAGCCCTGATATATATATACACATACACACAGTATATACAGCATTATTGTACATGCCATCATACAGAGTTATATGGGTTATATGCAGGTGTATAAGTAGGTATATAGAAGGATTACGTGCATTACTGTGGTATGGGACAGGGATGAGCTAGAAGGGAACTGAATGCAGCCTAGTTCTACTCTGGTCACACACCAACAACAGAGGGACATATTTAATGTAGTTTATGGTTTGAGTTATGCACAGAAATGTAAGTGCTTATTGAATTTGCATCATTGCATCAAGTAATGCATAATCCAGTTAACAGTTACAGCTTTTGTTGAGCAGGGTTGAAAGACTTTTAATCACAACTTGATATCTCAGTATTTGACATCATAAATTGTATAAGTAGATTAAAACCTCTTCCACCCGACAGGACCGGTACCGAAATGACATAAATCAATATCCCCAGAATGTTCTATAAAAGTATCGTTTTTATTTTCAAACGTATTCAAGTATAAACATCATAACCATGTCACAACAGCATGTATAATGTATATTATCATCAATACGTTAGTTTAGGAATAGGTTAAAGTGATTTTCCTTTTCGAAATGTCTGTCTATTTCGCAAGAGGTGACCATTTTGGAAAACCTTGAATCATGGGAATTGTAGTTTTTGGTGACCATTTTGTGAAGGACAGCGCTAGCTCTGGATCTGCGTTGGAATTTTTCAAAACTACACTTCCTGAAGGGATCTATGGGGTTCAAGGTTCATAGTTCTATATGCATTTTCTCTTATTAAAAACTCTTATTATTCGGGATAATATACCACAAAACGTAACGTTATTGACAAATATTGAAGCACAGTTAGTTTCTCTTCTCTATTGTTAGCATGCAGCAACAATTAGATTTTAAATTAGTTTGAAAACAGTTGAACCCTGATTAAAATAAAAAAGTACAGTAGATTACAGTAGATTTCATTATCTGTTCTTATGGACATCTGGTGATACTAAATCCAAATTGAACTCGGCCATTTGAAAGATAATATATGTATATATATAAATGTGCGAATTGGCTATAATAAGGTAATTTATAAGCCTGCTATTCTATATTCTATAATAATATTTCAAATTGCATTGGTCTGGATGGGAGAATTCAGTACTGTATCTACAGAACCTTCTGTTTAATCATCTTCCCTTTATTAATTTCCTTAGATTTTTTGTACACGTGATCTCAAGAAGGTACTGAACGAGATCAGTGGCAGTTCTTTATGTCTGGTCATTATTAGCATGGTGTTATTCACTGTCAAAGATGCAAAGAAAAATCATAATTAGGGATGCCCCGATCGATCGGCCAGCGATCGGTATCGGCCGATATTCAGTATAAATATGAGATTGGTGAATTCCGATAATGGTTTATTTTCGCCGATCGTGAAAACCGATCGAAAAACATGATCCAATTCTTAGCGGAGTTCTCACTCGCTGACTTCTCTCTCAGACACAGCCAGTGGCGTTGCGTGGGTAAAATAACAGAGGATGCCAAAAGAAAGTAAAAGAATTTATAATTTTTTTTTATTAAAAATAAATAAAAATATTTTTATTTTTATTTAAGCCAAGCAGTCACCATGTACAGTATGGCTCGGCGGCCAGTCAAACCAAGCAGTCACCATGTACAGTATGGCTCGGCGGCCAGTCAAACCAAGCAGTCAACATGTACAGTATGGCTCGGCGGCCAGTCAAACCAAGCAGTCACCTAGCCCCTCGTGACTGCGATGCACTGTAATCATAACAACTACTACCTTAAACTGTAATCATAACTACTACTACCTTACACTGTAATCATAACTACTACTACCTTACACTGTAATCATAACTACTACTACCTTCTTACACTGTAATCATAACTTGCATTTGGCATTGGGTGCATGATGCGCATGCGCTGTGATGGTGCACCAGGCAGCCATTCACTCCACAAACTGAAATATACATTGTTGAATGAACAGCCTGTTTCTTGAAGTTAGACTCTCCTCTAAATTATAACCCCCCTCTCTATAACAGAATTTTTGGATGTTACCCGGGAGTGAATTGTTTCGTGCTTTAAACATGATTTGTGCAGTCTTAAATTCAGCCAGGTCCACCGAGTTTCATGTCATGTGATTTAAAAAATAGTGTGTTTGTGTGTTCCAGATATCCTACCTTATTGATAATCAAATCAAAATCAAATGTATTTGTAAGGCCCGACAACACACGTTAATGTCCCCATGGGCCAGGTAACGGTATACTTTTGCTATGCTATACACTACAGTCTATGTGATGTGGGTATGATGGTAATTAAGGAATGGTGAATATTATGTTTAATGTAAATATGTGTATACTGGATATGAACAGCAGTATTATAGGCCTACAGCAGTATTGTACAGCAGTATTGTACAGCCAGCAATATTATACATTATTATACATGACTATTCTATGCAAGTAGGCTATGTCTAAGCTATTTTACAATATTATACATGAACTATGTGCAATTATGCATAATACTACATAAGACACTACATGTGGGTATGTCAGGTGGTCTTGTGGTCAAAGTTATGTCTGTGGAATCATATATTTATTTTAAATTGTTTGGACATTATGGTGTTCTTGTTTTGTTCTTGACTTATTGTGATGTTTCTTCTTGACTTGTTTAAAGAAGACGTGTCCGGCCCATGGGGACATTAACGTGTGTTGTCGGGCCTTACAAATACATTTTATTTTGATTTGATTATCAATAAGGTAGGATATCTGGAACACACAAACACACAATTTTTTAAATCACATGCCATGAAACTCTGGGACCTGGCTGAATTTAAGACTGCACAAATCATGTTTAAAGCACGAAAAAATTCACTCCCGGGTAACATCCAAAGATTCTGTTATAGAGAGGGGGGTTACAATTTAGAGGAGAGTCTAACTTCAAGAAACAGGCTGTTCATTCAACAATGTATGTATATTTCAGTTTGTGGAGTGAATATGAGTTGCATAAGATAATAGAGTGTGAAGGTATACTGAATACTGTCTATCTGTATGTCATGTATGTCATATATGTTATGATGAATTGAAAATGGGGGACCCTGATGTAAACAAGATGAAAGTCTTTCTCTGGTCTGCATCCCCTTAACACTTTGATTGCCTAAGGCTAAATTCATGATATACCATCCGTTGCCATCTCTATTTGTCTATGGAGAAAGTCCCCTTCTTTGCAGGGCTATAACTTTTTAAATTCTATTGCTACATTGCCATTATTAGGGCCCATTCAAAGTCCTATATGTATTGTTCATTGTGTAGCAACGTTAAACTTTTTCATTCACATATTCATAGTAATGTATGGTCTAATGTATAAGTATGTTTTCATCTCTTTCTGCAGCTTTCTCCAGAACGTGATCTATAGCCCCAAATACATTATATTGATGATGCAATACAGTTTTATGGCAATCAGCGCGATATAAAAAATTACAACTAGACGTACTTCTAGAAGTTACTACACGTCATCTGATGTTGACCGGATGGGCTAGGGGCCGTTTATAATTCCGTGGGCAGCGTTATACCAATCATCTAATGTGGGTCAAATGTTGATAATAGCAGTTAGTATCGAAGACGGTAACGTTACACGCTGAAACTCACCCCAGTCTCCGCGCGCCGTTGGGCGATCATCGTAGAGTTGAAATCTTATCATTATGGGATGTAAATTTACCCGGTCCATCTCCAGCTTGTATAATGGTATATACGTCCAAATCATGTTGTTTATCGAGTTATTGGCAATCGATCACTGTGTAGCGTGACGAGCCAGAGTCGCGGGACCTATAGCGAGCACCCGGAAGTACTACGGACGTAGCACAACCTCTATGCCACTTCCTGTTAAAGCGATTGCGCCGATCAGCCACCAGATGGCGCTCCTGAACCGCCAGAGAGCTCAGTGGGTCCTGCTGGTGGATCTCAGGCCAGCGGAGGGGACATATGAATCCGATCGCAGATTTTTGAAATATTGATATAAGGACGCTGTACAGCGTCCCCCGGCAACTTGAGCATGGCCAGCAATGACGTCAAAACACGTTTCATGGCAGTCAAAGTGTTAAGTACTGTTGTAAACCCTCTGAGGTCTGGGCTATTTTGTGATTGTGACCAGGCATGCGTTGTTCATGGGACTGGGTAGCACGGTGTGCAAGCTCACGCGCTATTTGCATATCAATAGCACCGGTCGTCAGGTGTGTTAAATACGTTCTCAGACACATTCACACCTAACTTGTTGTGAAGACGTGTTACATTCCATTCGTAGAGGCGAATTAGGCACTGTCTTTAGTCTGTGCCCAAGCGAGGGGACATTAAATGCGCATTCGCGGGAGCGCGCGCACGCGCCAGGAGCGCGCGTGCACGTGGTGCGTGTCACCCCAGATGATTTCAATAACGCACCACTGATTGTGACCCCCCCCCCTGATTCTGGGCCCTTTAGGGGGATCTTTCATTTTTTTAACATAATATGAAAGTACAGGCTCATACCTTCAAAATAAGCCATCACTTGTAAAAATCAGGCAGATACTTTTCAATCTATGCCTTATGAATCATGGTGATAACACACTATTTATTCCTTAGATACAAACCCACAAAGAAACCGGAACCATTTCTCTTTGTATGCTAAATGACTACTTTACCCAGAAAGCAATGTAACCCCCGACCCCCAACTTGACACATTCAGTCTGAGCAGCCCTGCCTTTGTTAATCTAATGATTTGTGACCCCCGCTTCTATCCCCAGGCCATCAGCTCAATGACTATGTAACACTAACCCAACCATCTATGAAATCATAGCACTGATGGAGACAAAATAAGTGATGAGATAGTCGAACAGGTGAAACAAGCTAAATACTTTTCCATCATAATGGACTGCACTCTTTGTACAAAAGTTGCACATTTGTAATAAAAAAAGTTAATTTTGTATATTTTTTGTTCACGTCAGATTATTTGTAACATACGGTAATGGAGATTAACACTGGTTGGCGCTAAATGCACTTAAATTGTCCTTTAACCTCTTAAACCCAGAGCCCTGCTCGCGTAGTTTTCGTTGCAGAGCGACTCGAGATTAGCGACAGTCTCTGCGGGGGTCTGACACCTATTCAATGCGCACACACCCGCTCAGAGTGTGTGTCAGGGCTGTACGCTAAGCTTTTTCACTAGGGGCACACATGCCCCTAAATGAGAACTTTAGGGGCAAAGAATATTTTTAGGGGCACATTTTTAGAGATGTTCCGATACCATTTTTTCCTTCCGGATCCGATTCCGATACCTAAGCTTTGGGTATCGGCCGATACCGATACTGATCCGATACCAGTGCATACATTAAAAGAAACAAAAAAACGTATTTATTATAAATTATACTTTTTTTTTTTTTTTTTTTTTTTACAGATACTGTTTTATATATACTGTTTTTTAGTAATAACTAGAAAATAATGGTATTTATTCAACAACAGGTGATTGTATAGATTAGTATTAGTATCATTAATCAATGAGTATGGGGCTGCGGCACTGCAGATATACCCTACTCCAATGATCCGCACGGACGTTAGACGTGTTGCACTCGCTACCCAGTCTGTTAGCTAGTATTACCGTTGTGATTTTCGATGCAAAATAAATATTCAACATTCTCTTTTGAGACTCCGCCTCAGACTCTTATCCTTTGGCACTTGGAACTTGCTGTACTTTGCTTGCAGGTCTGCAGCCATTATTGCTGGATTATGAATAGCACCAACTTTAGCCACGGTAACGTTATCAAGCTAAGCTAGCTGACCTAGCTCGTCTTCCCCGCATTGACATTTTATAACGTTAGTCAGCTAACGCTAGTCAGTAGCTACTTGACTTAAATACGATTCACCGTGGGTGCATTATTGTTGAAAGACGGACAGTGTCAGGTCCTGGAGAAAGGACAGGCGATCATCTGATTTGATGTAACGTTAAAGCGGATGTTGTTCCAACTAGCTAGCTTTTCAGCTAATGCTATAATAACACCAGCAAGCAAAACACATCCCATCCAAGCTCCCCGTCACACCGCTCTGTCGGGACAATGGAATTAATGGATTAATTTAGGAGTGAAATGCGAATGAAGGGTTGAAATCACTATTCGCAAGGTTGCCCCAAATATTATTTTCCACTCGCACGGGCCAAATTAAGGGGCAATTTGCGATCATCTCGTCGCAGTGTACAGCCCTGTGTGTGTGCACGTGCGTCTATGTGCTTTTATGTGACGTAAGCTGCAGTGAGTGTAGTTCTCTGGAGAACCGGGATAATTACAGTCATACAATCTAGAAGGAATTAAACCTATTTACAAGTCGTATTACGTTTTGCAAATAAGGAAACAGATATAGAACAGTTCAAAGCACTCAAAAATGCCATTTCTCTATTTTGATCAATTTATGAAATGCGCAACACTTTGGGCATTTCTGAGGAATCCTCTCGGCTGAGACAAGGCGATTCTCACACCTTTGTTCTACCGCATGCGGGAGCAAACAGGAGGCCCGACCCCAGAGTTAAAGAATCTTCAAAAGGCAGTTTCTATCGACAGATCAAACTCTACAAGAATGTATGCGAATACATCAAACATGTACATGGTCAAAGACAATTCAGGATTGGGACTTTAACTCATTAATTAGTAGAATGAGATTGAAGATGGAGTGACTTACATTGTTGCTGAGATGCATTAGCTCCATGTACCACTTAGCCTGCAACAGAGTAGAAATCACAGAAATGTTGATGCACAACATGGAACATGGTCTAGCAAACAGCTACATGTCTGTATGCGTCTGTGTACGGACGTCTGTATGTGTCTGTATGTGTCTGTGCACGGAGGTCCGTGTGTCTGTGCACGGACGTCTGTGTGTGTCTGTATGTGTCTGTGCACGGACGTCTGTGTGTGTGCATGCAGTTCTATTGACATTTTCTACAGCCCAGGTATGTGCTGGTGAGCTGGTGAGCTGGGAAGCTGTTAACTAGTGTGTGTCGGTCCTTACCTCATCATGGACAATCGAGCATGGACGCTGGAGGGAGAGGACGCTGGCGCTGCTTGTTGCTGCTTCTCCCTGTCGAGTTTTAATGTTCATTGTTTTATTGTCATTTTTAAACCTATCTTGACCACTTTTGTAACTCCTACTGCTACCTGTGGAGCCAGCTATTTTTAGCTTTTTAGCCCTTTTTAGAACCTGTTAAACTGTTTTTTGTCTGGTCACAGAGTGGTTTGCCTAGTGCCTACCAACCGGCGTGCTTCTTTTTTCTACACCGACCATCGACCTGGTGCTCTCGCCGAATTTTCAAGCAGCATCAATCACCTGCCACAGCTTTCCACCCGCGTACGAGTGCTTCATGGCTAGAAGCCATGATCGGATCTTCCTCCGTCGGAATGTGGCAGTATTCCATCTCGCAGCTGCTGAGACTCAACTGCACAAATATTCCAACCTGCCTTCCAACCATCAAACAACTGAAACTCCTTCTCCGGCACATCCACAGGAGTTCCCAGAGGAAAGTTGTTTACACGCAGCAACAGCAGCATGGAGTCCCACGGCTTGGCCAGTCGATCCCCACTGTTGCAGTGCTACGACGTCATCAGAGCGCTCCCTCTCTGCAACCTTGTAGCTCTGTGAACATTGCAAGTTCCAGAAGCACCAGGTTGCACAGAAAACACACAACACAGAGGCGGCTGGGTGGTGCAGCGGACATTGCGCTCGTCACCAACGCAAGAGACACCGGGTTCGACTCCGGCTGTCGGCGTTGTCTCCGGCTTGGGCCAGCCGTCATACTAACTCAATTGGCAGAGTTAGCGGTGGAAGTCGATGGGTGGTAATCTGGACGTTGTGGACAGCGACTCCTACAGGTCAGTTGGGGACACCTTCACAGCAGAGACAGGAAATGGCGGCGGTAGTGTGAGCCTCCCACATGTTACACCTCGCCAATGAGAGTCCGCGCTGGCAGGTGAAAAGATGCGACAGGCTACCTCCTGTGTATCGGAGGGGACTCGTGATGCAAGGCTTCTATCCTCCCTACAACCGGCCAGTGGGGGGCATATGCGAGCAACGTTCAAGACAGGGGAGGGAAGAATTGGCACAGTGGAATTGGGATGGGAGAAAAATAGAAAGAGAAAAAGTGGATAAAAAAAAACTGTTAAATTAGAACTTTTAAACGTTCAATCTTTCACGTCAAATTCCTGCTCCATCCATGAGCACATTCTGGACAGAGGGATAGATGTGATGTGTCTTTGTGAGACTTGGCAGCAGCCAGGGATCTACTCTGTTCTTAATGAAGCCTGTCCCCCCGGTTACACCTACCTAGAGAAAGCCTGCAGTACTGGGCGTTGTGGCGGCGTTGTGGAATAGAGCTGACCCCCCTCCCCCTGCCCCAGCTCTCCTCATTCGAGTGCCTTGCTGCAAGGTGCAAACCCCCCTTCCCCATGACCATATTGGTCATCTACCGGCCACCCAAACCAAACCCAGCATTTATTCCCGAAATACATGACCTCCTAACCACCCTCTGTACTACATCTGCAAACATGGTAATTCTCTGTGACATTAACATTCATGTTGACACCCCCTCATGTCACTCTGCATCAGAGTTTTTACAAATGCTGGACAATGTCAACCTGACACAGCATGTGCACGTCCCCACACACGACAGGGGGCACACACTTGACCTTGTTATTTCCGACCCTGCTGCCCCCCATTAACAACCTGTGTGTATACGACCCGGGCATGTCGGATCACATGGCCGTTTCCATGGAGATGCTGTCTCTCCCCCCCCACATTCAAAGCTCAAGCGCCAGATCTGCTTCAGAAATATAACAAACATCAACCTGGACGCTCTGGCCTTGGATCTCCAACATCTTGCCCCTCCTGCCCTCTCCTCAGCCAGTGACTCGGTAGGCTATTACAACAAAGCCCTGAGTGGCCTCCTGGATGTTCACGCCGCCGTGAAATCTAAGATGGTCACGTTCTCACGCTCTGCCCCCTGGTTCACCAGCGAGCTGAGGGAGATGAAGGTGGCTGGCCGTGTCCTCGAGCGACGCCTCACTGTGTCGGGACTCACCGTGCACAGAGAGGCCTACAGAGAGCACCAAAAGGCATACAGTCCTAGATACCCTGTTGAGTGCCAACGCTCTATTCAATGACAGAGCGCTCACATTTGTGAACGCATAAACTATATCTTAAATTATGGCTATGTGTCTACGACCGTCGCTTATCAATGACTTGTTTGCAGTCAACATTGTCGAAACGGGCAGCTAGGTGGCGCAGTGGGCAAGGTGCTCGCCACCAACGCAGGAGATGCTGGGTTCGAGCCCAGCTCTCGCCGTTGCTACCAGCTTGGCTGGTCGTTCATACTAATACAATTGGCAGTATTAGGGGGTGGGAAGCTGGTGGGTGGGGATTGGACGTTGTGGACAGCGACTCCTACAGGTCGGTTGGTGCGCCTGTGCAGTAGACCCTCGCAGACCCTCGCTGCTGAGAGATCGCGCTGTGCAGGTGAAAAGATGCGACGGCTGCCTCCTCGAGTACTGGAGGGGACGCGTGTATACTTTCGACAACAAATGTTTGTTTCCGCGTTCGAGTTTTGCGCTCTGATTGGCCAGGTCATGTGACATGTGCGCCAATCGTGGGACAGCAAGTTCTGCGCCTATTTCCGGGTCTAACAGCCTGCAAACTACCTGCCGTTCTATCGCCATGCTCTAAGACAAACTCTAACCATGTCCTTAACCAACTTCGAAAGAGCGCCTAAGCTTAACCAATGTAGAAACTTGCGGTCCCACGATTGGCGCACATGTCACATAACCAGAAACGCGCATGGTCAATCAGAGACGCGGAAACAAACATTTTCGAAAGTATTCAGGCGGAGGGGACACGTGATGCAAGGCTTCGTCCACATTGCAGCCAGCTTGTGGGAGGCATGGCCTACCAACGTTCGAGACAGGGGAGGGTAGAATTGGACAATACGAAATTGGGGAAGGGAGAAAAATAGAAAAAGGGGAGAAGTAGATAAAAAATAAAAAACATTGTCGAAACGGATTGTCTTTTTAATCGGTTAATTTCCGTTTTATACCATTTTTTTTTATCTACTTTTTCTCCCATTTTCAATTTTTCTCCCATCCCAATTTTGTATCGTCCAATTCTACCCTCCCCTGTCTCGAACGCTGTTAGGCCATGCCTCCCACAGGCCGGCTGCAATGTGGACGAAGCCTTGCATCACGTGTCCCCTCCGGTACTCGAGGAGGCAGCATCGCATCTTTTCACCTGCACAGCGCGATCTCTCAGCGGCGAGGGTCTGCGTGGGAGGGACACGCCGCCCCTGTTGCTTCCTGATTCTGCTGCGCAGGCGCACCAACCGACCTGTAGGAGTCGCTGTCCACAACGTCCGATCCCCACCCACCAGCTTCCCACCCCTAACACTGCCAATTGCGTTAGTATGAACGACCAGCCAAGCTGGTAGCAACGCCGAGAGCTGGGCTCAAACCCAGCATCTCCTGCATTAGTGGCAAGCGCCTTGCCCACTCGCCACTTAGCCGCCCCCCCAAAAAAATTTAAAACGCTCGTTTTTTTAAAGTTTCAGAAAAAAATAGATTCCACATGAATCGCCCTTTACTGGAATACACAAAACACGTTGTCATTTTTCGGCCTATTTATGAATAGTTTTCAAATAAACGCTAGATTATCGATAGTATATGTGTACTTATGCACGCTATAGAAGCGGGCTGAAAAATCGATTATCTTATTTCCTGAAAATAGCTGATTATCCCAAGACTGGTAAAATAGATTCCTTACCTCAGATCAGATGTTCTCCAAAAAGATTATTCCAATAGCCGATTGCCATTCCAAATATCGATCGCGTTTATTGATCCAACGCTGGGTGGTCGAAACACATTCTCCACTGTTCTGATGGTGGGCGATGACTGCAGTAGGCTCGGATTACATGCCTGACAAGTAAAATGTGGAACCCGGACTTTTTCCCAATGAGTTTTCATTCAGTCCAATCCAAAGGATGCATTACCATCCGGAGGATGATAGGGGGCGGTATTTTCCCAATTCGAGCTCAGAGAGAGTTCCAGTGGTAACGTGAGGCTAGATTGATGAAATATGAATGGAAATCGCTAATAAAAAAAATAACGATTAAACGACAAGATTTCTCATCGCTGGTACTGAAAGTCATCATCATCATCAACAATAGCCCCGGCAATTGTAAACAGCTTTTTTCCACCATACACCACCTCCTCAAACCCCAAACACAGGCACACAGAGAGACCACTGAGAAGCGGTGTAATGACTTCATGTCATTTTTCACAGCCAAAGTTGAGGGCATCCACTCCCTCCTCCCTGGCTCCTCTTCTTCACCTGCTGTCCTACAGCCTGAAGTCTCTCAGCTCCTCCGCTGTTTCAGTGACACCACGCAGCGTGAGGTCGAGGTCATCGGGAGGATGAAGTCATCCACGTGTGCCCTGGTGAAAGCCAACATCCGCACTATTGGTCCCCTAATGACCAGCACCATCAAACTCTGCTTGCAGGCTGGCCATGTTCCGCCTGCTCTCAATACTGCCAACATTACCCCCCTCCTGAAGAAACCCACCCTGGACCCAGAGGCCCTCGTCAGCTACCGGCCCATCTCCAACCTCCCGTTCCTCTACAAGGTGCTGGAGAAGGTAGTTGCGGAGCAGCTCCAAGCACACCTCAGAGACAACAACATTAGGGGTGGGGGAAAAAATCGATACGTAGTAGTATCGCGATACTTTGCGTGGCGATACTGTATCGATACAGGGACGCCAAGTATCGATATTTAATTATTTATAAAATAAATAATAATTTTATAAATTTTTTTTGTATAAGGAAGTTGCATTGTTCATTTCAATACCTGTAATAGTACAGTAGTCCACACACATGCACACGTGCATTCAGTTAAGTTGGAAGTTGGAATATGACTAATACAAACAGTTCAGTTTGTCAGGTATGCAACACAGATTACAGTGTTTACATCTGTCTGCTTGAGAAAATACCATGTTCTGCAATAAAAATTATGGAAGTGAGATGAACAGACTGAACTTTATTTTATTAGATAAAACATGTTGACAGTTTTACTTTGCATTTGAAAAAAGGTAATAAATCGCAATATATCGCAATATTAATATCGCAATACTCAGCATATCGCAATATATTTAGTATCGCAATACTATCGTATCGTGACTCAAGTATCGTGATAGTATCGTATCGTGAGGCCTCTGGTGATTCCCACCCCTAAACAACATCTTCGAGAAGTTCCTGTCTGGGTTCCGCTCTGCGCACAGCACAGAGACAGCCCTGGTCAAGGTCACCACCAACCAGCCATCACATCTGATGGCGGCGGATGCTGGAACCCCATCCATTCTGGTCCTTCTCGACCTATCGGCAGCCTTCGACACGGTGGATCATGCTATCCTCCTGGACTGTCTCCATTCCAACGTCTGACTCCGCGACCTAGCCCTTGGCTTGTTCCAGTCCCTCTTGGCTGGTCGGACTGAGTGTGTCTCCCTTGGAGGCGCAACATCCTCTAACCACCCCATCACCTGCAGTGTCCCCCAGGGATCCGTCCTCGGCCCCCTGCTGTTCACCCTGTACATGGTCCCCCTCGGCCGGATCATCAGCCGGCACGGTGTGTCATTCCACTGTTATGCCGACGACACCCAGCTGTACATCTGGATTACACCATCATCACCTTCATCACCCCCCACACTGACCGCTTGCCTGGAGGAGACTAAGGCGTGGATGAACCACAGGTTTCTCCAGGTCAACAGCTCCAAAACAGAAGCCATGCTGGTCGGTACCCCACACGAGGTCCGGTCATCCACCATCACCACCATCTCCGGCCAGGACATTCCCCTCTCCACCCTTGTCACCAACTTAGGCGTGAAAATGGACCGCCACCTCACATACGACTCACATCAAACACCTCTGCAAGACCTCTTTCTTTCTCCTCAGAAACATCACTAAACTCCGTTCCTCACTCACTCTGGCAGATTCTGAGAAACTCGTCCACGCCTTCGTCTCCTCCAGGCTGGACTATTGCAATGCACTCCTCATCGGGATCCCTAGTAAAAGCATTCAAAAACTGCAAACCATCCAGAATAGCGCTGCTAGGATCCTGATGAGGGTGCGCAAATATGACCACATCACCCCCACCCTCAGATCACTTCACTGGCTCCCTGTGGAACACAGGATCGAGTACAAGGTCTCCCTCCTCACTCACCAGTGCGTACACGGTGGTGCCCCTGCCTACCTCAAGGAACTCCTCACCCCCCAGTCCTCCTCACGCTCCGGCACTGCCTACCTCCTCAAAGCCCCCAGGACTAAGCTGCACACCATGGGCGATCGAGCCTTCTGCTCTGCCACACCCAGACTGTGGAATGCTCTCCCCAACCACCTGAGAGCACCACAAACTGTTGACACTTTTAAACGTGGACTCATGCTGTTCTGCTATGTATTCTTCTTTTTTATATATCTATTTTTATTTTATTCTTTTTAACTATGTAGCACTCCAAGATTCTCAGGAAGGTAGGCTGCGTTACAAATAGGCATGTGCCGGTATGACATTTTGAAGGTATGATAACCTTGGGCAAAAATACCCCGGTTAACGGTATATCACGGTAATCGGTAAAAATTGGATTTTCCCTCCCCATTGAACAAAACGTCTTTTATTAGTCTTCATTCACACATTCATAAATAACTTGCAGAAAATGTGATTGTGTTACACACACACAGAGGGAACTGTCTGACCACTTTAACTAAGTAGGTACAGAAACTACAGAATAATAAAAAAAACTTCCAATTTCCAAATAAAATAGAATTCCTTTCTGAATAAAATAAATACACTCTTAAGTGAGCATTTGGTCACTTTCACGTATACTGTCTTCTAGAGCGGGTGTTCAGGGTGTTCAGGACACATCCTCCAACCTCACCGCTCCAAACTTGACCCAGTAAAGGTCAATATGCTGACATTCCTTCACCATAACCTGGAATGAAAGTGACCAAATGCTCACTTATGACTGAGCCGACTGGGATTTGCCTGGAAAGTAGCGTTAGCTACGTGTACAGCGTTAGTTAGCCTAGCTAACGTTAGCTACAAAGCTAGTATACACTATGGATGAATCGGTCGGAGTCAAGTCAACCAGCACATGCTAACGGCACATAGAACTCCAAAACTAAACATCCAACCCCAGGCGCATTCCGAATATACTAGCTTTGTATATTATCTACGTTAGCTTTGTAGCTAACGTTAGCTAGGCTAACGCTGTACACGTAGCTAACGCTACTTTCCAGGCAAATCCCAGTCGGCGAAGGGCTAACGTTAGCCCTTCGTGCATTGAGCATTATTTTCACACCACGTCAAGACAATACTATATTACCTTGAAATTGGCAAATAGCACTGGATGATGATCCCGTACTTGCGTAATCAAGTTGGATGTATTGCCTCCTCTTGCACCACTCTTCGCCGGGACTTTTTGCATGTTGGAAAACCATCATCTTCTAAGATGTGACGGTTTGGTATTTTTTTATAGCCGAAATACTCCCACACCGCCGACTTAGTCTTTTTAGACGGTGGGAAGAGTTGAATTGGCTCACAGTCACCTCCTTCAGCCATCGTTTCGACGAGTTTTGTTCAGTTTGCTAGTGTTGATGTATTGCTGATGTGCTGGTGTGAGCTGAACTCTTCCGTCAACTGGCTGGGTTGGACAGACTGCGACTCGTGAGTTTTTCTTTTTCTGAGTGCTGTAAACAAAGTAACAAACTGCACCACGCAGAGCGGAGCGGGGGCATTCCAAGGTTGCATTCCAGTTAACATTTCTGACAGGCAGGTTCGCAACATACGGTCGCCGCCTACTGTCTGAACGTAATTTAAAAGGTTTTGACACCGCAACATTTTCAAACCGCGGTAAACGGTGAAACCGGCGGCGGTTACCAGCACATGCCTAGTTACAAGTGAAATGTATTATTATTATTATTATTATTATTATTATTATTATTATTATTATTATTATCATGGCTACCGTTAACTAGTGTGTGTTGGTCCTTACCTCATCATGGCTACTGTTAACTAGTGTGTGTTGGTCCTTACCTCATCATGGCTACTGTTAAGTTGTTAACTAGTGTGTGTCGGTCCTTACCTCATCATGGCTACTGTTAACTTGTGTGTGTCGGTCCTTACCTCATCATGGCTATTGCCAGTTAGTACAGGATCCAGGACAAAATGGTAGGTCAGCTCAAAGCCCTTCAGGCTCACAGGGTTGTCTGTGTTGGCCAGGACAAAATCACAACAGTTGTACCACTGTGGGAACCTCACAAAGGCCTGGAGGAGATGGGGGGACAGAGGGAGAGATTAGTGCTGTCACCTGATTGGTCAGTGTCTACCAGCTAGCCATTGAGACAGGCCGGCATGAAATAACCTGGCTAGCCAGAGAAAAACAGACTGTATAAATTGTACCTCAGGAGAGGAAGAGAAAACAGACTGTATTCATTGTACCTCAGGAGAGGAAACAGACTGTATTCATTTTATGACTTATACTTTATTGCATATTTTTTCTTTTTGCACACAGTACTTCAGGACAATACAATGAATGACATATTTTGCATCAGCATGGGTCAGTCCTGAAGGACAACATAGACACCTGGACCCCTAACGTCTAGGTTACACCGATACCCCCCATATGGGGGGGGAAGACAGAAAAAAAATAAAAATAAAAAATAAAGACATTAGAATAAGTAAACCTAAACAAACGAAAAATTCTACCATAACAAAAAATAAATAAAAAATAAAAAATAGAAAGATAAATTAGACTAAGCCGAGAATATAATGGGAAGTAGTACCAAAACAGAAATAAAACACCAAACGAAAAAATAAATCTACATTAAAACATAGAGCCATTCTTGTCTACATAAACATGGTGCATTTGTCAGGTATTATATACTCATGTGCATCGTCGCTGTCTTAGACAAGTGTGCCCCTCCTCCTTTTATAGTGAGTGAAATTGCAAATATTTCCCCCATTTGCTAATATATTTGTCTCCTTTCTCTCCTAAACTAAAAGATATTTTCTCATAGGCAGCTACCCTACCCAGTTCTCCACTCCACTCTCGGAATGACGGGCCTTCTGGTGCCTTCCAGCCTCTCATTATGATCTGTTTGCCTATCATAATACTAGTCTGTATCCAATCAGCTAGGGGCTTTGCGATATGGCTAAGACTGCAGGGATCCCCCAGGATATATAAACCAGAACAGAAATCATACTCCGTCCCTGTGACCTCTGTGATGTAGTCATGTATGTTACTCCAGAAGTCTCTGATTTTCGGACATGACCAGAGTGCATGGACTAGGTCCCCCTCCCCTGTGTGACATTTCCAGCAATCTGGGTTCTCTTTCAGGCCCAGTCTATACATTTTAGAGGGGGTCCAATAAATGCGGTGGAAGATCTTGAATTGTATTAGCCTTGTTCTAATATCCCTGGACACCTGTTTGGGGATCCCCGAGATTATATCCCAGTCCTCTTGCTCAAATGTGACCCCTAGATCCTTTTCCCAGACTATTTTGAGAGCAGAGGATATCCCACTGCCCTCCCTGTCGATAAACATGGAATAGTAGACCGAGGCCTCATGTCCCAACCCAGAAATAGCCAAAATCTTTTTCAGCAGGTCTGTACCCTGGGGGAGGGTCTGTGGCGAGCCAAATGTGCCTATGAGAAGATGCCTCAATTGTAAATATCTCCAAAATTGATTGTTGGCCAGCTGATATTGTTGAATCAGTTTTTCAAAAGATTTTAATGCATCGTCTTCATAGAGGTCCCCCAGGGTGAGGATGCCTTTGTCTATCCATTCCTTCCACATAAAGGGGGATCTGCACAATTTTGGGTTGGCCCATAAGCCTGCCGACAGGCTTAAATGTGGGTTGATATGAAAGATACGAGACACCTTCTTCCATACGGCCTGTAACTGAGGGGTACAATTCCCTGACTGTATTGATAAGTATGGTATCATTAAACCACTACCGCTTTATGTACTTTAACTACTGGCCACACAGTACATGATATAGATATGATGAACACTTTCCCACCTGATGAAACCAAGTCCACACAAATGTATCCGTCGAATCTTTAATATATAGCAAAGGGTATATACAACGTTCACGTAAAGACATTTATGATTTGAATGCACTTGTAAGGCAAATGAGTATTCGTAGGCAAATCAACATTGAATGTCCAATCTCTGGTTACGCAGGAAGCAAGTATACAACCTGGTTCTTTAGGGAACTATAGCGATGGTACTTAATGATTATAGCTGGATATACTAAATAGCTGGTTGTAAGTCAGTAGGGGGGGGGGGTTAGGAGAGCCGCTGGCGATATCCCATCTGGCCAACGATTTCTTGGGAGAATTCAGAGTGCTGAACACGGTGCCCACAGAACCTTGGTCCACAGATGAATACAGTTGGGCCCTCTTGTAGACGGTAGCTGCCGGTCCACAACGAAGAGACGTGAGGCGACCTCACTCGGGTTAGAGCGCCGTCTCACCTGGACTCCTCTCGGGGGTAGTTCCAACACTTACCAGTGTTGGCTGTTATCCATGGCATAATCAAAGCACCCAAAGCAAGTAGATAATCCAAGCCGTGTAGGGCTCGCCGTCGCCCGGGTAAGGTAATCCAATGTGCAGGTCCACTCGTCCTTGCCCAGAACTCCTCGGATGAAAGCACCACACGTGGTCTGCCCAGCCTGGTTAAGACTCTAGATAACGCGAGGAAAACGATGGGGGTACTGCTCACTTTATAACTCTAACCGAACGATGCACAATACATAATAGACTATTATTAACTTAATAGAAATACGTCCCACTCGACGGTATAGTGCCAAACTATGACAATTCAACTATTAATCCACACGATGTCTCAATGCCATTCTGAGGCCAAGTTGACCATACTGCACCACACGTGTATCGTGGGTGAGGCTTAACGTCTTGCCACTAGGTTGGAGGGTAAAGAACTAAGGGCTAAGGGAAGTTCTACTTTACTTGCGCCATATATATATGCGCTGTGAACAAATAGTACCATTCGTATTTCGGCAGATGTATTCCTACGCGGAACCGGGGCTAGTAACGACATGTTCGTCGGCACGATTGAACTTGAACCAAGGGGCTTGGCTGCTGGCGCCAAGTTCTTGTCCAATGAGAGAATGAAACTATTATGGGCTGTTAGTAGACCAAAGGGATATTCAGTGTATATGTACAAGGAATATACAAGGGATATCAAACGATATACAAATACTATTAAATATATATCCATAAATAAATATATATATTCGGTTTAATCTGATCCTTCACAACAGCCGCCCCCTAA
Organism: Notolepis coatsorum; assembly: GCF_963971535.1. Lineage (NCBI taxonomy): Eukaryota > Metazoa > Chordata > Actinopteri > Aulopiformes > Paralepididae > Notolepis > Notolepis coatsorum. The sequence continues at coordinate 92,853,515 of NC_140165.1, read as the reverse complement.
TTAGTCCCACCTAATTAGCTAAGCAGAGACAGATTGACCGCACTGTCTACCACTCAAGGTCCGCTGTAAGGGTCAGTCAACTCACAAAGTCATGGGGTCATGGTCGTCATCGATAGTGTCTGGGAGTCTGGGCAGTTCTATTAGCCTCGCCACGGGTCGTGTGTAAGTTCGCCCTTGGACGAGCACCTCAGCTGCTCGGACCTTGCCATCGCCACCGGTGATCACTTTGCTTACGCGGCCAGCCGGCCACATAGCTCTGGGTAGTGACTGGTCGATAATCATGACGACTGTTCCTTCTGTCAAATTGTCTCTCTCTTTTACCCACTTCTGGCGTGTCTGTAGAGACGGTAGGTAGTGGAGTAGAAAGCTGTTCCAAAACTTGTCAGCTAGTACTTGACTGTACCTCCACATTCTTCGGCCGTTCGCTTCTTCAGGCCTGTACATTGTCTGGGGTAGCGCGTGGTCCAGCCGCCCCATCAAGAGTGTGTTGGGGGTGACTGGGTCGACATCTGCTATATCACTGGAGACGTAGCCGAGGGGCTTGGAGTTCAATACTCCCTCGATCTCCGTGAGGACTGTCATTAGGACTTCTTCCGCTACAGTCTGGGCCCCAAGCACGGCGTACAGGGCTGTCTTTATAGAACGTACTTCTCGTTCCCAGGTTCCACCGAAGTGGGGTGCGTTCAGGGGATTAAACTGGAAGTCAATCTGGGATGGAGCGAGGTGGGTCTTAAGTTCTGGGCCCATAGCTTGGAAGCTCTCTCTCAGCTCTCTTTCTCCGCCTTTGAAGTTTGTCCCGTGATCAGACAACAATGTAGACGGTTTTCCTTTCCGTGATGTGAATCTTCGGAAGGCCATAAGGAATGAGTCTGTGCTCATGGTTGGAAGGAGTTCGATATGTATCGCTCTGGTGGTCATGCATTTGAATACAATACCCCACCGCTTCTCGGTTCCTCTTCCTTTCTTTATATATAACGGGCCAAAACAGTCCATGCCTGTGGAGTGGAATGGCTTGTCGCCGAGTCGGAGGCGACAGGGAGGTAGGTCAGCCATCCGGGGTATGCTGGGCTGCGCGCGCCACTTTCGGCAGTCTAGACAGGTTCGCTGGAAGCGTCGCACTGCTTCTCTCCCTTGAAGTATCCAATAGCGACGTCTGATCTCCGCGAAGACTCTCTCTGCTCCGGCGTGGTGTACATCCTCGTCGTATTTCTTTATGATCAGCTCTGTGACCATGTGTCGGCTGTTCAAGACTATCGGGTACTTAACGTCATCCGGTAGATCGGGGGCTCTCCGCAGACGACCACCCACTCTGATGAGATTATGGGCGTCGCTCTCGGGTGCCAGGTGGAGCAATCTGCTGTCTGATGGGACGGGCTTTCCTCCCTGTAGACCAGGGGTGGCCAACCCGCGGCTCGCGAGCCGCATGCGGCTCTTTGCCCGTCAATGTGCGGCTCTTCCATCCATAAAAAAAAAAAAAAAAAAAATATATATATTTTTTTTTATGTCACTCATTCCATAAGGACGTAGAATAAACATTTACATTTTTTTTTTAAATGGTCCATTTGCATGTTCTTGGTATCTGAATCTAGGGACATATATGGATCAGTGTCAGAAATAGTGTGTCTGTTACTAGGCTTGAGTAAATTGTAATGAACCAAAGGAGAATATCAATTCTATTTTAAAAAAAAATTATCTTTGACTGTAAATAACACCATGCTAAAATTGACCAGACCTGAAAAATCTAAGCAAATGAATAAAGGGAAGATGATTAAACAGAAGGTTTTGTACATACAGTACTGAATTCTGCCATCTTTTTTATAATGTAAATTTCTCCACCATTTTTCATCATATTGCAACACCGTTTTTTGCAAGACGCTCACAGAAAGGTAGAGAAACTAACTGCGTTCTGTTTTATGGCAATAACGTTCAGGTTTGTGGGAGATAATCCCAAAAAATAAGAGAAATTAAAAAGTAAATCCAGAAGTCAGATGATTGACAGGGGCTGGTGTGAGCTGGGTAGGGTAGTTTTTCGAAATTTGAAAGCCCTGAGTCTCTTCCTTCAAAAGACTACACTCACTTTTGGCTGTGCCACTTCCTCCTGTCAATATGCGCCGGTTTCCGACGCAATGCCCTGAGATTTCTATAATCTTATATTTCACTAATAACAGTTAAAATAATTGGTAAACAAACATAATGCTGAAAATATACACTTTTACTGTATATCTCGGGCTTAAGAGGTTAACCCTGTGAGGCCCAAATTAAAAAGAAATTAGCAACTTCAGAGGCCAGAGGGTGGGACATATAAACACATTTACTATCAAATAGCATTGTGAGGCTGAACAACAGGACCAATTGACTATACATGTGCTTAAAGGGGAACTTATAAATGGCTTTTTTCAGTGTTTACCATCGTTTCTTAGCTATGTGGACTTATATTAATAGGATATATGTCTCTAATTCTCATATTGGCGAATTCTTCCAATTCTCCTCTCACAATATTCACCCTCACTGAACTGAGTCATCTGAAAATGTGCATATCTGTGATGTCAGAGATTTCTCAGCTGCATAATAATGTGGCAGTTGATGTGGCAGTTGGCACCAGGCCACACAGTGGTTGGAGCCCAGCCTCAAAACGGCTTAAGATCTTGAGGTAGAAAAATGCGGTTTTTAGTACTTGATTAGAAATACAAAACAATGCATTTTTTTTGAAAAAAACCTAGGTGTTCCATAGACTCGCAGGAATTGTGTAAAAGTGCCCAAATAGTGAAAGAAATAGTAAAATAGTTCCCCTTTAACATTTTTTAAATAAACATTATTTTTTTAAATGGCTAAAAGTGATTTTGTAATTTTGCAACCGTGGGTCTCACAGGGTACTTTTAACCCTGTGAGGCCCAAATAAAAAAGACATTAGCAACTTCAGAGGCCAGAGGGTGAGACCTATAAACACATGAAGGGTGCCGTGACTGAAAAAAAAGGTTGAGAAACGCTGGTATATGGTGTGGCTCTTTGTGGTACCACAGTCATTTTTTTGTGGCTCTTAGTCTCTGACTGGTTGGCCACCCCTGCTGTAGACAGTCTAGCTCGTCGGGGAACGAGTCTCTCTGGGCTCGTTGTAGTAGAAGAAGTTCTGCTTCTTCGTAGTCAGCTGCTGAAATGTCGGCAGTGGGCTGAATCTCTGGGTGGTGCCTCAGAAATGTCTTTAGTTGCGCACTCTGTAGGGTGAGGCAGTCATCTATGTTGGGGTCTGTGGAGGCGACTGTGCTCAGTCCACAGAACATAGGTTTCTTGTTCTCAGCCTCCTCTTTACTCGCCTCCCGTGGGGTGGGCGTAGGCCACTCTCCTTCCGGGAGCTTGAGGAACTCTGGTCCGTCACTGTAGATGTTGTGACGGGTGAGGTCATCTAGGGACATTCCCCGGGTGATGACGTCAGCTGGGTTGTGTTTGGTGTCCACATACCGCCAGCTCGCTGCTTCTGTTAACTCTTGAATCTCGGTGACTCTGACTCCCACGAAGACTTTGTATCTGCATGAATCAGACTTGATCCATGTGAGTACTGTCGTGGAATCTGACCACAAGATTGTTCTGTGCACCGGAATGGTGAGTTCACGTTGGATTAACGTGGCTAGATGCGCTCCTGCTAGGGCTGCGCAGAGCTCTAGACGCGGGATAGATTGTTGCTTTCGTGGGGCTATTCTTGAGCGAGCCAGGATGAAAGCAGTGTGTATCTCTCCTCCCTTCTCTTGGGCACGCAAGTAGGCCACCGATCCATAGGCTACTTCGGAGGCGTCACTGAAGACGTGTAGATCCATCTTGCATGTCTCTGGCCTCACTGTGGGTGGGAAGTAGCTGCGGCGTATATTGACGCCTGGGAGTGAGCGGAGCTCCGTCTCCCACTCTCTCCATGTGGAGGCAAGGGGTGCGGGTATTGGGTCGTCCCAGCCCTGGTCCTTGTCCCATAGTGCTCGTACAATCATCTTTGCCCTGGTGGTGTAAGGTAGAATACATCCCAACGGGTCATATTGTCTGGCGAGTGTTCTGTACACACTCCGTCTGGTGGTCGGTATCGCCGTCGACCTTCCCTGCTCCGTGGTCAGGGGTTTGTGTCTATAGTGGAGCGAGTCTGTTTTGAAGCGCCAGACTAGTCCTAGTGTCATTTCTTGGGCTTCTCCTGGGATTGTCGCCATCCAGGTCTCGCTGCTGGCAGCCTTGTCCGCGGGGGAGAGGCTGCGCAATACGTGCGGGTCGCTGCTGGCCCACTGCCTGAGATCAAAGCCGCCTTTGATCAGGGAGGCGCGTAGCTTGAGTAGGAGAGCCTCGGCTTCTTCTTGGGTCGAAACGCTTTGTAAACAGTTGTCCACGTAGAAACTGTTCTTCACACTGTGTCGGACCTCTTCATCTGCTGCTGGGTCCTCTGCGACGTGTTTCTGCAGTGCAAATGTAGCACAGCACGGGCTGCATGTGGTTCCGAAGGGGAGGACTTCCCACTGGTAGATGGCTGGGTGCTCATCTCCGGTCCTCTCTCTCCATAGGAACCGCAGCAGGGGCTTATCCTCCTCCACTAGTCTCACCTGCAGGAACATCCCTTTGATATCCCCGCTGATAGCCACCTTGTCCTGGCGGAAGCGTAGTAGCACGCCTAGTAGAGAGGGGCCGAGTGTGGGGCCGGGCAAGAGCTCTTTATTCAGATTCTGGGATCCGATCTGGTAGCTGCAGTTAAACACAATGCGATCCTTGCCGTTGTGGTGGACCTTGTGGTGCGGCACGTACCATGATTCGGTCGTCTGATCGGCCTCTTTAATGTCAATCTTCATTACGTGTCTCGCTGTGATTAGCTTCTCAATCTCAACGCGGTACACACTCTCTTGAGCGGGGTCTTTGGCTAGGCGCCGCTCTGTGTTCAATAGATACCGCTCCGTAGCTTCTTTCGTGGCGTGAAAGGTGGGCATTCCCTCTCGCCTCAGGAGTGGAGTTGCGTATCTCATCACTCCGCCGACTGTGACTCTCTTTGTCCCTTGCTCGAGGAGGTTTATGGCGTAAATGTCTTCTTTAGAACGAATGTCTTTCTTTTCGTTCTTAAAGGGCATTGTCTCTAGTGTCCATAGCCTCTCGACATGCTGCAGGAGAGTGGTGTCTCCTTCTGTCGCTCTGGAGTGGAGGCAGCTAGTGGCTGCTGTTCGGTTGAGAGATTTAGCGAGGGGGCCTTGTAGTGTCCATCCTAGGCGGGTCTCGACTGCTGCAGGACAGCCTCTGGGTCCTGTATGGACCCGGTCTATCGGGACTATGAGGTCTGCATGGTCGGAGCCTATCAGCAGGGTCGGGGTGGCGCCGTCTATGAGCGGGATAGGTAGTTGACGCAGGTGCACATATTTATCCATCAGCTTGGCGATGGGGTAGGTGTACTGTGATAGTCCTATTTCTTGGCTGGTGAAAGCATTTGTAATCCTATACCGTCGCTCTGGCTGCCCGCTTGCTGCGATAGTGAAGGAGACATTCTCGCCTTTTATCGTCTTTAAATCTCTTCTTATTGTCCGAATCGTCATTTGGTTCTCGCTCCCCCGCAGTCCCAGCTGGGCCGCAGCGGACGCGAGCAGAAGGGTCTTCTCTGACCCGTCATCAAGGACGGCGTAAGTGTCCATGACTTTATCTTGGTAGCTCAATGTTACACGGACTACCTTTAAGAGCACTTGGGCGCCGCTGCTGCTGGCGGGGTCAATGTACATGACACTTGCCTTGGTGCTGCTCGATGGTGCAGGTGCAGGCTTTCTTCTGTTACTGTCGTGTAGGACATCTAGGTGGGCTCCGTCACACCGACTGCACCTCTTCTTTAGGCGGCACTCGGCTGCCATGTGACTGCGCGCACATCGGTAACAGCGCCTGTTGGACTTTATCCATTGACTCACTTCTTCTGCATTCATCTTTGTGAACAGGTCACATTGTGACAGCCAGTGTTCCTTCTCGCAGTACGGGCACACCATCTTCCACTTCTCTTTTCTCGAGGGGGTACTGTGGTTCTTACTGCTCGGTACTGATTCTGATTGGTGCATGACAGTCACCGATCTTCTTCCATCGTTTATTCTCCTGGGTCCCTCTCTGGAGCTTGGTGTGCTCCGCACGAACGTATCCAGTCGTAAGCTGCTGACTTCTCTCGCCAGGAAGTCGGCTAGATCGAGGAGGGATGGTTCGGGACCGTTAGGATCACGGTGGTCTCTCTGCCGCCTAAAGCGCTCGTCTGGCGGGTGGCAGCTTCTCTAAAATCCTCTCGACGTTAGAGTTGGCGTATAGCTCGTGCATACCCTTTTCTCGTTGCGCTCCCAGCATCCCTACCAGGGACTGCACTTTTATAGACAGGTCGTCTAATGAGCGATTGTCTGTTGCTGGGGGTAGGCGGTCAATATGCCTTATCTCTTGGATTACGTAATCCCATATACGTCCATATCTCTGGTCCAGCGCTGCTAGAGCCGCGGTGTATGGGGTCGTAGAGGTGGCATAGGCTAGCGCTATATTGTGCGCTCGGGGTACTTTCAGGTGCTTCAGTAATATTGCATACTTGTGACGTTCATCAACGACATCCACCATCATTGTCTCTAAGCACATTCGGAGCTCCGTGTACTGTGCCCGATTCTCATGGGCGAAGTCTGGGATGGTCGGTGTGGCAATGTATGACGCCGTGGATGGCTGATACATCGGCGAGCGTTGGGGGAGAGGCCTCCTAGGCGAGTCTCCTCTTGCGCCTCTCTGTGGGCTGGTACCGGCAGGGTACCATGGCCCGCTGGTCCAGGTGCTATTCCTCGGGGCTGGTCGTGCGTCGTGCTCACCCGTGAATAGAGTCGGGGGTCTGTAGCGCAGCGCCGCGAGGGTATAGCCTGGGCTGTACTGGACCTCCTGGTCCGGTGGAGTACTGTGCTGTCGTCGGGCTTGGTTCTCCTCCTCTCCCTCTTCTTCTTCTATCAGGTCCTCTAGATCCTGTAGTCGTTTATTTAGCTTCTCCGCAGTGTATGCTGCTCCTTCCTTGTAGCTGGGTCTCGCTTGGACCGGTCGGGAAAGGGGGTCTGCGGGGGGTATAGGCTTGGTCTGTTGGTCAAGTTCAGGGTCGCTTGCTCGGTTAGGAGACGCTGCCCTTGACTGTTGTCTCGACGAGTTCCTTGAACCCCTGGCGGAGGGAGAGGGTGTTGCCTTGAGGATCAGCTGCTCCATTAGTTGCGCTTGTAGCTTGTCGCGCTCGGCTTGTAGTCTGTCGCGCTCGGTTTCGCGCTGGATGAGAGCGAGGTCGCGCTCTGCTTCTCTTTGGGCACCGGCAGCGGCACGCTGGGTGTCTGCTCGGTCTCTTGCCATATTCTCTTCCGTCTGAAGGCGTCTCATCTCCAGGCGTATGCGCTCTTCTTCGCTCCGTTGCTGTGTCTGGAGTCGATCGCGTTCACCCTGAAGTCGATCGCGTTCACCCTGGAGTCGATCGCGTTCGGTAGAGGCTGTCAGGCTGACGAGGAACGCCTGTGATAGCATCCTCTCCGCTTCGCTGGGGGAAGACGGTTGTAGAGGTGAGCCGCTCCTGGCGGTACTCGTTGGGGAGTCCTGGAGCTCTATTTCCTCGGCGCTCTCCTCCTCTTCTTCCGTGCAGAGTTCTCTCTCTGTAGGGTTGTCTTCCTCCCGGGGCTGGTCGGGGACTACTTCTTCGGTATTGGCGGGGGGTAAAGGCATGTCAGCTCCCTCCTGGTCCCCACGTGAGCTTGGTCAGTTACATTGGAACCCACTAGGGCCTCTGTGGTCGGGGTAACCTGGTCGTTAAGGTCAGACATAATTTTACTTTCTACTTTTACCGCGTTTACCGCTTGTAGAAGGCTAGGTAGTTGACTGACAGCGTAATCCTCTAAGTACGGAGGTGGCTGTCGTCTGCGCCGCGGGCGTTCTACGTTAGGAGGACCGTTTCGTGGAGTGTTCATCATAGGCCATTTCAATATTAATAACACTATATTAATATTACACTAGTTACCATCCGGCTCGAAGGACCAATTGTAACTGAGGGGTACAATTCCCTGACTGCATTGATAAGTATGGTATCATTAAACCACTACCGCTTTATGTACTTTAACTACTGGCCACACAGTACATGATATAGATATGATGAACACTTTCCCACCTGATGAAACCAAGTCCACACAAATGTATCCGTCGAATCTTTAATATATAGCAAAGGGTATATACAACGTTCACGTAATGACATTTATGATTTGAATGCACTTGTAAGGCAAATTAGTATTCGTAGGCAAATCAACATTGAATGTCCAATCTCTGGTTACGCAGGAAGCAAGTATACAACCTGGTTCTTTAGGGAACTATAGCGATGGTACTTAATGATTATAGCTGGATATACTAAAGGGGGGTCCCGCTGGTTGTAAGTCAGTAGGGGGGGGGGGGTTAGGAGAGCCGCTGGCGATATCCCATCTGGCCAACGATTTCTTGGGAGAATTCAGAGTGCTGAACACGGTGCCCACAGAACCTTGGTCCACAGATGAATACAGTTGGGCCCTCTTGTAGACGGTAGCTGCCGGTCCACAACGAAGAGACGTGAGGCGACCTCACTCGGGTTAGAGCGCCGTCTCACCTGGACTCCTCTCGGGGGTAGTTCCAACACTTACCAGTGTTGGCTGTTATCCATGGCATAATCAAAGCACCCAAAGCAAGTAGATAATCCAAGCCGTGTAGGGCTCGCCGTCGCCCGGGTAAGGTAATCCAATGTGCAGGTCCACTCGTCCTTGCCCAGAACTCCTCGGATGAAAGCACCACACGTGGTCTGCCCAGCCTGGTTAAGACTCTAGATAACGCGAGGAAAACGATGGGGGTACTGCTCACTTTATAACTCTAACCGAACGATGCACCATACATAATAGACTATTATTAACTTAATAGAAATACGTCCCACTCGACGGTATAGTGCCAAACTATGACAATTCAACTATTAATCCACACGATGTCTCAATGCCATTCTGAGGCCAAGTTGACCATACTGCACCACACGTGTATCGTGGGTGAGGCTTAACGTCTTGCCACTAGGTTGGAGGGTAAAGAACTAAGGGCTAAGGGAAGTTCTACTTTACTTGCGCCATATATATATGCGCTGTGAACAAATAGTACCATTCGTATTTCGGCAGACGTATTCCTACGCGGAACCGGGGCTAGTAACGACATGTTCGTCGGCACGATTGAACTTGAACCAAGGGGCTTGGCTGCTGGCGCCAAGTTCTTGTCCAATGAGAGAATGAAACTATTATGGGCTGTTAGTAGACCAAAGGGATATTCAGTGTATATGTACAAGGAATATACAAGGGATATCAAACGATATACAAATACTATTAAATATATATCCATAAATAAATATATATATTCGGTTTAATCTGATCCTTCACAACACGGCCTGTATGTGAGAGATGATAGGGTGAGTTCGGGCAGTTGGTGGTAATTTAGCTGTAATATACGACAGTGGGGGCAGCCGTGTGTATACCGACTGCTCCATTATGTACCATGGAGGCGCTCTCTCAGGGGGCAGGGCCCACTGTGTCATATGTCTGAAACTGTAAGCATAATGATATAGTAATAATTTGGGGAGACCCAGGCCACCTCTGTCCACAGGTTGTTGTAGTTTACCAATACGCATCCTGGGTCTTTTACCGTTCCACAGGAATGTGTTGCATATTCTATCAAATTGTTTAAAATACTTGCTAGGTATTGCTATCGGCAGTGACTGGAGGAGGTAGTTTACTCTGGGAATGCAGTTCATCTTAAGAACATTAACCTTTCCCCATAGTGACAAGAAAAGGGGAGCCCATCTCTCCACATCCGCTGAGATTTTGCCTAGTAGTGGGTCAAAGTTGACACTAACAATGTCATTTACTTGCTTGGGGAAAAGAATCCCTAGATACCGAATACCCTTTTCAGGCCACTGAAAGGAGCCATCTTTAAATAGTGATTTGGGGCAGTAGGACGTTAGGGGAAGAGCCTCCGACTTACAGACTGTATTCATTGTACCTCAGGAGAGGAAGAGAAAAGGGTTTGACTGATATATTGGTTTGTCACTACGGACCATTTTTAATTTTAATTTTTAACTTTTTTTTAGCCTTCTCTTTCTCCAAATTTTTCTCTGATTTTCTCCCCGTCCCAATTAGTCGTTGTGCCAATGGTTGTTGTTTCGCATGTTCTCCCACGAGTCGGTACAAGGGTGTCCTGATGTCGAACGCACGCTTCCTCCGAGACGTGCGCCGTCAAGCCAGTGACGCTCTTTCCACTTGGCAGCAAGGACTCTCATTGGTGAAGTGTAACGCGTGGGAGGGCACGCTATCTCCACCAAGTCCTGCCCCGCTGAGCAAGCGCCGAGACCTGACCACAACGCCAGATTCCCACCCGCCAGCTTTCCCACCCCCTAATACTGCCAATTGTATTAGTATGAACGACCAGCCAAGCTGGTAGCAACGCCGAGAGCTGAACTCGAACCCAGCGTCTCCTGCGTTGGTGACGAGCGCAATCTCCGCTACGCCACCTGACCGCACTACGGACCATTTTTTAAGTAACAGTGATGATTTGTTGATTAGATCAACAAATTGCTTAGTGGACAAAGTCCAATGACTGCTAGTGGACATCACAGTCTTTAGTGGAGGACAAAGTCCAATGACTGCTAGTGGACATCAGTCTTTAGTGGAGGACAGCCCTACTGTGTGTGTCTTACCCTCCTCTGAAAGGGCAGGATGAAGACATTGAAGTATCCCGAGACATAGCCCCAGGGACGGGCCAGGTTGACAAGGTCCTCCACACTGCACCCGTCTGTAGGGAGACCGGTAACCATAGCAACTGTATGGTGAGTCATAAGACGATTGACGACCTAGAATTGAGGGAGAGAAAGTTAACTACATACAGGGTTCCCACAGACATTGCAAAATGAAATTCAAGGACTTTTAAGTGCTTTTCCAAACACTATTTTACATTTTCAATTTGCTTGGCCTGCTTGCCAGCTAGAGCAAGCTAGAGCACCACACACGAAGAAATGAGGAAAAGCAGTTGGAGCGTGCATGACAGCGACTTGTTAGATAAAACGGAACAAAAAAAAGATTTCTTGATTCAGAACAATTTGATCATGGATTAACAAAACATTCAATGCGAATGGTTGATTTGAATTTCAAGCAATTTTTAAGCACCTTTTAAAAAATTGGCTGTTTTCAAGGAATTCCAGGCCTGGACTTTTTTTTGTAAAAAAGCAAGCACTTTAACCCTTTTCTCGCCAATGACGTGTTAAGACGTCATTCCTCGCCATGCGTAATCTGCCAATGATGTTTTACAGCGTCTTTGAGATCAATATTTCAAATTTCTGTCATGGTATTCATATTTCACCCACGGATCCTTGACTGGTGCTGTAGGACTCCGCTCAACTCTCCAACGCTTCAACACCGCCACCTGGTGGCCGATCGGCGAGTTACAACCGGATGTTGATAATTGTGACGCCGGTGTGTCTCCCTATTCACTCGCTATCGCTCGCAAGACTCCATCTTGACACACTGGATAATCGATCCGTTGCCATAACTCAATAAACAACATTATTTGGACGTATATAGTATTATACAACCTGGAAATGGATCGCATAGATCAACATCCCATAATAGCGATCTTTTTGCTCCACTCTCATCGCCCAACGCTACGAGGAGACTGGGGTGAGTTTCAGCGTTTTTCTTGACCATTTTCGCTGCTCTGATCAATATAATATATAAAACAATGAATAAAGTGTGCATGAAATAATAGGGGAAAGAAAACGTTAGGAACTTGTTACATTCACCCACACAAGGGCTGAGTAATCACACACACACCCCTCTCTCACACACTCTCCCAGCTCTCTTTCTCTCTTGCCCCTTCCTCATCTCTCTCACCCCCCTCTCTCTCTTTATATCTCACACACACACACACTTCAGAAACAAACATAGTATCAATGAGAGCATCAATAATACACCCGAGTGATAAAAAAAAATTTAAGTTAATCGTGAGTTAAAAAAAATAGTGGCATTAATAGAATCGGGCGATAATGCGTTAATATCGCGTTAACTTTGACAGCCTTAGAAAAAATATATCTGACTTGGCATCTTCTGTCATTTTACCCACGCTACGCCACTGGCATGGTTGCCTCTGCCATCGGTGTATGAATGTGAGTGAATGGGTAAAATGTGAGGAACAAATTGTAAAGCGCTTTGGATGAAAGCGCTATAAAAATGCAGCCATTTAGATAGAGGTAGAGAGATAGAGATGGAAAGAGATAGATGTAGAGAGATACAAATAGAAAGAGATAGATGTAGAGAGGCTTGTAGAGAAGTGTACAGAGAAGTAACTCACCTCAGTTGGTTGCAGTCCTTTGGCCGTGAAATAGTCTGTAAGAAAATCAGAGTGTTCCTAAACGTAACTATGGTGACATGAAGCATAAAAGCACAGCATATATTATCGATACAATTATTTATCCTATTTAGAGCCTGAAGATATTACTGGTAGCATTATACCTTAACACTTTCAGTGCCAACGACGAGATTTCTCGTTAGTTCATGCCAACATGAACATTTTACTTGTCAGACAAGTAACCGGAGACGATCCAAGCCATTGCCCACCACCAGAAGAGCAGAGAATATGTGTTTCCAGTACCCAGCGTTGGATCAATAAACGCGATCGATATTTGGAATGGCGATCAGGAATTGGAATAATCTTTTTGGAGAACATCTGATCTGAGGTAAGGAATCTATTTTACCAGTCTTGGGATAATCAGAGCTATTTTTTCAGCCCGCTTCTATAGCGTGCATAAGTACACATATACTATCGATAATCTAGCGTTTATTTGAAAACTATTCATAAATAGGCCGAAAAAATAACAACGTGTTTTGTGTATTCCAGTGTATTCCAGTAAGCGACGGCCATATTAGACACATAATAGCCATAATTTAAGATGTAGTTTATGCGTTCGCCAAATATGAGAGCTCTGTCATTGAAGTGGGTGGTGGCACGCAACGGGGTTCCTAGGCGACGCATGGCTGGCACGGAAAGTGTTAAGCATATTTGTTACGGACTCTGTCCTTGTATCATTATTTCCCTTGTATGTATCCTTGTATATTATATTGTATTGTATAGGGCAGTGGTTCCCAAACTGTGGTGCGCACTAGTGCACTGCAACCTTGCCCAGGCCCGACGGGGCCCGGCCCGGCCCGGCGGGTTCGGGCTGGGTAGGGCTTTTTACAAAAAAAATTATATTTTAATAATAATAATAATATTTTTTTTCTGGTTTTCACGCGGGCTAGGGCTTAAAATATTATTTACAGTCTGGCTTATTTTCGGGCAGGGCCTGAAGTTCACGGGCTCGGGCAGGGCTCGGGCTTTATTTCAAGGCCCTTGCAGACCACTAGTGCGCACACCCCTTGTGGTGCCCGAGCGCTCTCTAGGTGGTGCGTGACATGAAAAGGCTAATAAAAAATAAATAAAAAATAAATATTTACAATAACATTTCATAAAAATCTTAGTCAAACCTTTAGTATTATGGATATTAAACATGCTGGCAGAGTACATGCATCCATGTTGTCGTGAACATTTTAATTAAATAAAGAAATTCCCTATCCATAGTCACTGTGGGAAGAGATAAAATAAAAAATTAAATCTGTGCACGGAGACCAGCAACAATTTTTTCTAACAGAAACCCATTGGGGGGTGCGTCAGCTAGGTCGGGAGGTGACAGGGGGTGCACGGCCAAAAAAGTTTGGGAACCGCTGGTATAGGGAATTATTAATTATTATGTGTTATGCATGTAGGCAGGTTGTTTTGTTGTTTTTGTCTCTCTCCTGTGTAACATATCCATCTCTCAGGGTCAATCACCATCTCACTCCAAACAGCAGCAGCAGCAGCTGAGGCTCGTCAGTCAATCAAGCTCCACATCCCTTCATATATACCACATTGTGTGCAGTGTTAGGGGGCTCCCTGGTTCATTTGGTTGTGGTAACCATTCTGTGTCTTTGTGGGAGAGTGGGTCTTTTGTAGAGCTGGTGAAGGCTCTGGCACTTTGTGCTGTTAGTTTGTAGGAAATAGCTTTAGTGTTGTTCTTTATTGTAAAGCTGTATCTTTAGTGTTGTGTGTTCTGTAGAGCTGTGGCCTTTTAGGCATTTCGGTTGGTGTAGAGCTGGTACCTAAAGCTCTGGTTAGGTGTGCTATTGTTTAGTGGAATCCTTGTATCTTTTGATGTTTGTAGCACATTTCTGTTTATCCCATAACCTGTTTGTGTATTTGTTTGTTCCCTTATCACCCAGCCAATGGTGATAATTTTTTTCCTGTATATTAATCTTTTGTTTCGCACACAGGGACAATTGAGGACAGGAAGATACCCTGGGGTCTACATTTTGCATCACGTAGGTGACCTGATGTTAAAGACACCAGCCTTAGAGTGAGCACCGCCACCTGTACTTTTGGGCGTCAGTGCCTGTAAGGGGGGTGGGATTTGATTTCCTTTTATATTTCATTTGGTGCCACTGGTAGTCCTCCTTGATCTCTGTGTTGCTGTGTTTATAAATAAATACTATTATTTTGCAAACGGTTTCCATGGTTGTGTCACTGTACCCTCACCTACCCTGTATGTGGCCTAGTGTTGCGTCCTCTTACTGGGGTGCGTAACAATATTGTGTCAAATGTAAACCAAACCTGAATCTCAAGGTGGTTGTACTCATCTGGCAGGCTGTCATTTGAAATTACTAGGGTTGTAACCCACGCTGGGATTTTACATGTTAAAACTAGATCTTAATGGTGGCCGGGTAGCGCAGCGGACTAAGCGTCTGTCTACCACTACAGAGCCAGTGGGATCGAATCCGGCTGTGGTGCCTCCGGCTTGGCCGACCGTCCATACTAACACAATTGGCAGTGTTAGCGGGTGGGAAGCCGGCGTGGGTGGGTCCTGGTCGTTGTAAAACATCGTACAGATCGGTCGGGGCGCCTGCACAGCAAGGTGGGGTCCTGGGAGAGGTAGTGTGCTCCTTCCACACGTTACACTCTCCTAGAGCCATATGGAATCCGCGATCACGGAATCGCGGAATTGAGCAATAAAAATGGAATCAACTATAAAAAAAAAATTAATTAAATTTTTCTTTTTTTTTTACTTTTTTTTTTATGTTGTGGGACTTGTACAGCACTTTGTTCAACTTTGTCAGTGCTGTAAAGTTTAAACCTTTTTAAATCTTAGACAAACAAAACACTTTGCTTTCATGAAATATTGTAAGCAGTCATTTGAGGCTTCATAAAAGCAGCACAATGAACACAAATCTGTCAGTGCCGAGTCCGACCTCATCTTAAATAACAAACGGCATTGCTTGTTGTAGTTAACAAAGAGAGGCAGAGTTGATTTTGCAAAAATATATATACCTTTTTATTTTAATTTTTTTTAATAATCGAATTTTATTTTCATATTCGAATGAAATAAATGAATGAAGCTTCGAAGTATTTAAGACAGCCCTATTAAATGGACTGTTATATCTTATTAAATTGTGGACATTTATTCATTCCCACTTATTAGACACTATTTCTGATGGTAAAATGAGCGTACAAAGCAAAATACAGAATTCTGAAATATTAAAACGAAAAAAAACGGAATTTGGAAAAAAATAAAATGGAATTTGGAAAAAAATAAAACGGATTTCATATGGCTCTACGACTCTCCCAGTGAGAGTCCGCGCTGCCAGGTGAAAAGAAGGGTGTGATGAGTACGCTCCCTCGTGTCCCCGGGGACGCTGATTCGCTCCAAACCTGGACCGCTGGAATAGGTGGTCTCGGGTGCGAACCAGCGTCCCAGACGACGGAGCGGGGCGTGGTGTGCAAGCTTACTGTAATGCTTTCATGCTTGCTTGAATTTTGGGCAGATAAAAACATACAGCAACAACTGGACAATACCCACAAAAACTATATTTATGGGCAATTTGGAGAGTTCAGACCTCAACCAAACAAGCATGTTGAGCCTCACGGCTCAGTGGATGAAAACTTCTAGATGAAGCCACGTTACAAGCCCAAGACTTCCCTGGCTCGCATTAGGCCTGGCAATTTTTTTGCCATTGCTATGTCTATACATTGGTTTCTTGTTCGAATGCATTTATTTCTATAGACCAGTGGTGCCCAACCAGTCGGCTGTGATCGACCGGTAGATTGCAGGCTGATTTTCAAGTAGACCGCAAGATAATTTTTATATAACATCGAGTATGTTGTCACGTCGCCGCTGAGATGAGACTTGCTTTAGCGCAGAGCTTTCCTCTCATTTCATTATAGACACAGACCAGCGCGGACCTTCAATGACATGCAATATAATTGATGCGAGCAATGGGCTAACGTTAGCTGCTAACTAGTTATCCAATAACTAGGCTAAGCTCACTAGCGTTAGCCGCTAACCCTGGAAAACGCTCAAAGCGGACTCCACAACACCAGTTCCATTCGTGAGAAAAGGGGGTGAGTTATATTGACAAGGCTTGACAACAGAGGTTCAAAGATAACTTCATATTTATTGGTTATTCGTTTCTTTATATCGGGCATCCAGTTTCCATCTCTGTATGTTCAACTGTTCCATGTGTTGACGTTCGAGTGTGACATCATCGCCTACGGCAGCTTACACGCTCAAAACGCAAACCGTAAACAAAACCCGGAGCAAACCAAGACTGCAGTGTGTACACAAACCAGAGTGGGGAGAGGGAGGGGGGGAGTTCGCACTCAAAGACGGAGCGAGGACGGAGCGGAACACCCATTCCTAATGAGAAAGCCCCCATAGTCTCCGCCCTCCCAGACCGAGAACAGTAGGAGACAGAGCACGCAATGACCAGGTAGGGGATTGGGAATTGGCATAACGACTAACATTGGGATGGGAGAAAGATGGAAAAAGAGAAAGTAAAAAGAAAAACTAAAAAAAAAACTAGATCTTAATATTTAGAATTTTGGTACAAAATACAAGCCTCATAATGTTAAATGATAGCCTGCTAGATGAGTTCAACCATTTTGGGATTAAAATCGTTTGCATTTCAAGTTGATTTATTTGCTCTATATGTGGCCCATCATTGGAGTTTCATGGTATAGTTGTTGACACTTGTTAAGTCTTTCTTACCTGGGACCCTGAACCCAGGACAATTAGTAGGGATAATCAGATTTTCAGAGTTTGTCGTCCAAAATGGTGGAGCAGCCCCTGGAACCTCCAAGGCACCAAGCCTGCGTGGGGGTGGAGCAGGCTCCCCGGCCTGCTCTCCAGGTGTCACATCCAGAGGACCTCTTGGAGTAATACCTAGAAGAATAAAATCATCCTGATTAGGGACGCAAGAACATGTTCTCTAATCTAATACACATGTTCTCTAATCTAATACACATGTTCTCTAATCTAATACACATATTCTCTAATACACATGTTCTCTAATCTAATACACATGTTCTCTAATCTAATCCACATGTTCTCTAAGGGCGTTTTCACACTTGTAGTTTGTTTTCTTTGTTCCGATTCAGGGAATATAATGGTACAATGTTGCACTTGTCCCTTAGTTCGTTTGTGTTCACACGGCTGTGTTAACAGCGGACCAAAACTTGTAAACAAACGGCACATGCAGCAAAACTGTCACTCATTGGTCCGATTTTTTACAGTTGACAGTCTTCGCTCGGATTTTTCTTAACTCAAAAATACAGAATACGCTAAAGAGATAATCGAAAATGGAGCATCAGCAACGTGTTTGGTTGCTTGTTTTAATTGGCATTCTCTGGATGACTACTGTTCAGCCTGTGAAGAAAACATTCAATTTCAGCGAGCATCAAGGCTACGACTCGAAAATAATGTTATGATGCATATGATAAGAAGACGTGCTGCCTCACGGCGACACCGTAGGAGAAGATGCGCTCTGATGGACGCATACAACAACATATTCAACCAACAATTTATCTTCCAAAGACGAATCAGGTAAGCTATTTTTCATTTTTCATTTTCATCCAGCCATCGGACAATTCCAAATAACGTTAGCCTAACGTTAGCTAGCTAGCTGTGCATAGCATAGCATGTATGTGTGTCTTCCTTTGATCATGTCGTGTTTTTTGTTATTAAAATGTCTTCCCCTCCTTTTCCCCGATTTTTCTCCCATCCCACCCTTCCTGGTTGTTGCGTACTTTCCCCTACTGTTGGTCCGGGAGACCGGAGACTGTCACATGCTTTCCTCCGACGCATGTGCAGCCTGGGGCAGGCCAACCTGGCCGCGCAGGTTCTCACCGGGGAGAGTGTAGCGTGTGGGAGGCCACACTATCTCTCCTTAGTTCCAACCCTTGCTGAGCAGGCGCCCCGACCGAACTGTAGGGGTCGCTGTCCACAACGCCCAGGACCCACCCTTCAGCTTTCCCACCCCCTGATACAGCCAATTGTATCAGTGTGAGAGGCCAGCCAAGCTGATAGCAACGCCGGGAGCTGGATTCGAACAGGCGAATCCAGTGTCTCCCGGTGTTGGTGACGAACGTAATCTCCGTGCGCCACCTGCCCCCCCCCCCCCATTCTGCAATCTGTTAATAAAGTTTTCAATCAATCAATCAATCAGTTGCCCCCCAATTCCCTGCTATATAAATAAACGTACCGTGCCTGCTTGTATTGAGCTGTACTGTATTGTACCCATTCTGCAATCTGTTAATACCATTTTCAATCAATCAATCAATCAGCCTAACCCCAATCTTCACTTTTCATGAAGTATACCTATTTTTGGTCAAATTGGTTGTATTTGAATGGTGGGTAGTAAGCTCAATAGGTTATGCTTACCTGCCATGTTGACCTGATCTGTATTTGCTGGTTGTAAACCATAATGTTAATGATGCATTGGAATACAATTTTCTATCTCTCTGCCTTTACTGCAGGGGCATATTAGATATGGGTATATCCACGTACCCATGCTTGGTGGCCACACATCTACAGTACTTGGACTGACCACGAATGGCTGCTAAACTTCAGGATGCGAAGAGGGACTTTGATACACTTGTGTGATACCCTCCGGCCCTGGTTGACCCATCACACCACCAGATTTAGAAAGCCAGTTCCTGTAGAGGTTCGAGTGGCAATCTGTGTCTGGAGATTGGCAACAAACCTTGAATACCGCTCTCTTTCTCATTTGTTTGGCGTTGGCTTGTCCACATGCCGTGTTATAACTCAACAAGTTGTCACTGCCATGAATGTTATAATGAAGCCACAGTATATAAAAACACCCTCTTGCTGCCCAGTTCAGATCAATAGCACAAGGCTTTCGCGATAAATCAAGATTTCCCCAAGTAGCTGGTGCTATTGATGGAACCCATATTAACATCAGAGCTCCACCTGACACTCCGGCGGATTACTTCAATAGAAAAGGCCATAAGTCCACTATTTTACAGGGTGAGGTGTAGACAACAAGCTCAAGTTTTGGGACATAAATGTTGGGCAGCCAGGTAGGATACACGATGCTCGTGTTTTCGCCCTGTCGAGACTGTATGAGCGTGGTGACAGAGGCACACTGGTAACAAGAGTGACTGAAACATTTGAGGGAGTTGATGTGCCACTTGTCATTTTAGGTGATTCGGCCTGCCCTCTGCCGTCTTGGGTTATGAAACCTTACCGTGAGGGTAGAGGAGTAACACCAGTACAGATAGGTTTCAACCATCGCCTTAGTCAAGCACGCATGACTGTAGAGCGTGTCTTTGGGCGTCTCAAAGGCCGCTGGAGATGTCTCCTAAAGGAATGTGATGCCCACATTACCCTGGTCAGCCAAATCATCGCAGCATGTTGTGTACTACACAACTTCTGTGAAGTTAACAATGAACAGTTCCTTGATGGAGACAATTGTGGAATAGTCTTAGTGACGGGTTGAAGTTGTGTACCTCTCGGGGGAGATTTAAAAAGGCCCTGAAGGATAAAATAATTCAGGAGTACAGTTTTGAGTAAAACATCAAACATTTATTTAATTTTATATCTTGCAGCATATTTAAAAATGTTCTTTCTTACATTAACCCATTCTCCGCCAATCACGTGTTAAGGCGGGTTTCTCCGCCATGCGTTGTCTGCCAATCACGCCGTAAGGCGTGTTTGAGATCAATATTTCATATTTTCGTCATGGTATTCATATTTCACCCACGGAGTCTTGGCTGATACTGTCTGAGCCATCACAACTCTGCAACGCTTCAATACCGCCACCTGGTGGCCGATCGTCGAGTTGCCAAACCGGAAGTGCCCATTGGAGCTCGGTCCGTCCCCTATTTTCGTCCGGCCACTCGTTTATCGTCCCGGGGCTCAATACAGACACCGTGGATATGGATCTTTGCCATAACTCAATAATCAACATGATTTGGACGTGTATTAGTAATATACAAACCGGAAATGGATCGCATCGATCAACATCCCATAATTGGGATCGGTTTGCTCCACTCTCATCGCCCAACGCTACGAGGAGACTGACGTGAGTTTCAGCGTTTTTCTTTATCATTTTAGATACAAACTGCTCTGATCAATATATCACCCATACTACATAAATAATTTTACGTCGGTCATTGAATTATAAAGACCCCCCCCCCTCTGTTCACCCGCAGATGATCAGTCATGACGTTTAGGACCATGTACAGTTGAAATTTTTAATATAGCATGGATCGGTATCAAACTGCATTTGATAATCTAATATATGCATTTATGCCTATATCTCACGTTCTATGAAATACTGCAGAAAACGATAAAAACATATTTATACTCTAGACGGTATTATAGTATGAATGTGTGAATGAAAAAGTAAAACGTTCCTACATCCTGAACGATAGATAATTGATGTTGAATGGGCCATAGTAATGTCAATTTAGCAATACAATTTAAAAAGTTATAGCCCTGCAAAGAAGGTGAACATCTCCATAGACAAATAGCGCTGGCAGAGGATGGTTTAGGATGATCAAAGTGCGTGGCAGAGAATGGGTTAAAGTATATTTAGTTTTTAAGAATTGTAAAGGATAGGCAAAAATAAGCATGTGTTTCAGCCTATTCCTTTTTTCGGTCATTGAGTTTGGATTTTGTGTGTGAGCTTACTTTGAATATGTACAATCAATCAATCAATCAGTTGCCCCCCCAACTCCAAAAATAAATCGAAGGTCAGCCCTAG
Organism: Notolepis coatsorum; assembly: GCF_963971535.1. Lineage (NCBI taxonomy): Eukaryota > Metazoa > Chordata > Actinopteri > Aulopiformes > Paralepididae > Notolepis > Notolepis coatsorum. Next base: position 92,832,375 of record NC_140165.1, on the reverse strand, counting down.
GAGGCAAGCTGTTTTTTGTAATGTTATGCCATTTTATATATGGTTTAACTATTTAAAAATACAATGTTACTTTAAAAAAAACAATAACAAGATAAACACTTTGGGTGCCGGAAAACGCTTTACAGCGTCATTCCCGGCCATGCTCAAGTTGCCGAAGGACGCTTTACAGCGTCTTTAATATCAATATTTCAAAAATCTGTGATCGGATTCATATTTCCCCTCCGCTGGCCTGAGATCCACCAGGAGGACCCACTGAGCTCTCTGGCGGTTCAGGAGCGCCATCTGGTGGCCGATCGGCGCAATCGCCAAACAGGAAGTGCTGTGGAGGTTGTGCTGGTCGGCCATATTACTTCCGGGCACTCGGTTTGGCTCCCGGCACTCTGGCTCGTCACAATATATAGCGATCCATTGCCAATAACTCGATAAACAACATGATTTGGACGTATATAGTATTATACAAGCTGGAAATGGTTCATCAGGATAAACATCCCATAATCGAAAACTGTCTACACCACGCTGATCGTCCAACGGCGCGAGGAAGATCCGGTAAGATTCAGCGTTATTTTTGAACGTGTTCCATATAAACTGTTATGATGAACATATGACCCACACTAGATGAATGATATAACGCTGCCCACGGAATTATAAACGATCCCCCGCCCATCCGGTCATCATCAGATCATACGTAGATCATTCTAGAAGTACGTCCAATTGAAATTTTTTATATCGCCCCGATTGCCATCAAACTGTATTTCATCATCAATATAATGCATTTGGGGCTATAGATCACGTTCTGGAGAAAGCTGCAGAAAGAGATGAAAACATACTTATACATTAGACCATACTTTACTATGAATATGTGAATGAAAAAGTTTAACGTTGCTACACAATGAACAATACATATAGGACTTTGAATGGGCCCTAATAATGGCAATGTAGCAATAGAATTTAAAAAGTTATAGCCATGCAAAGAAGGGGTACTTCTCCATAGACAAATAGAGCTGGCAATCTATGGTATATCATGAATTTAACCCATGGCACCCAAAGTGTTACAGTGTTTATACAGATTATACAATTGTAAACTATTTTCTTATAAAATGCAAACTAAAGTGCTTAAATATATATTTTTTAAAACCTCTCTTCACTTACATCATACAAAGGATGATTAAAAACAACAGGCCAGAACAATCCCAACAATCTTAACACATCCAGCGCCAAAAACGCTGTCGTTGGCCGCCATGCGCCAGGATCGATGTACAGCGTTTTTTAGATCAATATTTCATTTTTTCGCCATGGCATTCATAATTCATATACCCACCCCCGGTCCTGCAGCTGGACCTTAGATGTGACTGCAACGACGGCTCAATACCGCCGCCTGGTGGATGGTCGGGCGAGTTACACTCGCAGACAGGATGTGCCATCAGCGCATCGATGAAAACCATCCGGCAGTCACATCTCGTTACGCGACTCCTGACAGACACTATGTACATAATGGATCGCTTTCTAAACTTAATAATCGATATGATATCGGCGCTTATTGCGCCATACAAACCGGAAATGGACCTAGGCGATCGGCATCGTATAATTGCGATCTTTCACCGCCAGTCTCATTGGCCCACGGTAAGAGGAATATAACGTTATTTTCAACCCGATTGTGCATTTCCTTGTTTGCAAACCATCGGATCAATATATCCACCCAACCTACATAAAGCAGTTACTGATGATGGGGGGATTATAAACGACCCCCCCCCCCTTTCCTCCGCGCATGATGAGGCATAATGTATACCGATCATATACATTTGAGTTTTTTGGTGTTGCGTGTATGGGGGGGAAACGGCAATGGATAATCTAATGCGTTTGGGCCTATAACTAGCGTTTTTGCAATTACAGCAGAAAAGATTAAAAACATACTTATATTCTAGAAGGTATTAACACAACAATGTATGAATGAAAAAGTATAACGTTCCCACATCCTGAACGATAGATAATCGATGTTGAATGGGCCATAGTAATGTCAATATAGCAATAACATTTAAAAAGTTATAGCCCTGCAAAGAAGGTAAACATCTCCATAGGCTTACAGCGCTGGCAGAGAGGGGCATGAGATGGGCAATACCCAGTGGTGCAGTCGTAATATGGGAACTGGTAACACGCCACGCCACGTGCACGCACGGGTACGTGCATGCGCACAGAACAGATTTTTTTTTTTTTTTAAATAGAGAAGCTGAAAAAGGTAGCAGGATGTAGCCTTCAATATATAAAGAAATTATATTGTCAACAGATATGGTTGAAAAACAAACAATGTTTTAAATGTAATAGTTACAATTTCTTTAATTGAATCAACTTAAACTAGAAAAGTAAATACAAACTAAATTAACAATGTAAGTTACATTGTTAATTTAGTTTGTATTTACTAGTTTAAGTTAATTCAATTAAAGAAATTGTTTTACACACAAACACAAAAGCAAACTTAAAATAATCAGACAACTTGTGTTTACTTGAAGTTTGTGTGTGCATGACTCCTAGTGCACAGCAAGGGAGGTTTGGTGATGAACCTTGTGGTGCGCTCACACCCACTCGCGCGCGCAGTTATACACACACACACAAGCGCATATACGCAAGTGCAATCTTTCTATCATACACGCTCTTCTTGCTCTCTATTTGTGTCAATGTGCGCGCGCGAGAGCAATTGGAAAGCTGGCGCGCAGCACGGCAGACGCTTGATTCAATCATAAGCAGGTAGACCCCCATCACGAATTCCGAGCCACATTAGTATTCACCTCCACTGCCGTCACACAGAATGAAGGGGGAGATGCATTCAGATAGCCAACACCCAGACACCTAGTCTACCTGCGCTTTTTGTTATGTAAAACGGTGGCCGCCGGCCGGGTACTTATTCACAACGAATGGATACAGCGCATTTTTGTGTGCACGTACACGCGAGTACACATCCGTGCGCGATCGCGCATACTTAGTTCTGCCTCAGTGATCTAATAACACGGCGTGTAACCGCGTGTGTGCACGACTGCACCCCTGGCAATACCCCCGGCGGGCAATGTGTTAACAGGGTTCAGGCAGGTTCTCAACTCTACAAACAGTCTCAGCAATGTTTCAATCTGCTTCAACACATAGTATACATATAACAATATAACATAAAACATAACAATAGGTCTGAACAATTCAATTCCTTGAGATCAATGATTTGTTTTGATTTTATATTGTTTGTATTTATTTACATGTTCGAATTAAATATTTCAAATCAAATCAATATACAATGTACATGTGATTAAACTGATGCAATTAAAGTAGGTAGGGGATATGTACAGATATAGATATCAAAATGTGGGAAATTATTACATGCAGCTATGTACAGACATAAATATGTGGATAGATATATACAGTATATGGGTTATATGCATATGATGCATATATGCTGGCCACAGGCTACTATTATCTGGTTAGGTTAAAATTAGGGATGTCCCGATCAAATTTTTTTGCTCCCGATCCGATCCCGATCATGTGATTTTGAGTATCTACCGATACCGATCTTTCCCGATCCGATCAAAAAATATATATAATATTTAAATTTTTAATAAAAAAAAAAAAAATCCCCAATTTCTCACATTACATTCACCCTGAATGTTGACGTTATCCAGGTGAAAAGTTAACTTCATTCAAGCAAGGCATTGCAATCCTTGACATAAATCATTTGATGTATAATTAAATCAAAGGAAATGCGTTTGGGTCTGAGTGTGGCTGGTCTGCTGTTCTGCAGCTGGATACTATTGGTTTGTTTTGGCAAAATTCTTCTGCTCTGTGTGACAATAAATAAATGAATGATGATATGCAATTTAAAACCAAAACTAAGGCCTCAGTTTAAGACGTGAACATGGTCATGTTTGTTGAATAAAAAAATTAAAGTTTAAAAAAGTAAACAAATTTAAAAAAATCCAGATTTCTTTATTTTTTTCTGATCCCAATCTTCGGAAAATCACGTGATCGGCCCCGATCCCGATCACGTGATCGGATCAGGACATCCCTAGTTAAAATGGTTATGTTTCCAAAACCTGTTACCATTGTTACAACATTGTAGCTAACATTAGCAAGAAATAGACAGTGGATGTAACACTTTAGCCACAGACATATTGTTGTCGACGTTTTTTGCTGTTCGACAGACCGTTCAAAGCCCCTTTCCCTCATTCAGTCACTAAACTTTTTGTACACTTCAGTGTTCTTGTGCATGTTCTCCAGCATCTGACGAATGTGATCGTCTGCCCAAATATCAACGAGGCAGTGTACCTCATCGCTGCTCCACGTTGACTTGACCCACGACTCATTATTATTATTTGCAATGTTGACCAGCTACCGCTGCCTAACAAAGAAAACTACAAACTGATCCCGCCCACAATTCAATGCGAAAGCGTCATCATGCAATGCGTATACAGTACGGCAAGTGAGTTGTGTCGGTTTGTTAAGTCGATTGCATTCTCACAGCGTACGAGTCGCTCCGGGTTCGGTTGTGAAGGATCGAGGTTTTTCAGTGTATATAATGTAAACAAAATTTATATAATGACAGCACTGCTTATAGCCATCGGAGAGCAACACAGGCAGAGAGAGAGAGTGTGTTAGATAAGGCTTGAAAGTGCAAACAGGCTTTGGACGTTTAGTGTGTGGTAGGAGCTGATTAACAATCTGCAGATGAGGCTGTGCTGATAGCCACAGCGTTTGTTTGGGTTAAGTTAATATCAACATTGCCGTTGCTATAGTGATCTGGGTCAAATAGCTGTGGCCAAAGACAGCGCGTCACATAGGAACGAGGAGAGGGGCGGGCCTGTCATTGATGATAATGATGATGATTATTATAATGTGAGTTTTCTTCCGCGTGCGAGTTAGAACAGGACACCGTGATACGAGCAGACGTGGAGAGAGAGACTAGAGGGTGGTGGTGGTGGGAGGGTGGTGGGAGGGGCCACCAGAAGGGTTTTGGCTAACGACAAGGCCTCAACCACCATTGGAGTAACAGAAGCAGCTAGCAGAAGTGACGATAGAATAATGAATTTAGTGTTCCATCAAAGACTTTTCAAGGACAATACGAAATGGGTAACATCTGAGGCTTTTGTTTATGTAATAAACAACGATTCCAAGAAAGGTACTACGCTGTCCAGTGTAGAATTCTTAGGTTTACGGATTGCATAAAGGGGAATGACAAAGATTGTACAGTCAGTATGAGAAGACGTCAAAGAGATAAACACAATGCAGAACTACACAAGCCAACCGATGAAGAGGTGATACTGGCTGATTGATCGAAATCTAACAGTTGGAAGTGCGCCAAGACCACCCTCTCTAGGCGGTCTCGGCCCGCTTGTTTTGTTCCACAACAGAATGCGATTGCCGTGTTCACATATGCCCAAACGAACCAAAATAGGGGGTAAACGCTCCAGGTTTTAAATTATGCAATTAGCAAAAATCGCAAAGCATGCAATACATTTCTTTTTTACCAGGAAGTCCCATTGAGATACAAGATCTCCTTTGCAAGGGAGACCTGGCCAAGATGACAGCAATAACATTTGCAATACATCACACAGCAATAAAATGTGCGATACATCACACAAGAACATAATAAAAGTGCATGTATACAATATACAATACATCACATGTAAACACAAAAACACAAAGCAGAATAGTCTACATGATATTAAAAGTGTATGACGAGACTTCCGGTTTGGCGAGGAGCAGGTGAGCAGCTGCAGAACAGAGCTCCCGGTCCAAAATTCAAGAAAGGTAATAAAAAGTTATAAAACACGATAAAAAGTAACAACTCGAAGATAAAAGAACGATGACAAGACCCAGTGCACAAAACTCGAGGAGAAGTGAGAGAAGAATGACCCCCGACAAAGAAAATACAACGAAGGGAAAGGTACAACACGAGGGGATGACGCAGAAAGTAAAACAAGCTAACATAACATTAGACCACAGCGAGGCGTGGCTGGAGACGGAGCTACAAGCTAACATGGAAGCTAACACGATGAATATGCAAGCTAGCATTCGGATCAGGCTAGAAGCAATACAGAACGCCAACGATGCTAACATGCAAAACAACACGCAGACTGGACTCGATGCAATACAGAATATTCAGAGGAGCATGGAGGCTAATTCAAAAGAAACAGGACTCGAGCATTGAGGACACACACACCGACCAAGATTCAATACCACATATGCATATTATTTGATAGTGAATGGATGTTATGACTCGAGACACACTGCAGATAACACACAGACCACTGGGAATACAGACAAGGTAAACACATTAGTTCGGAAAATTGGGTCTTGATTCGGGACATATAATATAAATAACGCGTACTAGACTAAACTGTAGACACTAACACACATGACGCACAACTAAGACGACGGGGAACATGGGGAAACACATTCGGAGACCTGACCGGGAGCTCTGGAACTGTACTATCATATGAAAGATAAAAATTCAAATAAAATGTTGGACAATAATAGGGGCATTGGGGGTGCGGAGATAAGTGATATAATAACGTCATAGGCGGCGGGTGCGCTGAAGGGGAGGCAATGACCGCGCAGCATGCACATTTTTTGCTTTTTTGTCAATATACACACGTCACCCACTAGGCTATGCGAGGCGAGACCGACTCTTTTAATATAGTGCAAATTAAGTGTTCAAATGAAGGCATCCAATAATAATAGATTAACCATTGTCTTACCTTAATGCAGCAGAATGCAACGTTTCGTCTTGGCATCAAATGATCTTTTCTGCCCGGTGCAGCCCGGTACACGTGTACGGGGAACTGAAAGTGGGTTGGTAAAAACCGACACGCGCCCGGTACAGCTTCTAAATTACTTTGTTTAAACACCGGCCTGTATAACAGGGAACACTGCATTATCGAGACAGCGCCCATATGAGGATCTGGCCGGTAATGCACAAGAGTAGGGTAAATCTGCAGTGCCGGTGACATTGAGTAGGATATTACAATGGAATAAAAGCCAAAACAACCTTGCAGTTACAACTCCCTGCCAAGTGGGGGTGTTGCAGCCCCACACGGCCATACGCCCACAGCGACCTCTGGCGTCCAATGAGTTAAGCCCGGAGCCCTAAAATACATACCTAAGTAAATGGAATATTGCTCCACTTCTACAAGGGTTATTTGCATATTCTTGGTATCTAGGGACATCTATGGACCTCAGTGAATGTATTCCAGTGTCAGAAATATTGTGTCTATTACTAGGCTTGCTTAAATTGTGATGAAACAAAGGAGAATATGAATTATGATTTTTCTTTGCATCTTTGACAGTGAATAACACCATGCTAACAATGACCAGACATGAAAAACTGCCACTGATCTCGTTCAGTACCTTCTTGAGATTGTGTGTACAAAAAATCTAAGGAAATGAAGATGATTAACCAGGGCTGAACAGTGCGAGATATATGTTGCACGTGCTACAGCAACATCGGTCTGTGCGATGAATGGATTTACTTCAGTAGCACATGTGCTACTAGGCATTCGGTTCATATCGATTAGGGGTGTAACGGTACGCGAATACGTACTGTACCGACCCAATGTGGTCCTCCGGTACAGTACGCGCTGTGCACCGAACGATTGCAACGGTACGGAACATGTGCTCCTTGGGAAAAAGGTTAGCGTAGAGCCCTGAATAGGAGCTATTAAAATAATTCATACAGAAGTAATTAGCTTGAAAGACCATAGAGGCTTTTGGGAAGTGTCGTTCGGAAAAATTCGAAAGAAAAATCTCTCCGTGTCCTCTACAAAATGGCAGAAAAGAAAATACAATTCCTGACGTTAAAACTTTCCAAAATGGTCGACTTTCGCAAAATATAAAACACCAAAACGAAAATGAAAATCTATCTAATAACACTTTAACCTATTGGTAAACTAACGTATTGATGATAATATACTGCTATTGTGACAATGTGACATCGTTATGATGTTTATACTTGAATATGTTTGAAAAATAAAACGATACTTTTGTCAGACAGTCTAGACAGATTGATTTGACGTGATGTCATTTGCGGTCCGCCGATGGACCGCACGGGTGGAAGAGGTTAAAGAATGAATTACTTATAAAAAGAAAGATAAAATGACACTTGTATCATGTATTGAATCGCTCTACCTTTGAGAGCAGCTCTAGCCTGGTCTTCTGTCTCCATCCCTCCATCCGAGGTGTGGTTCTCAGGGGGTTGAGGCTGCTGGTCCTGCCCAGTAGAGGCGGCATCGACACTGGGTCTGTTCTCTCCCACCTCAGCCTCTTTGATCTGGAGCTCTGGGTGATCGTCAATCAACGACGCAGATGCATCTTTGACCAATGAAGAGGTGGCGTCTGGTAACGTGGAATGGGCTTGTTCTTTGGGAGGGGCTTGTATTTCTGTGAGAGAGGCTTGTTGTTTTGTGAGAGGGGCTTGTTGTTTTGTCAGAGGGGCTTGTTGTTTTGTGAGAGGAGCTTGTTGTTTTGTGAGAGAGGCTTGTTGTTTTGTGAGAGGGGCTTGTTGTTTTGTCAGAGGGGCTTGTTTTGTCAGAGGGGCTTGTTGTTTTGTGGGAGTGGCTTGTTGATTTGTGAGATGGGCTTGTTTTGTGGGATGGGCTTGTTTTGTGAGAGGGGCTTGTTTTGTGAGAGGGGCTTGTTTTGTGAGAGGGGCTTGTTGTTTTATGGGAGGGGCTTGTTGTTTTGTGGGAGGGGCTTGTTTTGTGGGATGGGCTTGTTTTGTGGGAGGCTCTTCCTCCTTCATGGTCCCACGTTTTCCTTTAGTCGACTGCCTCACTGATGAAGAATGGAAAGAGGAAGGAAGAGAGGAAGATTAAATTAGACAAAATGGATTCAAACATGATTCTCTCTGGTGTCCATGGATCTAACTTGATTATCTCTGGTGTCCATGGATCCATCTTGATTCTCTCTGGTGTCCATGGATCTATCTTGTATGACTGATGCTACCAAAGTTAGAGGTTCGAGTGCCACTGTGAGCCATGCTAATACTACACCAAATGACATGTTATTTCATGTACATGTTGTGTTAATTCCTCTTAAAATACACACTCCTGATAACTACATCATAATTGCATAATTCATAAATGTACAGACAAGCTGAATTGCTGGTTATTTGTGATATCACGGATGGAAGAGGTTAAGAACGGCTTGATGAATGTGGCGGTGGCTTTTCTTATTGTTCTCTTAACACTTTCAGCACCAGCCATTACCCTCATCCCTGTAGCTAATGCGCCAGCTTTCCATAGCCTATCTTCACTGTGCGTCACTATGTTTGCAGAGCTATATCTATATTCTATATTATAGCTATGGAGACAATACTATGGTCATTTGACAGCCGTGGAACATGCATAAGAGAGTTAATTTTTTCATGTATACGTTCGCACATTATCCAGTGGTGAATATTGTATAGTTTCGGAGTGATCCGGGCTAATTCCTGAAAAGCTTAGTTATAGGGCGCTATGTGAATTTTGCTAAAGTCGTTGGCGTTTCTCACCTGGACTATTTCCAAATAGAATGTGTATAATGGGTATTATGTTTCATCATGAATGCATCAAGGGGGGGGGGGGGGGGGGGGTTTATGCTCTGATCGCCAGTAACGGCATTCGTTTTGAACACCACACACGCTGATCAGCTGGATCAATATGAAATCATTGTAGGATCAAGGTGGAATTGACGTCAGATAGTCCTTACCTTTGATCAGGGTTATTCCAAAAAGAATATTTCAATTGTCTGATCGCGATTTCCAGTATTGATGTCCATCTGGTCCCGGACATAATTTGGCACAATTTATGGATCGAGTGAGCAAGATGCGTTTCAAGTTGCTTGGGTGAAGCGTTAGACTTGCCTGGACCAAAATCTTCCGCCCGGAGGACATTAGATGTGACACACAGTCTGGAACAGGGTTTCAAAGGGTGAGCGATACTGCCACCTAGCAGGATCTGGCTGGTACTGCACTTTTGGCGTACCAGTATGGCTTTCAGCGGTAACTATAGGTCCGTGAGTGTAATATATTAAAATCAAAGAAAAGAAAAAACAATCTAAAAACTTAATATTAACGTAAAACGTTTTTGGCGCCCAACGGTTGGCGAGCAAACACATATTACGTGATTGGCCATGAATGAGTTAACAGACGGGTAAGAAACTATATAAGAAAAATAATGAGAGTATTGTTGAATGAGGCCCATTGTCTTTCGACATCCCGCCTCAGACTCCTCTGCTAGCTACGGTAACATTTCATTGATGTCCGTCTGATAATGATTTCACTGGCTGTATTGGAGCTGGCTGGCTACCAACGTGCGTTGTACTTGTAGCGTCACAAGCAGGAGCACAAGCAGCCAGCAGCTGGTGCACCACCTCTGTGCCAAATGAAGAAATTTCTCTTTTTTTTTGCGCATCCCCTGAATCGAACAATACACACATGCATTGCATCTCTCTGATAGACTGATGCATCATATATAACCATGTGCTGATTCATGATGTACCAGCTACACAGTGACCATGTTAACAGGTTAGAGCAGCTACACAGTGACCATGTTAACAGGTTAGAGCAGCTACACAGTGACCATGTTAACAGGTTAGAGCAGCTACACAGTGACCATGTTAACAGGTTAGAGCAGCTACTACACAGTGACCATGTTAACACTTTCAGTGCCGGGCCGTGTTTTCCTTTTTACCCTGTTGAATGCCACCATCCACGGCCAATGTTAACATTAATATCGCCTAATCTATGTTTTAAATTATGGCTATGTGTCTAATCTGCCCGTCGCTTATCAAAGACTCATTTTCCAGTCAACATTGGCAAGGCAGATTGTATTTTTATCGCTTCATTTCCGTTTGATAGCATTTTGAAAATCACCCGTTTTCCCGGGAAAAACAACCCATGCCTATGATAATCGCCTTTTACTGGAATATTCCAGAACGTTGTCATTTGTCGGCTTATTTATGAATCGTTTTCAAATAAACGCTAGATGATCGATAGTATATGTGTGCGCACGCACGCACGCTCGTGCTGTGCGCTGATAATCGCTGCTCTTATTTCCTCATGGCTTTTACAGTCAAAACAGCCATATCACATATCACATAAACGCTTATATATCAGTGAAAACGAGTCTGATTATCCTAACACTGATAACATAGATTCCTTACCTGAGGTCAGATGGTATCCAAATGGTTTATTCCAATTTCCGATCGCCATTGGAAAAAATCGATACATTTATTGATCCATCGTGTGTACAGTATAAAACACATGATCCACGTGGCTCAGAGGCTCCAGCATGAACTCTGGTAGACCCCGGCTGCATCAGTGAGAAGTAAAATGTGGAGTCAGAAATCCATTCTCCCATTCACTTTCATTGAGTCCATTCCAAAAGGGTGATTTACCATCTGGGAGACGATAGGGGGCGCTTTTTTCACATCTGAGCGCCGGCGGTCCCTGGATCTCCAACGGTAGGCTCGCGTGATGAAATATGATTTCAGATCGCTAATAAAAAACGTTTTAAAAAACGTTTTAAAAAATACCAGAGAATACTCGGGCGTGGCATTCAACGGTCGGGTCATAAACCCGAAAAAAGCCGTGAGTGGCACTCAAAGTGTTAATAGGTTAGAGCAGCTACACAGTGACCATGTTAACAGGTTAGAGCAGCTACACAGTGACCATGTTAACAGGTTAGAGCAGCTACACAGTGACCATGTTAACAGGTTAGAGCAGCTACACAGTGACCATGTTAACAGGTTAGTATTTATCAATGAACAAGTCCAAGTCCAAGTCATCAGTGCTCAAGTCCAAGTGGAGTCACGAGTCCTGAAAATCAGTACTACAACACTGCTACGAACACAATTGGCAGTGTCCGCAGGTGGGAAGCCGATGGGGCATATACTGGATTTCCATGCTAACGGATCATACTGAAAATGGTGTATAAATCAGTGGTGGAAGAAGTACACAGTTCCTTGTAAAAGTAGAAATACCCAGATAAATGAGTACTCTGGTAAAAGTCCTACATTCAAATTCTACTTAAGTAAAAGTAGAGAAGTATTTGCTATTGAATGTACTTAAGTATCTAAAGTAAAGGTATGGATTCTACTTGTTTGTGTATTCCAGTGCGTAGGAACATTCGATCCTTGATCCATTGACCTCTAAAAGGTTATGTTATCCATCTGAGGTCGAAGCTCCCATCGGCGGGACAACAATAGGCTCCAAAAGGTTTTTTCATAAATGCCCGAAAATGTTGCGATTCAGAATTGACCTTTCGCAAAACCATGCCTCTAAATGCCCAATCATATTCGATCAGCCGCGAGGCTCTGTGGAGATGTCGGACATCAAGCCAGCATTGAGAAATGGTGAAGCATTTCTTAATTAAGAGGTTAAGAATGGGGCGCCCCAGTGGCGAACCACATAGCGCACTCAGCCGCGACACGGCCGACCCGGGTTCGACTCCCGAACCCGTCGTTATTTGCAGAATGTCTTCCCCCCACTCTGTCTCCCATTCCTCCTCTGTCTCTCCCTACTGGACTGCCCGGTAGAAATAAAGCGATAAAACGCAAAAAAAAAAAAAAAAAGAATAAGAATAAGAATTACTTAGAAAGAGAAAATGACACTTCATCATGTATTGAATCGCTCTACCTTTGAGAGCAGCTCTAGCCTGGTCTTCTGTCTCCATCCCTCCATCCGAGGTCTGGTTCTCAGGGGGTTGAGGCTGCTGGTCCTGCCCAGTAGAGGCGGCATCGATGCTGGGTCTGTTCTCTCCCACCTCAGCCTCTTTGATCTGGAGCTCTGGGTGATCGTCAATCAACGACGCAGATGCATCTTTGACCAATGAAGAGGTGGCGTCTGGTAACGTGGAATGGGCTTGTTCTTTGGGAGGGGCTTGTATTTCTGTGAGAGAGGCTTGTTGTTTTGTGAGAGGGGCTTGTTGTTTTGTCAGAGGGGCTTGTTGTTTTGTGAGAGGAGCTTGTTGTTTTGTCAGAGGGGCTTGTTGTTTTGTCAGAGGGGCTTGCTGTTTTGTCAGAGGGGCTTGTTGTTTTGTGAGAGGGGCTTGTTGTTTTGTCAGAGGGGCTTGTTTTGTGAGAGGGGGTTGTTGTTTTGTGGGAGTGGCTTGTTTTGTGAGAGGGGGTTGTTGTTTTGTCAGAGGGGCTCGTTGTTTTGTGGGAGTGGCTTGTTGATTTGTGAGATGGGCTTTTTTTGTGGGATGGGCTTGTTTTGTGGGAGGTGCTTGTTTTGTGAGAGGGGCTTGTTTTGTGAGAGGGGCTTGTTGTTTTATGGGAGGGGCTTGTTTTATGGGAGGGGCTTGTTTTGTGGGATGGGCTTGTTTTGTGGGATGGGCTTGTTTTGTGGGAGGCTCTTCCTCCTTCATGGTCCCACGTTTTCCTCTAGTCGACTGCCTCACTGATGAAGAATGGAAAGAGGAAGGAAGAGAGGAAGATTAAATTAGACAAAATGGATTCAAACATGATTCTCTCTGGTGTCCATGGATCTATCTTGATTATCTCTGGTGTCCATGGATCCATCTTGATTCTCTCTGGTGTCCATGGATCTATCTTGTATGACTGATGCTACCAAAGTTAGAGGTTCGAGTGCCACTGTGAGCCATGCTAATACTACACCAAATGACATGTTATTTCATGTACATGTTGTGTTAATTCCTCTTAAAATACACTCTCCTGATAACTACATCACTGCATAATTCATAAATGTACAGACAAGCTGAATTGCTGGTTATTTGTGATATCACGGATGGAAGAGGTTAAGAACGGCTTGATGAATGTGGCGGTGGCTTTTCTTATTGTTCTCTTAACACTTTCAGCACCAGCCATTACCCTCATCCCTGTAGCTAATGTGCCAGCTTTCCATAGCCTATCTTCACTGTGTCCGCAGGTGGGAAGCCGATGGGGCATATACTGGATTTTATACAGTTATATTTTACCGTTATACCCCTAGTGCAGGGGTGGCCAACCAGTCAGAGACTAAGAGCCACAAAAATTACTGTGGTACCACAAAGAGCCACACCATATACCAGCGTTTCTCAACCTTTTTTTCAGTCACGGCACCCTTCATGCGTTTATAGGTCTCACCCGCTGGCCTCTGAAGTTGCTAATGTCTTTTTTATTTGGGCCTCACAGGGTTAACCTCTTAAGCCCAGGGCGGTCAGCAATGTTCCCCCTAAGGTGCGCACACATGGCAAAACGCTCCCGCGCACATCTGAAATCTGTCGCGCACAGAAACGTTTGTGTAAAATATGCATGTAGTTAAATTGACTGGCGCGTTGCACCGAATACTACGGTAACCTGTTGCGTGTGACGTTACCAAGAGAAGCCTCGCTTTCAGTGCTTTGTGGGCGTTGCTACTGTGCGCTCACACAGACACACACAACAGAGCAGGAAGCGGACAGATCCGACCAGCATCGCTGGCTCCTCACAATGCCAACGCAAAAATGTACATTACAGATTAACTGCAGAGAAAATTCCCAATTTATCGTCCCGGTCGAGACTAATTGGAAGCGGAGTGCAACGCGTGCAAAGCTTGACCATATGTTTCTGTGTCTAATAAAAGTGGTGGCGATCTCAAAGCTCACATGGACACAGAAAAACATTACAAACAAAGCAGTGCGAGGCGAGAGTTTGATGGAAAAGTTGACCGAATTGATTGAAGTATGCAGCTATACAGAGAGAGAAAGAAAATAATTGAAAACTATTTTGATGCCTCAAAATGATGTTTTGGTTTGAGATAATTGTTATGATACAATCATTCTAAGGATTATGTGTGTAATAAATTAGTTTAGTACACTAATTGCAACAAATTTGAAACTGCATAGTGCACTTTTAAATTAGTATCTTTGTGAGGTTACTGTTTTATAATTTACATTACATTGAAAAGATAGATATATTTTTTAAGCTGAATTTTCTAATACAGAAGAGGTATTATTTAGAACATTACTTCATATTTTTCTTGTTATTTATTTTGTCCAGTAAGACTTGAAAATATATATTATTTTGTCATAGGTTGATTTAGTTATTTTCTTGAGATTTGTCAGATAGATTACTTTAGGCATAATACAGCATGTTGAGTAACTTTGGTTATAGAGAGATATTATTTTGTTATATAAAATAATATAAACAATAATTTTATATCCATACAGAGGAAGCATACTTTAAATATATTATAATGATAAGGCATCTTTGAGTAAACTTTGAGTATCATTAAGTATCTTGAGGCTGAAGGCAGTGTCCTCTTTTAAAAAAAATCACAATATGGTCACCCTTGAAGTCGCATTATAATTCACTTAATAAAATAATGACGAGTCAGCCTCCTAAAAAGACAAAAGTTAGTGACACGACTCACACCGCCACCGCCAAAGTAAGGACTTTGCTCTGTATCGTCAATCAATGGTCAAATAAATATTTGATTAAGGAATATAATATGTCTTTTTGTATTATTTCTCGGTGTATCAGCAAAATTTATATATTTTTATGTTAGACATTGAGGGAAATTAAGATTCTCAGATTTTTTACGAACCGCCGCTTATCAACTAACCGGTTAATCGGCAGGTGATGTATGTTGCTCAGTAGTTGCTGATGTCTGCTCAGGAGGTTTGAGTGTTTGCTCAGACAGAAAAAAAATTAGATGGAACATTGGCGGTCAGGTGGCGTAGCAGAGATTGTGCTCGTCACCAATGCAAGAGGCTGCGGTCTCGACTCCCGGAGAGTCAGCATTGCCTTGGCTTGGGCTGATCGCTATACTAACTCGTTTGGCTGAGTTAGGGGGAGGGAAGCCGTGGGTGGGTCCTGGGCGTTGTGGACAGCGACCCCTACAGTTCGGTCGGGGCGCCTGCACAGCGAGGGTAGGATCTTGAGAAAGGTAGTGTGACCTTCCACACGTTACACTCTCCCGGTGAGAATCTGCACTGCCAGGCTGGCTGCCGGCTGGCTGCACGTGTGTCGGAGGAAAACATGTGACAGTCTCCGGCCTCCCGGACCAACAGTAGGGGGGGGTGCGCAACAACCAGGAAGGGGGTTGGGAATTGGCATAACGACTAACAGTGGGATGGAAGAAAAATCGGAAAAAGGGAGGGGGGAAAAGACAATAATAAAAAAAAAAAAAAAGAAAAAAAAAACTCTTACTTTAACTGCCCAA
Source organism: Notolepis coatsorum (assembly GCF_963971535.1). Lineage (NCBI taxonomy): Eukaryota > Metazoa > Chordata > Actinopteri > Aulopiformes > Paralepididae > Notolepis > Notolepis coatsorum. Next base: position 92,816,222 of record NC_140165.1, on the reverse strand, counting down.
GGTTAAATTCATGATATACCATCCCTTGCCAGCTCTATTTAACATGGAGAAGTTCCCCTTCTTTGCAGGGCTATAACTTTTTAAATTCTATTGCTAGATTGCCATTATTAGGGCCCATTCAATGTCCTATATGTATTGTTCATGGTGTAGCAACGTTAATCTTTTTCATTCACATATTCATACTAAAATATGGTCTAAAGTATAAGTATGTTTTCATCTCTTTCTGCAGCTTTCTCCAGAACGTGATTTATAGCCCCAAATGCATTATATTGATGATGAAATACAGTTTGATAGCGATCTGTGCCAGATAATACATTTCAACTGGATGTGGTTCTGGAAGTTACTACACGTCATCTGATGTTGACCGGATGGGCGAGGGGGCGTTTATAATTCCGTGGGCAACGTTATACCATTCATCTAATGTGGGTCATATGTTCATCATAGCAGTTTATATCGAACACGGTAATACTACACGCTAAAACTCACCCCAGTCTCCTCTGGCCGTTGGGCGATCAGCGTGGAGTAGACAGTTTTCAATTATGGGATGTTGAAATGCCAGATCTATTTCCAGGTTGTATAATAGTATATACGTCCAAATCATGTTGTTTTTTCGAGTTATTTCCACCGATCGATGTTCACTGTGTGAAGACGGAGTCTCTCTAACATTAGCGAGTGCCCGGACCACATATGGAGTGAGTCCTGCCGGTTCAAAGGTTGAGATCCGGTTTCGATCTGCCGATCGGCCACCAGATGGCGCTCTTGAACCGCTAGAGGGTTGAGAGGAGATCAGCAGTGTGTCTCAAGGCTGCAGAGGGGAAATATGATTCCGATCACAGATTTTTGAAATATTGATAAAGACGATTTACAGCGTCCTCGGCAACTTGCGCATGGCTAGGAAAGACGCCTAAACACGTTCCCGGCAGTTAAAGTGTTAAGCCCGAGATATACAGTAAAAGTGTATATTTTCAGCATTACGTTTGTTTACCAATACTTTTTTAACTTATTAGTACGATTATAGAAATCTCAGGGCATTGAGTCAGAAACCGGCGCATATTGACAGGAGGAAGTGGAGCAGCCAAAAGTGAGTGTAGTCTTTTGAAGGAAGAGACTCGGGGCTTTCTAATTTCGAAAAACTACCCTACCCAGCTCACGCCAGCCCCTGTCAATCATCTGACTTCTGGATTAACTTTTTTATTTCTCTTATTTTTTGGGATTATCTCCCACAAACCTGAACGTTATTGCCATAAAACAGAACAGTTAGTTTATCTACCTTTCTGTGAACATCTAGCAAAAAACGGTGTTGCAATATGATGAAAAATGGTGGAGAAATGTACATTATAAAAAAGATGGCAGAATTCAGTACTGTATCTACAAAACCTTCTGTTTAATTATCTTCCCTTTATTCATTTGCTTAGATTTTTCAGGTCTGGTCAATTTTAGCATGGTGTTATTCACAGTCAAAGATTTTTTTTTTTTTTTTTATATATATAATTGATATTCTCCTTTGGTTCATTACAATTTACTCAAGCCTAGTAACAGACACACTATTTCTGACACTGGGAATACATTCCCTGAGATCCATAGATGTCCCTAGATTCAGATACCAAGAACATGCAAATGGACCATTTTAAAAAAAATCTGTAAATGTTTATTCTACGTCCTTATGGAATGAGTGACATAAAAAAAATATATTATAATTATTATATATTTTTTTTATGGATGGAAGAGCCACACATTGACGGTTGGCCACCCCTGCCCTAGTGGATACGGTTTGTGCAAATCGGACAGCAGATATCCCAAAAGTTTAGAGTTTCCCTGTTTCCTAAACCCAAAACGCATGAGGAAAGATGCGTCACACATCTCTCTCTCTCTTTCTCTAACCTGATGACTCGGATAGTCTCATGGCCAGTCTCTCAGCGCTGCCCTCTTTCTGTTGACGGCTGGAGGACTTTGGGGATGACCGTCTCTTGTAGCTCCTTGACCGCGAGCGTCGGCGGTGAGAGGAGGAGGAGGGAGGGGAACGGTGAGGGGAGCGGCGAGGGGAGCGGGCAAAAGACCTGGTGGTATGAGAGACAACATTTTAGTGGATAGAATAAAAAAGTGCCTTTACTTGTGTCTTGTGGTAATTTCCTTTGGTACACCCAAGATGGCAATGAGCAGCATGTCCTATGTAGACAGCCAAGGGACACTTGGTCGACCACTCTAGTAAGGTAGCTATATAGAGATGTAATGTTTAGCGAGGATAGTGATTTGCTACCTCTCAAAAAGGAATTCAAGAACACGTCGTCTGTGTGAGACGTGATTGTATTCAATGCAGGAGATTCACACTTCAATCACCACTTTCACTTTGGATTGTGGGCAACTCCCTTGGGTGAAAGTCGCAAAGCTACAGACTTGCTGAATGACCACATAGATGGCTTTTAAATAGTCTGCATCAGAACCCTCATGGACTTGCTGGTTTTAACATGGGACAGCCCTCTGCCCTACAGAACTTAACGAGAATGAGCTTCTGTGAGCCACAAGTCCAGACACTGGGATTCAGACCATGTTGAGCCCAGGTATAAGTGTGTGTGTGTGTGTGTGTGTGTGTGTGTGTGCGAGTGTGCGACAGGTGATTTAAGTGTACATTAGGGCTGTCTTAAATACTTCAAAGCTTAGTTCAATGGGCACGGGATTCTTTTTTTTGTATCCTCTATCTCCGCCTGATTTTCTATTTAAATTTTTTTCATCCCAATTTAGTCGTTATGCCAATTCCCCCCCTCCCCTACCTGGTTGTTGTGCGCATATTCCTCCTACTGGTCGGTACAAGGGAACCCTGAAGTCCACCACATGCTTCCTCCGACACATGTGGAGACAGCCAGTGGCAATTTTTTCACCTGGCAGCGAGGACTCTCATTGGTGAAGCGTAACGCGTGGGAGGTCACGCTGCCTTCACCATTTCCTGCCTTTCGCTGAGCAGGCACCCAGACCTGACCTGTAGGCGTCGCTGTCCACAACGCCAGATTACCACCCACGACTTCCCTCCCCCTAACTCAGCCAAACGAGTTAGTATGACGACCGGCCCAAGCCGAAGGGCAACGCTGACTCCGGGAGTCGAGACCGCAGCCTCTTGCATTGGTGACGAGCGCAATCTCCGCTACGCCACCCGACCGCCTTATGGGCACGGGATTCTAACAGATTTTTTTTTTTTTTTTTTTTAATAAAAATAAATTACTCCGCCTCTCTTTGCTAACTACAACAAGCACGTGGAGATTCCTCATTGACTCCTCCTCTCTGTGTTGAATACAACAAGGACATGTGCAGCAGACATGTCTAAGAAGTCCTCAGGCGTGTGGTTACACTTTAAAATATGCAAAGACAACACCCAAAAAGCAGAGTGCCACATAACTCTACGAGTTTGTCAAATCAATTGAAAAAAGTATCGTTGTACATGACGCCACACAACACATTAATAAGGCTTAAAAAGGTTTAAACTTTACAGCACTGACAATTCTCTATAGTATTTTTAAAACATCAAAAAAGAGGATATGGAGAGGGCTTCAGCGTTCTTGTTTTGTTTCGGTAAGTGCTCTTTGGATTAAATCCGGGGTAGGATACGTTATAGAAGAAAAGTTGTGATCCAAGGCAGCTCTACAATTTTTAAATGCCTTTATTAATTGGCTTACATTATTTAGAAAGTTTAAAAACGTTCTAAATAATGTAAGCCATATAAAAACATGCTTAATTAAGTCGAATTCTGCCTTTGTCTCTATTAACTACATATAAATATTTATATAATTGTTTGCTTCATAGACTAAGGTTGCAACATAATTATGTTATGTAATGTCGTTGGCTGTGTAACGGAGAGCAGCCGCCCAGGCAGCGCAGCTCCCGACTCCTTAATTAAATTAATTAATCCAATCCACTTTATTTATAGAGAACGTTTAAAAACATGTATGTACATGCATGTACATGTATCCCACAAACCCGTGTGTGTGTCTGGAGCTACGTGGGGACCGGGAACGGGCCCTGTGCTCCTCCCTCTGTGCTTTGCCATGGCAACGACGGGGGCTGGGAGAGCGGGACGAGGAGCGGGAGTCAGAGTGGGAGCGGCTGAGGAGAAAAATGGAAAAGAGAAAAGAGACGTGAAATTATAAAATGGTCAGCGTTCAATGGAGCAGGTAGCTTAAATTTGTAGCTTGCACATATTCACAATTTCATTGCTTCTTAGTTACGACCAACAGCACCATTTATTTTTAAGTCAAGAGCAAACATTTTATTGAACAGAAAGATGACAACATCGCGAGAATCTAAGAATTAATTTGTCTCGAGCGACATGGTGTGAAAACTGCAGAAACTAGTCCAACTCTGGCAGAAAAGACGGCGCCGGTGAACCTCTTTGGGTTACAAAAATGGTAGAGAGACAGGAGAAGATGTTTGATAAACTGGCCAGTGAACGGAAAAAGATGCCAGAGGAACAAACCTGAAGAGCAAACAAGATTCATAACCTAACCACTCTAGATGAAAAGATGGCCGTTGTGAACAAGGGACTCGAGAGTTTACAATTCAGAGTTTCGGTGTTGGAAACTGCCGGAAGGTGGAAGCGCTGCCTAAAGCAACAGAAATTGAGAGATCGACTGCAAAGTTGGCCGAGCATGAGGACAGAGACAGACGTATCAATTTGCTCATACATAGTTTCCCAGAGGAAGTGGAAGGAAAATATCCTATCGGGTTCCTGAAGAAAACAGTTCCCGATGTTCTTGGCGAGGAACTGTACTCCTCACAGAAAGAACAACGAAGAATGTGAGGAGTATCTTGGCAGACAGCTCCTATCCTTTATTCAGTCAGTTTGAGCTCTTGAAATCTGGGAGGCGCTATAGAGTCCCCCTGGCAACTAGGAATATATTCAAGAAGTCCTTCATTCCAAGTGCCATTAGCATCCTTAATTCTGCAAAGTGACCATATGTGATCCTAATGTGTAACCATGTCTATGCCCGTTTGTGTTTTATGTTGTGCTCGTTTGTGGCTTCTTGTGTTGATTTTTCTGTTTGGTGAGCCACCTTGGTGGACAATAAAGTTATATTCAATTAAATTCACAGGGGAGCTGCTGCTGGAAAGGGCTCACAGAACATCGGCAGCTTGCAAAGCAGTCGGAGCTCTGAGGCCTTTTGTCGTCAGATTCTCAGGATATCAACAGAAGGAGTTGGTGAGGAAACTAGCCAGAGAGAAAGGTGATGTTTGCTGAAAGGGCAACAGGATTGGCATCTATCAGGACTTTTCCAAACATTCCCTATGAGATCAACAGTTTATGCTCTACCTGGCAGTTGTTTTTCTACGATGGATGGAAAGGACCACCGTTTCAATTATCCTGTTATCCCGACCTCCTAAAGTCCACAATAATCTATTTTGTTTTGCTGACGTTCAGGGAGAGACAGTTCTCCTGACACCACCGTGACAGATTCTTTACCTCTTCCAGGTAGGCCCCCTCATCGTTTGCAGAGATCAGGCCCACCACTACTGTGTCGTCAGCAAATTTGATGATTGTGTTGTTGTTCCACTGTGCCACACAGTCGTGTGTGTACAGGGAGTAGAGGATGGGACTCAGAACACAGCCCTGGGGAGCCGCTATGTTGAGGGTGATGGATGAGGAGGTGCAGTTGCCTGCTCTCACCACCTGGGGTCTACCCGTCAGGAAGTCCAAGACCCACTGGCAGAGGTCATAGTTCAAGCCCAGGTCCCTGAGCTTGGCTATGAGTTTGGAGGGGACTATGGTATTGAATGCTGAGCTGTAGTCGATGAACAGCATTCTCACATACCGGTAGTTCCCCTGCCTCTTGTCCAGGTGTGATGCTGCTGTGTGCAGCACATGGGCTATGGCGTCCTCCGTGGACCTGTTGGGGCGATATGCAAATTGCAGGGGGTCCAGGTTGATGGGGAGGGAGGAACAGATGTAGCCCTTCACTAGCTTCTCAAAGCACTTCATGGCTATGGAGGTGAGAGCTACAGGGTGGTAGTCGTTGAGGCAAGCGGGCGTAGATTTCTTTGGTACAGGGATAATGGTGGACTTCTCCAGACAGGTGGGGATGCCAGCCTGTTCTAAGGACAGGTTAAATATGTCAGTGAATACCGGGGCCAGTCGGTCGGCACAGGACGTGGCCGGGAATGCCGTCCGGTCCTGCTGCCTTCCTGATATTCACTTTTTCTTTTTTGATCCACTTTTTCTCCCATCCCAAATCCGTGTATCCAGGTGCCTTTGTAATCTGTCATCGTTCTGAGGCCCTGCCACATACCTCTGGAGTCAGCCTGTTCAAACTGAAGTTCAACTTTATCCCTGTAACACCGTTTTGCCTCTATTACTGTCCTCCTTACGTTGTATCTCGCCGCCTTGTGTTCATTCATGTTGCCCGTCACAAGCCCGGCGTTGTAGGCTGAGGTGCACGCTTTCAGAGCCTCACGGACGGATTTGTCTACCCAGGGCTTTTGGTTTGGGTAAACTCTAGGGATGTCCGATATTATCGGCCTACCGATATTATCGCCAATATCGGCATTAAAATGTGATATCGGAAAATATCGGTATCGGTTTTTTTATAATTTTTTTTAACATTTCTATAACCTTTATTTACCCAGGCAAGCAAGTAATAACAAATTCTGATTTTATTTATTGTCAAAAGTATGCATAATGTTGTGTTAATTCCACAACAAGAGATATGTAATGTTAATTATTACTTGATTTTTTTTTTTAAATTGCATATATATATATTTTTTTTTGCATATATCGGTATCGGTTGATATCGGTATCGGAAATTAAGAGTTGGACAATATCGGTATAGGTCAAAAAGCCAATATCGAGCATCCCACTAAACTAATTGTGGTAGAGGGGATTGTTTCTTCTACCAGAGTACAGACAAAGTCCAGCACTGTTTCAGTGTAGTCATTAATATTGTCTGTGTTATCGCGGAACTGTCTATGTCTCAGATTCTCATTTTTGTGCATTCCTCCAGTTCAGATGAGACAAGATCCTCCCCCACTGAACCAAGCCATTCTGATTTGACTCGCTATCCTACGTAGCAAGGAGCTGATCTGCCACCGCCAGCCCACAATCAACTGTGATACGTTTATATGAGCAGCGAGTGGAAATAATGCGGAAGCGGTTTTAGACAGACACACTTGAGAGAGGCTCATACGGAGTGATCTCTCCTCCGTCTCTCCCCGAGTGCCCCTGCATCGCGACTCGAAGCACACACACGCACACTCTCGGAGCAATCTCTCCTCTCTCTAGGGCTGACCTTTGATTTTTTTTTTTTGGAAATCGAAGCTTCGGGGCCGAGATTCGATTTTAATTCGAAGCTTCAAATTTTTTTATTTATGTTGTGGGACTTGTACAGCACTTTGTCAGTGCTGTAAAGTTTAAACCTTTTTAAATCTTAGACAAACGAAACACTTTGCTTTCATGAAATATTGTAAGCGGTCATTTGAGGCTTTATAAAAGCAGCACAATGAACACAAATCTGTCAGTGCCGAGCCCAGCCTTTTTTTTTTTCTTTTTTTAAAGACTCACAGGAATTATGTAAAATTGCCCAAATAGTGAAAGAAATAGTAAGATAGAACATACTAACTGTCTAACATACACAAATCATAACACTACAACAGCACTTTACACCTAAGAAGTCTCAGTGGCATAGGCTACATTCTGCCTTAGAGCATTTCATTTTCCTGGGCTTTTTAAAGAAAAGCTCCAGGGCTCTTTGGTAGGGGAATTCACTGGTAGGGGGCCCATTGATGCTGAGACGCATACAAGCTGCCAGATGGTCTCCCTGCAGCCTGTTCCTCAGGTCAGTCTTCACCTGTAAATACGGAATCAATCACCGCATCAATTTCAAGATCCTCCTCATCACCTACAAAGCCATTCACTCCCTTGCCCCCCAGTACCTAGCTGACCTCCTCCATCCCTACATCCCGCCCCGGAGGCTGCGGTCCTGACTCCGGTCTCCTCTCCATCCCCACCACCAACATGCAGACTGTTGGTCCCAGAGCCTTCTCTGTTGCCGCACCCACCCTCTGGAACTCACTCCCTCCAAACATCTGTAGTGCTACATCCCTGCACAGAGGATTTCACGTGTCTAATGAACACACTAGACAAATATCAAGATGTATCCATCTGGTGGACCAATTGCATGCTTTCGCAGGGGACAAGAAGCCTTCAGTCGACTCCTTCAGTCATTAACACTTTGAGTGCCGGGACCCGTCTTTAGACGTCTTTGCTGGCCATGCTAAAGTTGCCGGAGGACGCGTTACGTCGTCCTTATATCAATATTTCAAAAATCTGCGATCGGATTCATATGTCCCCTCCGCTGGCCTGAGATCCACCAGCAGGACCCACTGAGCTCTCTGGCGGTTCAGGAGCGCCATCTGGTGGCCGATCGGCGCAATCGCCAAACAGGATGTTGAATAGAGGTTGTCATGACGACCGTAGTACTTCCGGGCGCTCGCTATAGTTCATGGGACTCTGGCTCGGCACGCTACACGGTGATCGATTGGCAATAACTCGATAAACAACATGATTTGGACGTATATACCATTATACAAGCTGGAGATGGACCGGGTAAAAATATATCCCATAATGATAAGATTTCTACTCGACGATGATCGCCCAACGGCGCGCGGAGACTGGGGTGAGTTTCAGCGTGTAACGTTACCGTCTTCGATACTAACTGCTATTATCAACATTTGACCCACATTAGATGATTGGTATAACGCTGCCCACGGAATTATAAACGCCCCCTCGCCCATCCGGTCAACATCAGATGACGTGTAGTAACTTCTAGAAGTACGTCTAGTTGGAATTTTTTATATCGCGCCGATTGCCATCAAACTGTATTTCATCATCAATATAATGCATTTGGGGCTATATATCACGTTCTGGAGAAAGCTGCAGAAAGAGATGAAAACATACTTATACATTAGACCATACTTTACTATGAATATGTGAATGAAAAAGTTTAACGTTGCTACACAATGAACAATACATATAGGACTTTGAATGGGCCCTAATAATGGCAATGTAGCAATAGAATTTAAAAAGTTATAGCCCTGCAAAGAAGGGGACTTTCTCCATAGACAAATAGCGCTGGCAATCTATGGTATATCATGAATTTAACCTTAGGCAGCCAAAGTGTTAAGCACCCCCCATAGCCCAAATGGAATACAAAAAAATAAAATTATAATATATATATATTTTTTTTAATAGTCTAGTTCATAGCAGCGGCGGTCCTGATTCAGCAGCGGCGCAGCGCTGAATGCATATAAGGGAAACACTGAAGGTGACTCACTCCTATCTTTTAAAGCGTGGCAGCGGCTAATCAGGGCCAAGGCTAATCCCCGGCAGTCAATGAGTTAACATAAACATTCAAAATGGGTCCATCATGTTTATTTCCTGTTGCAGTAGCTCCCAGATTGCCATTGGTCCCAAGAAATAAACTTGGACCAAATATTTTCCCCTAGCAACGGAGTTCTTAAAATGTCATTCAATGATTCATAAAGACATATTGCCCAGCCCAAGGTGGCAGCTGTCTGAACAGAATAACTCATTCATTCATAAATAATGACATTGCCCAGCCCAAGGTGGCAGCTGTCTAAACAGAATAACTTACCTGGGTTTCTTCACGTGCGGTTTCTCCCTTCCAGTCTCGGTAGCTGCTGTCTCAGCCTTCCAATCTGGGTACCTGGGTGAAAACAACAGGTTAAATACAATATATTCTACAAACTGTTAATACAATCTACAAGACATTATCTGGTGCACAAGGAAGGGGGAGATGTAGGATAAGATAGGGATGCACAAATAACACCTTTTCACTGTCGATACAGATTATCTTATGTCCTAAACCATCAATATCATCGGATAACAAACTATTATCCTCTGGGTACTCCAGTTTCCTCCAACACCATAAAAGACATGCATGGTAGGCAGGGACTACAGATGGAAACTAGCTAATTAGCTCAAATCTGGTACATTTACATTGATGTGGAAACTGAAGATGTTCATTAATGTGCACTGTCCCTGGGTAAAAAATAAATAAATACAAAAAATTGGACAAAAAAAATATTCCAAGGGGAGATCCCGTAGCTCACCGCATATCTCAGCGCTATTTCTGCGTCGGGGAAAACCGTGCTCATCACGGATCTGGGGGACACGAGTTCGATTCCCGGACCCGCCGTCATTTCTCAGAATGTCTTCCCCTGCTCTACATCCCATTTCAACCTGTTTCTGTCGGTCATGCTTGACCAGAAAAGCGACAAACGCTAAAAAATAAAGTTTAAAAAAATATATATATATTCCAAGAAGCTTTTCTCATTTATGGAGCTCTAACGTGCCTCTATTAGTAAAAGAAATGCATTAAATCAAGTCACTTTTTCATGTTACACTTTGCATCAGATTTTAGTATTGGGTAAACTCAAGATGCTGATACCCCGTTTTAGCCCAGTATCGGCCCAATATCTGATACCAATATCGGCATATCCCTTGTAAGATCAAATTCATGGTGTTTTCCTTGGAAACTTATTTAGGTGTGCCACAGCGTTTATTGGGTTGAAAACAACTGGTCTAAATAACATTACTAGAAGGTAGAGCCATATGAAATCCGCGATCACGGAATCGCGGACGGAATCGCGGAATTGAGCAATAAAAATGGAATCAACTGTAAATAATAATAAAAAAAAAAAAAAATCGTGGGACTTGTACAGCACTTTGTTCAACTTTGTCAGTGCTGTAAAGTTTAAACCTTTTTAAATCTTAGACAAACAAAACACTTTGCTTTGATGAAATATTGTAAGCCGTCATTTGAGGCTTTATAAAAGCAGCACAATGAACACAAATCTGTCAGTGCCGAGTCCGACCTCATCTTAAATAACAAACAGCATTGCTTGTTGTAATTAACAAAGAGAGGCAGAGTTGATTTTGCAAAAAAAAATATATATATCATTTATATTTTTATATTTTCTAATAATACAATTTTATTTTCATATTCGAATCCCATGCGAAGCTTCGAAGCTTCGAAGTATTTAAGACAGCCCTATTAAATGGACTGTTATATCTTATTAAATTGTGGACATTTATTAATTCCCACTTATTAGACACTATTTCTGATGGTAAAATGAGCGTACAAAGCAAAATACAGAATTCTGAAATATTAAAACGGAAAAAAATGGAATTTGGAAAAAAATAAAATGGAATTTGGAAAAAAATAAAACGGATTTCATATGGCTCTACTAGAAGGTTTGTGCATTCACCCCATGAAGCATAGGTCAGTATTCGTAGTCCTAGTTTGATAAATAGGTCCAGGCTTTAGATCAGATGAAAAGGAAAGACAGAAACAGACTGACTTGTTGCGTAGTAGTCTGCAGCTATCGATGTGATGAAGGCAGTTCTGGTGAGCGATCCAATCCTGATGATCAAAACAGAACACAACAAAACAGCAGTTAGACAAGCCTTCAATGTAACCGTTATCCTCCTCACCACTACTACAAAACAGCTTCAAGCTTCACCATCTTGTTTTTACAGGATCATGTCAGTTGATCATATCAGACTGCACTGGTAAAGGGAAGAGTGGGCTGGGCGATAAACTATAACTATCGCGATATATTTTAATAATCTATAGATAATCTTTTTTTTATCAATAAAAAATATATATATACTTTTTTTTTGTGACCTCCAACAGGGCAGACTTGTATTTCTTGTCTGCAACATAAAGTAATGGCTTTGCTTGTCCAAATGACAATACTGACCAAAATTGAGATTTATTTTTCTCGTCCATTTATTTTGTTTGCTTTCTAATTTAAAATACAGTTTGAAACCGTCTGTACACAGTAGGCTATGTGTGCTAGCAGAGCTAGTCTCCAGTTACGAGTCACGGTGCACATGTGCAGTGGTTTGTCCACCAAAAAAGAGCCAAAAGATAGAAAAGACACTAGCAGAGCCAGAACTATTCAACTCCCCTGGAGCCACAGCCAGCAGAGAAGCCTGTTTACTTTCGCTTTCAAACCAGCTGCAGCCTGAGAACTGGAGTGTGAGAGGCTGTAACACTAAAGATGGTGGTAACGACAAAGAATTGCTGCAAAATAAACATAAATCTGTTAAAAGAAATTTTAATAAAAAGATTTTAAATTAAATAAAAAAATGATTTTTTTATACTTATAACAATATCGATAATAATCAGCTGTTCCATGGCCATGTGCGTGTTATTCCCTCATTATTTAATTTACAAGGAGCTGATAAGAGGTCTAGACTAGAGCGTGGTATTTGCATTTGGAATATGTTGCTGTCAACTCTCAATATGAGGTCCAAAGAGCTGTCACTATCAGTGAAGCAAGCCATCATTAGGCTGAAAAAAAATATCAAACCCACCAGAGAGATGGCAAAAACATTAAGTCTGGTCAAGTAAACTGTCTGGTACATTCTTTAAAATATAAACTGCACTGGTGAGCTCGGCAAAACCAAAGGACCCGGAAGACCATGGAAAACAACTGTGGTGGATGACAGAATTCTTTCCCTGGTGAAGAAAAACCCCTTCACAACAGTTGGCCAGATCAAGAACACTCTCCAGGAGGTAGGCATATCTGTATCAAGGTCAACAATCAAGAGAAGAATTCACCAGAGTGAATACAGAGAGTTCACTACAATATGTAAACCATTGGTGAGCCTCAAAAACAGACCTGATAGAAAAACGTTTAAAAAAAAAAAAAAGCCTTGGTTCCCTTGTATTTATTGATGTTGTGACGGCTCATATTCAGCCAAATGTGTCAGAACTCATTGGAAAGCACTTCACAATGCAGATGGCCAATGACCTGAAGTATACTGCGAAAGCAACAAAAGTTTTTTGACAAAAAAACAAAGACAAAGAAGAGGAATGTTGTGCAATGGCCAAGTCAATCACCTGACCTGAATTCAATTGAGCATGCATTTCACTTGCTGAAGACAAAAATGCCCCAAGAAGAAGCAGGATGAAACCCAGTGTCTGGTGATGTGTATGGGTTCCAGACATCAGGCCGTCATCGACTGCAAAGGATTTGCAACCAAGTATTAAAAGTGACTATTTTATTTATGGTCTGTTAGTTCGTCCGTTGGACGTTTGGTCCCTTGTAAAAAGGAAACTTTTGTAATTCCTACACTGTTCAAATCAAATCAAATCAAATTTATTTATAAGGCCTGACAACACACGTTAATGTCCCCATGGGCCGTACAGGTCTTCTTTAAACAAGTCAAGAAGAAAACATAACAATAAGTCAAGAACAGAACAAGAACACCATAAGGTCCAAAAATTTTTAGATAAATGCAAATAAATGAAAGAAAGAATGCAAGCACTCCCAGACATACCCCACGCGAAGGTAAGGAAAAACTCACTAAAACCTAACAATAGGGAAAAATGCTCCACAGGCAGTGTGGAGGAGAGAAACCTTAGAAGGGCCATTCAAGGGGGGATCTCCCTTCTTAGATGTCGGTGATAGTAGTGTTGCAGACTTACAGTTGGTAAGCATGCACTCAAGTGTGAAGTGAAACACAGATGAGTGCATGCAATAGCAACTGAACATTTTGAAAGATTAAAGATCTGATTCACCTGATTTGGATGTAAATACCCTCAAATTAAAGAAAGTTTAATTTCAAGTACATTGTGGTGGTGTACAGAGCCAAACATTTGCAAGTTGTGTCAATGTCCAAATATTTATGGACCCGACTGTACTATTATCAAGATAAAACTACAATACTTTTCACTTGACATACTGAATAATTTGTTAGATGAATCTTAATTGATTTAGACAACGAAATTGTGTCATGATTCCAGATATTAAAACATCCCACCATACTGATGGGCGTGAGTAATCGATTACTCGCAGCTATGAGAAAAATCTCTTAAATTATGAATAGTTTTTATGGAAAGAAAATTTAAAAAATTTACATATTTGTTTCACATGTAGGCTATGTGTAAGATTATAACTGTTTGTTGGTTTCCTTTTTTTCAACTTTTTCTCCCATTTTCTATTTTTCTCCCATCCCAATTTCGTATTGTCCAATTCTACCCTCCCCTGTCTCGAACGCTGTTAGGCCATGGCTCCCACTGGCCGGCTGCAATGTGGACGAAGCCTTGCATCACGTGTCCCCTCCGGTACACGAGGAGGCAGCCGTCGCATCTTTTCACCTGCACAGCGCGATCTCTCAGCGGCGAGGGAGGGTCACGCCGCCCCGTTGCTTCCTGATTCTGCTGCGCAGGCGCACCAACCGACCTGTAGGAGTCGCTGTCCACAACGTCCGATCCCCACCCACCAGCTTCCCACCCCTAACACTGCCATTTGCGTTAGTATGAACGACCAGCCAAGCTGGTAGCAATGCCGAGAGCTGGGCTCGAACCCAGCATCTCCTGCATTAGTGGCGAGCGCCTTGCCCACTGCGCCACTTAGCCGCCCCTTGTTTGTTGGTTTCCTTAAACATATATGTGAATGAACTAAATTAAGTTAAAAAAAATGTAAATAAATATTTACGATTACCCTTTACGAGTAATACACAACCACTCGAGTATAGCATGTGATCAATTGATCTGAATTTTTCTTTAAAATGCCCATCCCTACACCATACAATAACACAGAATATGTATATTGGCCAACCCTAGGTCTGTGTAGTAACACCCTGTCTGACCTCGGATAAGCCTAATATATCCCTTGGCCAGAGTGGGTAGCCATTCCCGAAGCCTAGTAAGCCCAATATCTTCCTTAGTCAGAGAGGGGAGGGGTGTAGCAGAGTGGCCCTGCCTGAAGTCTAATATCTCCCTTGGCCAGAGGAGATCATCTTTGGCTGAATAGTAGATGCTTGTTTTCCCATGTGGGGGACCCAGGTTTGAAACCAAGTAGGTTACAAACACAATGCATGTTTTTCCGCATCCATAGCTTCTCCTCTTCGGAGTCATTTAAAAAAGGCAATACATTTAAATATTGCGGCCGATGTCTCACTTCCTTTCTGACTCCGTGTATGACTCAGTGTATCATTGAAATTCCTCCGGGGCGGAGTTTTTGAGTAACGTGGACCGAGGGGTATACCCAATCGCATTGAATCGCTTTCGGGACGCCAGATTCATAATGCTGTTGGGGGTTATGGCGTGGGCCAAATGGACATACGATCTAGCAGATGGCAATCAAATAATTAGAATATTCTTTTTAGAGTCTCATCGGCCACAGGTTTGTTTTCATAGCCATCGCCCTGATCAGCGTATGCTGTTGTACTAACGAATGCCGTTATTGACAATTAATCAGAAACTACCCCCCCCCCCTTTCATGCATGCATGATGGAACATAATATAGCGATCATATGCATTTGAATTTTTAATTGTAGCATGTATAGGGACGAAATGCCAATGGATTAAGTATAATATGCGTCACAGGCTATTACTAGCCTCCCAGGAATTACCCTAGACCACTCTAAAACGATACTTATATTCACCACGGTATAAAACGAGAATGTATGGATGGAAAAAATATTCCTTTTTCACATCTTGAACGATATATACTCGATGTAAAATGGGCCATAGTATTGCATATATAGCTATAATATTTAAATAGTTATAGCCCTGCAAACAAGGTGAGCGACTCCCACAGTTTACAGCGGTGGCGGTAGATACTACAGGATGAGGATAATACGTGGCGTCCAATGAGTTAAAGAAAAGAAAGTTGAAAACAATATTTAGTTGAAAACAATATTTTGTTCTTCAATATTTATCATCTTCAGTCTTCAGGATCTGTGAGGCACTTTCACAAGTGTATAACTTTTTTGTCCTTTTATTCAATTTAATATTCAGCACATCACTCATCTAGAGCAGTGGTTCCCAAACTGTGGTGCGCGCACCCCTTGTGGTGTGCGAGCGCCCTCTAGGTGGTGCGTGACATGAAAAGGCTAATGGTGGTAAACATTTTTTACAATAAAATGTCATACAAATCTTAGTCAAACCTTTAGTATTATGGATATTAAACATGCTGGCAGAGTATTGTCGTGAACATTTTAATTAAATAAAGAAATTCCCTATCCATAGTCGCCGTGGGAAGAGATAAAATAAAAAATTGAATCTGTGCACGGAGACCAGCAACAATTTTTTCTAACAGAAACCCATTGGGGGGTGCGCGAGCTAGGTCGGAAGGTGACAGGGGGTGCACGGCCAAAAAAGTTTGGGAACCGCTGATCTAGAGCAACTGATTGATCCGAATTCCTGATTTCAACATGAATCCGACATCTTAGCGGCAGGAATTAATCAATTCGAACTCTTCAGAAATATTATGTGATAATGGCTTTATACAAACATTCCCAGTATATAATATGTAACTGATTTCCGAGTTACATAAAACCTTTAGATAAGAGTCCCTCCAGGAGACAAAAAAAATCTATTAAACTACAAATATTGCAAGTGCAATACTTTACAAAATAACAAATGTCCACTGTTAAAATTAAGTATTGCAATTTCCCTGAATCATTGCAATTGTACATGATTAGTCTAAGCAGAACACTTATCACAATCAAATCATAGCTAACTTTGTCCTCTAATTGCAATTTCTAAAACAGAAATAATCCAGGACTTTTACAGCAGATGATGACAAATATATAATTTAAATATATATAATTACAGATTATTACAGGAACAGTAAATCCTGGAGAGACACAGTGTGACTCTCTACTCACCTTCATCTGTATACATTCTATGTTACATAGAGAACAGGTATGAGGAAAGATTCTGGGCAGGGTCGCAGAGTAGTCCCTCATCATCGTTGGTGTCGGCAGCCTTTTAGCGATGGGTTTGGGAGTTTTGAACTCCGGGATCCTGTCGTTCATGTCTTTCTTTGGAAGAGAAACATGGCTCTGGTTCAGCTTCAGTGTTGACTGGTTGGTCTGCTCTGGCCTCTGGGATAGTTTGGGAGGGTCTAGGTTTGGTGGAGTCACAAAGTCACACATTGATCCATAAGGAGAGCTGGAACCAGAAACAGAGCTAATCTGGTCACAGGAAGAACTGGCACCACTATATTTCACTGTATCAAAATCTTTGGGTGGAGGTTCTCTACGATGACTGCTACTACGATAACTGTCCATCGACATGCTTTCACTCCCTCCACTGCTACTGCTGAGACCACTACTTCCTCCAGCAATCTCATCAACAAATCCTCCGGTATATTTACTGGAATGTCCACAGTCAATCACTTTACTTGGCTGGCGGAGGATGGGTGTCAATTCCTCTGACCGCCTCAGCCCCACTCCAGAAGCTCCAAAGTGGTCTGATCCACTAACACCGCTGCTGGTCTGCGAGTGGGATATAGGTACGTTTTGAGCCATGGAAAAGGAGTATGAGGAGGGGGAGGAGTAGAAATTAGATGAGGAGGCAGCAGAGGGCATCTGGTAGTTAGACAACCTGTCCATGGAGCTACCACCACTGCGCTGCATGTCTGAGTGTCCAACAGATCGCCCAAATGATGCAGAGGAAGAAGATGAGGGGTAACTGGTCAAACCTGCACCCATAGAAGGCATCTCCTCTCTGGGGTTCTTGGTCAGGGGAGGCTCTCGGTCCCAGGCTGTGGCCTGTTGCGGTTGCTGCGGTTTCTGCTGCATCATCTGGTCCAGTAGCCTTAGCTCCTCTCTAGCTTCTCTGATATTCCTGTCTATGGTGCTCTCCTCGCCAGCCGTGTGAGCAGATGTTCTCTGCCCTGTTTCATAGCTCATAGTCTGAGGATGCATCGACGAGATCATCCCCCCAGGGTTTGTAGAAAGCCCAGAGGACACAGAGGATCCGAGGCCAGACCCAGAGTCCAGGTGAGAAGAAGCCCCAAGAGGGTCCATCCCTGCCTGGGTACCAGTGAGTCCATACTGCCCCCGTGTGGATCTCTGAGCTCCAGGGGCATAGGGGTTGTACAGGGGATTGGACATGGTGTTAACAGCCTTGAGAAGGTTGAGGAGATTGAGGGCTGCAGCTGCAGGGGAATGGGGATTTGTAGGGAGATGGTGGGTTGGGGTGCTGGTTTTCAAGGAAACACCTTGGTTGCCATAGTGTTGCTTATTTGCGTCAGGGCAAGCTGGGCTTTGATCTGAGCCAGCTGAAAGGAGGCAGCGTGCTGGCCAATCAGAAGGGAGCTCCCTGTAAGCCCTCCAATCAGGGGACTTGTTAGGGGCCCAGGGGCAGGGGCACAACACTCCAACACCAACGCAAAGCTGAAATATTTAGCAGACAAGAAAAAGAAAAAAGGGGGTTATTGAACTGGAGTAGTTTCCTTTATCACCATCATCATCTACAGAGTTCTCTGGTAGATTGGTCTGGTCTCCCCAGATTCACACACTTTTACATCAGCAGTTTTCACTGGGGAAAGAGAAAACACAGCAGACGAAAGCAACAGAGCATAGATACAGGGAGAGAAAACAAGGTCATTGTGGCACAATCTTATTTATTTCAAATAGTAAGATAGAATGAATGATAACAACAACACACAAGATTTTGAGAATCAAGATTAAATATATCTCAACTGTTCAGGTTCAAAACATCACACATTTCACAATTTAAGTTTAGACCATTTTAAAAACAAAGGGAGTTAAACATTAGATTAAATATCCAGCTCAACACTTAAAATGACACCATCATACATACAAGGTCAATAACAGTAAACAATAGGGCTGTCACAATTCGTTGACAAGTACCTTTTGCGGTGGCAGACGTTCAAAGGCATAACAAGCGCAATGTGTAATCTAACTAATGCGCAGTGAATCACGTTCAAAATAGAATTAACTTCTTAGACCACTATTCGTGATTCTGCCTAGAGCCATGACTAGACAGTCACATAACTTCCATGTTTCGCTCCAGCTGGAAGCGAGGGGTTGAGCCTGGCTGATACACACACATTACAGTTTAGAAGCAGCTTGGCAGCTCTTCAGCCCTGCCCTATAGACTGTGATAACTCCTCTTGGGAGTCGCGCTGTTTATATGGAAACTGTACATTGGAGGGGGTTGGGTTTGGACATTTATAGGAGACAGTTTCGAATTGCAGTCTCCCGTAGGTGCTCTTTGAAGGTGGGTAGTGATTCACATTCCTTTACAGCTGTGGGTAGGGCGTTCCACATTGATGTGGCATAATTGCGAAACGTGTTTAGTCCCTTGTTTGAGCCGAATCTGGGTTTAACATGATTTGTGGAGCTCCCTCTGGTGTTATGGTCGTGGTATTCACTGACCTTTGGGAAGTATTTTGACATGTACATGGGTACCTTAGTGGTGTAGTGTATCTTGTAGACCAGGCCCATTGCAAGTTGCTGTACTCTGTCGTCTACTCTAAGCCATCCTAGGTTGTCAAAGTGGGCAGGGGTGAGGTGGGTTCTAGGAGTAAGGTCAAGTAGTAGTCTGACCAGTTTGTTTTGTGATGTTTGTAATCTTGTTTTTAGCGCCTTTGATGTGCTTTGGTACCATGAGGTGCAAGCATAGTCGTAGTACCCTTGAATGAGTGCTCCTGCCAGAGTCTTCAGGGTATTCTTGTTTACCAGAGAGAAGATCCGGTACAGGAATCTAGTTAGTTTGTTGACCTTTTTTATTACATTGGATGCCATTTTGTCACAGGAAAGATTTGCCTCTAGGATGGAACCCATCTTTCCTTGTGACAATATTGTCACCCACTGTAACAGAGAAGCCGTTGGCCTGGCTGAGTTTGTTATTTGATCCAAAGAGAATGGACTCTGTTGTTTACCCAGGTGTAATGATAGTTTGTTATCAGCGAGCCAGGTGCAGATTCTGCCGAGTTCCGAGCTAAGGTTTTTTTTAACCTGCAACTTGTTCTTGTCAGAGACCAGCAGGACTGAATCGTCCGCGAACAGGAACAAGTTGCAGTCACAAGCTGACAACGTAACAATAAGCTTTCGTTACATAACGTTACAAACTCGGCAACAAGTAGGCTAACGTTACATAGTGTTGACTATCGTCATATGGGTCAACTAGCGTTAAGTGTAGCTAACGTTACCACAGCAACCCATGCAGTGATGTATGGACAGACAATCACTTGCAAATAAACAGTGCGGACAGTAATAATGGTCTGATTTGAGAAGATTTGCCTGGAGGCTAGACGGTCAAAACCAGGTTTAGCTTGCAGGCTACGTGTTGTGGTTTACAGAAGACTCGTGGTGTCATGTTATTATTGTACATCTGGTTTTGACCGTCGAGCCTCCAGGCAAATCTTCTCAAATCAGACCATTAACTGTCCGCACTGTTTGTTTATTTGCAAGTGATTGTCTGTCCAGGCACACCATCACAACAATGCTGTAAAACCTGCTATAAACCTCAAGCTAACCCATTATGGGTTTCATGCTGCGGGAGCACCAGCTTGTGATGATAGCCAAGTTAGCGAACGGATACTTTATCAACATAAACAGAGATGTACAGTGTCTACGCCAAATGTATATACACTCCTTTTCTGGACACTTTTATATCACAAACAGTACTGTATTTGGAAATCTGATATGTCATAAATGTATAGATGTAGCAGTACTGTCTATCTGTATGTCATGTATGTCATATATATATGTTATGATGAATTGAAAATGGGGGACCCTGATGTAAACAAGACGAAAGTCTTTCTCTGGTCTGCATCCCCTTAACAATTGTATGTATTGAGCTGTACTGTACTGTACCCATTCTGCAATCTGTTAATAAACTTTTCAATCAATCAATCAATCAATCAGATTAATATAAGTAACTACACATTGTTTCGAACATATGTTTGCCCACAACATACCTTCTGTTATGTGTTGTTTCGGCGTGCCTTTCGAATGGCTTCACTGACACTACACACCAGGCAGGAACACGGGTCACAGACACGATAGAAATACTAACCTCGTTCCCTTCCCAGTTTGAGATAAAGCCTGGTAAAGAACTACGGCCGGAAGTGTGTGTGGGGTAGCATTTCCGGTGTATGTACTTCCCTACTCCCCCTGTCGAGTAGGGGGTATCTGCAGAGCCGCAGACGCAGGCTGCCTATTCCTTACTGAATATTAAAGGCAACCAACTTGTGTTCAGATTTTCGTTCAGCGTTTCTCTTTAATATTCACGCCTCCAGGCTCCCCTCTCTAACCCCGAAGCTAACTAACTAACCTACAAAACAACTTCCTACAATCACACTATTCCCCATCCCCATCATCCTCCATCTACACCAGGGGTCAGCAACCTTTTTGACATGGAGTGCCTGTTTGAAATATAGTTGTAACTAGTGTGCCGCAACAATAGTCCATGCATCGTAATTTCTTTCTTCTCATAATCAGGTATTTTTAATGATAATTTTTACATTATTACATCATTATTGTTATTATTAACAATATTATTATGATGGTTGTATCAACCCTAAATCTGAGTTGGGGGGGGGGGGGGGGCAGTGCAATGCAGACAAACAGCTGCATACAGTGCGACCATTTCACTCAAATTTGCCCATTCATTTTTGGACACATCACACACCATCGGTGTGTGTACTGTACGTGTGCTGTCATAGCTCCACCTACAGGCCTAATGGAGAACACCAGGAGAACACCAGGATGTGAATGGAGGGTGAATATGAGGTATATCGTGTAAATAAGTTTTGATTGATCGCAAGACTACACTGTAAAAAGTTACCAGAACTTAAAAAGATTGAGTTCAGTTACTGTGCATTAAGGTTTTCAGTTTTCAATCCATAATAAGTTAACAGAAAAATAAGTACACAACCACATTATTTCAACCTAATAAAACTATGTTTATTGTCATTGTTTTAAGAACACAAGTTGACTTGGTAATACTCACATTTTGAGTAAAAGAAATGGCTTTTAACATGTGCAATGTTCAATGAAATAGAAAAATAAATAATACAATTTGTTGATTAATCCCACTGGTCACAATGGTGACCGTAATAATGTTTTTGTTATAAGGCTCTGCAAATGTTACTGAATGATGTAGCAATGTATTTCCAGCTAAATTGAAATAATAAACAAATAAAGGGTCTCAATTAAATATGTGCTAGTAAAAATAACCTGTGGGAGGATTTCAACAAGATAAATGCGACAACAGTGCAAAATATTTCACTATAATATTTCAAAGCAAAAAAAAAAAGAAAAAAAATATTATATATATATATTTTTTACTGCTGCCCCCTGTGCCTATGCAGGCACACGTGCCTAGGGTTGCCTACCCCTGATCTACACTATGCTATATACCCCACACTCTATGCATCACGTGTATTTCAGCTATTCTACCTAGATTCCATCCCTAACCCCCATGTCCCTCACACCCTGTCATACACCTCCACACTTCTCAAAAACCCTATCACCACCTTCGCCTTATCTCCCCCTCCCCCACTCAGTATTTCCCTCATCGCCAACCCCCTAACCCCCCATCTCCCTCAACCTTCCCTCCATCACCCTCCTCTGCACCGCATAAGCCCTACACTCCATCAGTAGGCCTACATGCCCCACTGATTCCTCCTCCTCACACCCCTCACAGAGCCCACTCTGATGTTTCCGCACCAGCTTCAGTGTTTTATTAAACCCACAGTGCCCCAGCCTCAACCTCATCCACACTATTTCCTATACCCCTAACACTACGCTGCAGGAAGTGACACCCTTTCAAAGCCCCCTCCCACCTCTCCTGACACACCTGAACTGCCCTCTCCCAAATCAACCCCTTCGCCTCGGCCTTACTAACCCTGACCTGCATTTCCACCGTCCCCTTCCTCAAGGCCCCCTTAGCCAAGTTATCCGCAACCTCATTCCCCCTCACTCCTATACGTGCGCCGGGACCCAAGAAAACCTCACCTCGCTGGCCTGGCTCACACACCTAGTCACACTCATCAGGACCTCATACAGCAAATCCTGACGGCTACTGGAGCGAAAAGACCTCAGGCTAGCCAACACTGACGATGAGTCACAACAAATCACCACCCTCCCCACCCGAGCATGCTCCACCTCAGCGCCACCAGCACAGCCACCATCTCAACAGTGTATACACCCAGACCGTTCGTAGTCCTCCTGCTGACCGCCACGCCCCTCCCTGGGACCACCACTCCAAACCCTGTCACCCTAGTCTCCGGATCCTTCGACCCATCTACATGTATAGACCGCCGTATAGTCCCCATAAGACTCACGCATGGGTCCCTCACAGGCACTCACCAAATCCACCCTCTCCTCTGACCTCTTCAATTCCAGCAGCCGCCAATCCACCACAGGCCACTCTAAGATCCAAGGAGCCACGGCTGGATACACCACCGAGGGGCTTATACTTAGACCCCCCACTCCAAACTCTACCGCCACTTCCTGCCCCACCCGGCCAAAGTTATTCTTTTTACCCTTCCCATTCTCGCAGCAGTCCCTAAGAACCCCCTTAGTCGGGTGAGAGTCACCATGTCCCTGCAGACTCGCCCAGTAATTAGCCGTTAACTGCCCTCTCCTTATCTCCAGGGGCATCTCCCCCATCGCCACCTGAAGTGCCTGCACTGGAGTAGACTTGACGGCCCCACTACATATCCTCAAAGCCCGAGCCTGAAGCACATCCACCTTACTCAGATGCGACTGGGCCGCCGACCCATAAGCCATGCACCCGTAGTCTATCATGGACCTCACCAAAGCTACATACACTGTCCTCAACGCCTCACTGCTAGCTCCCCAGTCCCTACCAGCACCTCGTATTCCCCTATTGAAGACAGTAGAAATAAGGGAGATATGACATTCATTCTACACATTCATATGAAACCATGTTTTTGTACAAAAATTATCACGTTTTTGCTTCGAAATACTCGTCTTCCTCGGTATAAAATATCGACATTCCTGTTATAGAAAAGTTAACAAAAATGTGTCCTTAAAACAATCAATAAATCATCCAATTACACACTAATAATTATAAATAATAAATAATAAATTAGGCGTGAAACAGACATGAGAGCAGATGTTTGATGGAGAGATTCTTATAAAAGGAGTGACAGCTGAAATTTGTTCCATTCCTGTGAGTCTGTGTGTGTGTGTGGGGGGGGGGGGGTGAATGTGTGTGTGTGGGTATGAATGTGTGTGTGTGAGTGTGTGTGAGTGTGTGTGTGTGTGTGTGTGTGTGTGTGTGTGTGTGTGTGTGTGTGTGTGTGTGTGTGTGAGAGAGTGTCTGTGTGTGTGAGAGAGTATGTGTGTTCCCATGTGTGCGTGTACCACTCATGTAATCTGCCTCATGAGTATGTGCTGAGGTGTTGCTACCAGACGCTTGCACATAGTCACAGGGTTCATCTTCCTCCATCCTTCATCAGACAGCACGCACTGGGCCCCCACCCTAGAATGATACGATGAGGATGGGATGCAGCCACAACGTTCTAACGGCAAAAGTTTAGCACTGGGATCTGCGTGATCTGTGTTAACAGATTTGGCAATGGGGCGACAATAATGTATACAAGAGGCATGGTATTCTATCTTTGGCCTTGCTCTGCTGGCAGCGATTTATTTATCATGTAGTCTCATAATACAGCAGCACATATGATCTCCTCTCCGGGAGGGGCAGAAGTGAGAAGAAGGAACAGTAGGAGGGAATCAAGGTTTATATAGTCCCAACCTGGTGTAGACAGTAGACGCTCCGCCTACAGTGCCCTCCAGTGGACACAGATATACATGCAGTCATGAGGGCAGTAGAGAGAGCAATTACAGTCAGTTACAACCATACATACACCCTCTATATTCAACACTCCCACTTATGGTTGCTTAACATTCTGTATGGACTCTTCAAAACAATTTACAAAGGAAATAACACAGTCTTAGAACATCAAAAAGAGTATGGCATTCAATATTTACACACCAAACATAACCTCTGCAAATCTTTTCAATTTCAGTTTGGAAGCAGGTTTCGTCATAGTGTCTGCTACCATGTCATCTGTTGGACAATAAATCAGTGTCATTCTTTCTTCTCTGATGACAGATCTGATGAAATGGTACTTTATGTCCATATGCTTACACCTCTGTCGGCACACAGGGTTTCTCGCAATGGCAATAGTACCTTGGTTGTCCTCATAAACAACAGTTTTCTTATATACATAGTTATCCATCCCTCCGAGCAGTTGTTCTAGGTAAATACACTCCTGTATCGTCATGGCCAGAGCCATGTACTCGGCTTCACAAGTTGACAGTGCTACTGTGGGCTGCTTCTTTGTTTTCCATGAAACCAGTGAGCTGTTTGTGTTTAAACTAACACAGTATCCAGTTGTACTCCTTCTATCTGTTGTGTCAGCAGCCCAATCTGCATCACTGTAGGCTTTAAGCCCTAGGCCTTCGCTGCTCTTTCTGAAACAAAGTAGTTTATCTACTGTACCTTTTAGATAACGAAAAACATGTTTTACTGTGATCCAGTGTTCCTCTGTGGGATCAGCGAAATGCTGTGACAACTTACTCACTACAAAACACAGGTCAGGGCGGGTACATGTTGTTAAGTAGATGAGGCTACCCACGGCTTCCCTGTACATTTTTACATCTGTCAGTTTCTGAGCATCCTCTTGGTAATCAAGTTTCTGATCACATGGTGTTTCCCTTGTTCTACATTCTTGCATGTCAAAACGTTTCAGGATCTTTTCCACATATGTCTTCTGGGATACTGTTACACAATTTTCCGACTGCTCAAAGTCCATACCTAGGAAATGCTTTAAACTGCCAAGGTCTTTCATTTTTAATCTGGTGGAGAGCATACCTTTCACCTGATCTAGGTTCCTGGTGTTTTCTGCTGCGATGATCAAATCATCCACCCAAATGACGATTGTCACTTTCCCTGACTCTTTTGACTCCCTTGAGTAAACACAGGGGTCTACTGGATTCTGTAGGAAGTGATCCTCGATGAGGCATGTGTGGAGCATCTCGTTCCAATTTCGCCCAGACTGTTTCTCGGCCTTTGTCCTTCGTGTCGCGGAATATTAGTCCCAAGCTCGTATCGTCGAGCAGCGGCGCCAACTCACAGTATGCGTCCGCATTTGTTTGTCGTCTTGTGCTTAGTCCTCCGCCGTCAGTGGCCCCGCGGGGGCCGCCAGGATCACCGCCTTGAGTCCGCGCCGTGCATGCAACATAGCATGCGCTCTTCCCAGAGCTCATATCCTTCCGCTTTCCCGTTAAATGTGGGCCATGTTAGGGATTAGCCTATCCCTGGTCGTGAGTTCTTAATTGATTTAGTTGTGGACCAGTCGGCCGAAAGACGAAGCGGAAGACAGAGTATTTCTCAAACGGAGCTTTTATTCATCAGAGAAGAAGACAGTCACAGTCACCCCGCGCGGGCACATCACCAGGAAGGAGGAAGGCAGAATGTCCATATTACATGTCACTTTATACACTCTTGAAAAAGGGGAGGGGGGTGTGTGTGTATGTCTCTGTGTGTGTATGTATGGGTGTTTGTGTGGTGTGTGCTTGTGTGTGTGTGTGCTTGGTCAGAAGAAGGGGGGCTAATTGCTTCCAGATGTAGAAGACCCCTATTCTTGAACAACATCTCCATAACTCCTCATGGGCGACAGCTGGGTGTGCGCGTGTGTACGTGAGTGTGTGTGCGTGTGCACGTGAGTGTGCGTGCGTGTGCATGTGTGTGCATGTGCGCGTGCATGTGTGTGAGGAGGGAGCCGGCCCTGTGTGTGGAAGGGGCCTTCAGCCAGAGGTCATCAGGTCACGCCACATGCAGGGGGAGAGAGACACAGAGAGCAGTGTGCAGCCTAAGCACAGACATCAAATATTACCAGGAATCAATGAACTAATCTATCAATTCCCCCTTTTGACGTTAACTAAAACGTCAACACACAGTTCATTGATCTGTATCCGTCGATTGTCACCTCATTACATGCATCACATCCAATACCAGATGGGATAATCAACATCAGGAGAGCAGAGAGAGATAGAGGGAGGGGGGGAGAGCGGGAGAGAGAGAGAGAAGAAAGAGAGAAACACAATTCTGGCAACCTAACAGAAGATACAGTAACCCCGTTGGACCCCCCTTACTCATTCACCTAACCCAGAGGAACCCCCCCTCTATTTACAGTGCACCCCTGGTCCCGTCTTCTAGGGGATGTGGGTCTCCTCCTGAGCTGGTTCCCGTTCCAGGGTGCGGTCCCCTAGACAAACGTGTCTCCCCTGGTCCGCCGCCTTCCCAGTGTCTCAGACTGTCCCCTCCACCTCTCGCCGGCCGGCCCACCATCACTCCAACTCAGCTCAGTGTCACTCCTGCTGTGGCTTCCCCCGTTCTAGTCGTGGATGAACTGCGTGTCGTAGACGACGATCAGCGGTGATTGATCTGCGGTCTCCGCGGTGCCTGGCTGCGGTGTTCCTCTCCGGTGCTGCGGTGGTCATCTCCGGCCTCTCGCACAGCTGCCATCTCCTCCGGTCGCCTCTCATCCTGGCCCGTCTGTCCTTCGTCTCCTCCTGCCTGTCATCCGGTCGTCTGGTGGTCTGGTCACGGACGTCTGAGGGGCTGCTGGTATCTCACCCCTGGTTCAGACGCGCTGCAGACAGCTGGTAGTGAATGTCTGGCTGGATCTTCTGCATCGTCTTCTCCTCCTCCGCGTGTCTCCATTCCTCCGTCCTCGGGGCTGGCCCACATCAATTCTCACTCCGGAACCTCCATTTGTTAGGGATTAGCCTATCCCTGGTCGTGAGTTCTTAATTGATTTAGTTGTGGACCAGTCGGCCGAAAGACAAAGCGGAAGACAGAGTATTTCTCAAACGGAGCTTTTATTCATCAGAGAAGAAGACAGTCACAGTCACCCCGCGCGGGCACATCACCAGAAGAAGGAGGAAGGCAGAATGTCCATATTACATGTCACTTTATACACTCTTGAGAAAGGGGAGGGGGGTGTGTGTGTATGTCTCTGTGTGTGTATGTATGGGTGTTTGTGTGGTGTGTGCTTGTGTGTGTGTGCTTGGTCAGAAGAAGGGGGGCTAATTGCTTCCAGATGTAGAAGACCCCTATTCTTGAACAACATCTCCATAACTCCTCATGGGCGACAGCTGGGTGTGCGCGTGTGTACGTGAGTGTGTGTGCGTGTGCACGTGAGTGTGCGTGTGCGCGTGCATGTGTGTGCATGTGCGCGTGCATGTGTGTGAGGAGGGAGCCGGCCCTGTGTGTGGAAGGGGCCTTCAGCCAGAGGTCATCAGGTCACGCCACATGCAGGGGGAGAGAGACACAGAGAGCAGTGTGCAGCCTAAGCACAGACATCAAATATTACCAGGAATCAATGAACTAATCTATCAGCCACTTGCTTCTTCCCTTGGTCGCCATCCTCTTTCTTGGTGGTAGGTGGTTGTGGTTGGTGTAGCTTAAGCTCCGTTGGCCTAGTATCTAGCCACGCGTTACTCCCTGTGCTGCTCTGGCCTACACGTCAGCTAAGCTAACTACCTTTATTATTTCGCCCCTGCGAGATCTGGGCCCATAACCTGTTAACAGATTTGGCAATGGGGCGACAATAATGTATACAAGAGGCATGGTATTCTATCTTTGGCCTTGCTCTGCTGCCAGCGATTTATTTATCATGTAGTCTCATAATACAGCAGCACATTGAGAAGAAGGAACAGTAGGAGGGAACCAAGGTTTATATAGTCGCAACCTGGTGTAGACAGTAGACGCTCCGCCTACAGCGCCCTCCAGTGGACACAGATATACATGCAGTCATGAGGGCAGTAGAGAGAGCAATTACAGTCAGTTACAACCATACATACACCCTCTATAAGGGGAAACCATTTGAATTGGTTACTATGACAACACAGTCATATTTGTCTTAAAATTCGAGACTCTGCCCCGCTCAGGTGTAGCTATGCCTTGGGCAATTCACAATCTCAGTGTCAGTCATGTAAAACATTGGTCCTCAAGGTGGCGTCCAGGGCATTGAATCGTTTTCGGGACTCCCGATCCATATGTTGTGGTGGGTTATGTCATGGACCAGATGGGCATAGGATGGACCAGATGGCGATCAAATAATTGGAATATTATTTTTGGAATACCACCACAGGTAAGGACAATCTGACGTCAATTTCAGCTTGATCGTGCATGGT
Source organism: Notolepis coatsorum (assembly GCF_963971535.1). Taxonomy (NCBI): domain Eukaryota; kingdom Metazoa; phylum Chordata; class Actinopteri; order Aulopiformes; family Paralepididae; genus Notolepis; species Notolepis coatsorum. The sequence goes on along the minus strand of NC_140165.1, from coordinate 92,787,202 downwards.
TTTCATACCCATCCACCTGATCGGCGTGTGTTGTGGTAATAACGAATGCCGTTATTGGCAATCAATTAATCAGAAACGACCCCCCCCCCCCTTTCATGCATTCATGATGAAACATAATACCTATCATATTCATTTGATTTGAAAATAGTAGTGTACAGGGACGAAACGCCAATGGATTTAGTAGAATTCACATTGCGCCCTATAGCCAGCCTCCCAGGAATTAGCCTGGATCATTCCGAAATTATACTCATATTCACCACGGAATAAAACATGAACGTATTCATGAAAACATTTATTATTTTTTGCATCTTGAGCGGAAGATAGTTACTGTCAAATGACCATGGTATTGTATCCACAGCTATAATATAAAATATAGATTTAGCTCTACAAACAACGTGACGCACAGTGAAACTATGTAATGAAAACCTGGCCATGCTATAGCTAGATGCTGAAATCGAAAGGCCCAGAATGTGTTAATAGTCCAGTCATCCATCCATCCAAAATACAATCACATGTACATGAATAAAAACTCAAATTTATTTCTGTGTACATTATCTCTATAATTACAGATTAGATCATAAACATAGTTCAATATTTCAACAAGACTGAGCAACATAAACAGTCAATGTTCATTTAAACAAAATGGCATCCGACACCCCAAGCCAATACCACTAGGGATGTGAGCAGGTTAATTGCAGAAAAACGAGGGAACATTTATTCCACACATCTGATTTTGACCAATAATACTTAATGTATGTTATCCATACCGACTGTCACGGTTGACGACCTCCATTCAGGACATAAACATCTGACCCAGCATCACACCCCTGACGGAGGCCTAAACACACTGGAGGTAACATATAGTCCAGTAACATCTTGTCACCTGCAGCAGAGAATAATGTGGACACATTTCACCTTGTTCCTCTGGACCTGATGACCTGCAGCTTTTTGGCTGGTTGCTCTATATTCTTTATTTCATTCCTCTGTAGTGGCTGGTGGATAACCTCTCGACAGCCAACATATTTCTAGATGCAAAGCAGCATCTACAGTCATATTTGGACATTGACACCTGATGAATTGAAAATGGGGGACCCTGATGTAAACAAGACGAAAGTCTTTCTCTGGTCTGCATCCCCTTAACAATTGTGTGTATTGAGCTGTACTGTATTGTACCCATTCTGCAATCTGTTAATAAAGTTTTCAATCAATCAATCAATCACACAATTCTTGCTCTGTACACATCAATCAAGATCAAGATGTGCTTTAAGTGCAGACTTTCAGCTTTAATTTGAGGGTATTTACTGTACATCCAAATAAGTGAACAGTGTAGGGATTACAACAGTACACGTGTACCCCCTTTATAGAGGGACCAAAAGTAATTGGACAAACTAAACTTTTAATCATTTTAATTCTTTGCAGTCGATGACAGCCTGAAGTCTGGAACCCATAGACATCACCAGACACTGGGATTCCAAATGCAAATACCACACTTGAAATAAACTCTAGACCTTTTATCTTTTCCTTGTAAATGAAATAATGAGGGAATAACACACACCTGGTCATGGAACAGCTGAGCAACCATTTGTCCCAATTACTTTTGGTCCCTTAAAAAGGAGGAGGCACATGTAGAAAGCTGTAATAAGATAAGATAAAATATTCCTTTATTGATCCCCTTAGCAGCAGGTATGAAGGACTGGCCGAGGCGGTTAGTTGAGTCTGTGAGTCTGTGACTGAACGTGCTTCTCATCTTGACTAGCTCGTCGTTGAGGGGGTGGGAGGGATTCTCCAGGACAGCAGCCAGCTTCCTTCTCATCCCCCTCTCTGCCATCACCTCTAGTCTGACCAGCTCGACTCTCACCACGGAGCTATCTTTCCTCACCAGCTTGGAGAAGTCGAAGAACATAATCCTCACTGAGCTGCGCGGCTTCTCCAGGTGCGCGTAAACTCTGTGGAGCATATAGATGATGGCGTCCTCCACCCCCATGTTTGCCTGGTATTCCTACACCGTTAATTCCTACGCCGTTCACTTGATGTGGATGTAAATATCCTTATTGTTGTTGATGTCCAAATATGTATGGCCCTGACCGCCGATGTCACTAACACACTCATCAGTAACTCACTCAGTTACTGATTGAACACTTTATTAACAGATTGCAGAATGGGTACAGGACAGCTCAATACATACAATTGTTAAGGGGATGCAGACCAGAGAAAGACTTTCGTCTTGTTTACATCAGGGTCCCCCATTTTCAATTCATCATAACATATATGACACACATGACATACAGATAGACAGTACTGCTACATCTATACATTTATGACATACCAGATTTGCAAATACAGTACTGTTTGTGATACAAAAAGAGTCCAGAAAAGAGAGTATATACATTTGACGTAGAAACTGTACATTGGAGGTTGGGTAGGTGGGGTGGGGTTGGGTGGGTGGGGGGGGGACTGTACATTGGAGGTGGTTGGGTAGGAGGGGTGGGTGGGGGACACTGTACAACTGTACAAGCAAAACTGTACATTGGAATATTGACAGAACCATAGTTAGCCGCTCTGCCCCGAGCGACACAGGAACTGCACTTTGCATCTATGAAACTGTGTCCTTGTTCACAACAGAAAAGATTGATTGAACACCGGTTCAATCGATCACCTGCCAAAGTGGCTAGTAGTAGAATTGACAGACTTTCCAGACATAACCAAAACTCAATGTTTTGCTAGTGCTAATTCCAATTCCTGATCAAATGAATCTCAGCATTAGCTCTAAAGCTCATCCATACATGATATCCCTCACAGTATTTCATGTGTGCCAAGTTTAGTTTTTTCCCCTGCAAACTGTTACATAAAGACACCAGTACAAGACTGAGTGGGCGGAGTCAGTGGTAATTTGGAGGCGGAGCCCTGACTGGAACTTCCTGTGTGTTCTTGAAGCTTCTGGTAATGTTTCTGGAAGGAGGAGAGAAGAAAAATGTCAGGGATGTTTGTTTATTTATGTCCGAGTGCATTAACACATTGGGCGCCGGGGGTTGTGCCCATCAAAGTACCCAGTCTGCCACCGTTGAAAGCCTATGGAGATGTTTACCTTCTTTGCAGGGCTATAACTTTTTAAATTTGATTGCTATATTGACATTACTATGGCCCATTCAACATCGATTATCTATCGTTCAGGATGTGGGAACGTTATATTTTTTCATTCATACATTGTTGTGTTAACCGTTTCGGGGCCAACCACAGATAAATCCGTGTTTCGAATCCAACGGTTGAGGACCAACCACGGACATCCGTGGCAAGGTTGTTTTGGCTTTTATTCCATTGTAATAACCTACTCAATGTCACCGAGCTGCACTGCAGATCTACCCTCCTCTTCGAATTCTGAAAAGTGCATTACCGGCCAGATCCTCTTAGGGGCGCTGTCTCGATAATGCAGTGTGCCCTGTGGCAGAACGGTGCACTATTTTTTTTGACTTTCAATGTAGTTTCCAGTTAGCTGGATTCTGGATGTGCAGCCTAGTAGTTTGGAATACCTTTTGCGACGCCGAATTCACTATGCAGTAAAGGAATATATCATCAGCCAATGGACATAAGGATCTACCAGATGGCGATCGATAACTGGGAAATGCTTTGGGGGATCCAACCGGCCCACGGTAAGATATTTTTCATGTAAATTACATGCTGATCAGGGCTTGTTATGATAGCCATCCATCCGATCAGCGAATGAGGCTAATGAGGCTAACCGGGTTTATTGGTAATCAATAATCAGAAACAATGTCCCCCCCCCACCCCCCCCCCCCCTTTCATGCATTCATGGTGGACCATCATACCGATCAAATGCAGTTTGAGTTTTAACTGTAGCTTCTGTATATCCGAAATGCCATTGGATTTAACGTTAGTAGCTATTAGCCCTGTATCTCGCGTTCCAGGAAATATCCCAGCCGAAATCCCTTATAACGCTTATATTCAAGACGCTATAAAATGAGAACGTATTGATGAAAAAATTATTTCTTTAAGCCATTTTGAAGGGACGGTTTATGGTCTCAATTGACAATGAGAATAGACAGATAGCAATACTATAAAGTATAGATTTAGCTCTACAAACAGCCCCACGGACTATGCAAGTCTGTTTAGAAATGCTGGCCGTCTACAGTGATTTTAGACGGATCCAAATGGCCATGAATGTGTTAATAGCGTCGAGAATATAAGTATGTTTTCAATCTTTTCTGCTGTAATTCCAAAAACAGTAGTTAAAGATTATGAATTGGCGAGGGCGGCTAGGTGGTGCAGTGGGCAAGGCGCTCACCACCAATGCAGGAGACGCTGGGTTCGAGCCCAGCTCTCCGCATTGCATTCAGCTTTGCTGGTCGTGCATACTAATACATTTGGCAGTATTAGGGGGTGGGAAGCTGATGGGTGGGGATCGGACGTTGTGGACAGCGACTCCTACAGGTCGGTTGGTGCGCCTGCGCAGTAGAATCAGGAAGCGACGGGGGCGGCGTCCCTCCAAAGCGCAGACCCCCGACGCTGAAAGATCGTGCTGTGCAGGTGAAAAGATGCGACGGCTGCTACCTCGAGTACCGGAGGGGACTCGTGCAATGTATGGCTTCGTCCACATTACAGCCGGCTTGTGGGAGGCATGGCCAAACAGCGTTCGAGACAGAGGAGGGTAGAATTGGACGATACGAAATTGGGTTGGGAGAAAAAGATTATCGATTGGCGTTTCTTTCCTATACACGCTATATAAAAAAATTCAAATGTATATAATTGGTATACATTATGCTTCATCATGCGTGAAGGAAAGGGGGGGGGGCCTTTATAATTCCTTGATCGTCAGTAACGGCTTTATTTAGTATGGGTTGATATATTGATCAGATGGTTTGCAGTGAAATGAATAAACAATCGGGCTGAAAATAACGTTACTGTCCTCTTACCGTTCACCGATGAGACTGGAGGAAAAAGATCCCAATTATTTGACGCCGATCTCCTAGATCCATTTCCGGTTTGTATGGCGCAATAAACACCGAAATCATATTGATTATTAAGTTTAGAAAGCGATGCAAATGCACTATAGTGTTTGTCTGGATCCAGGTAACAAGATATCACTGCCGGAGGGATTTCCTCGACGCACCGATCGGCACTTCCGGTTTTGGCGTGAGTGTAACTCGCCCGACCATCCACCAGGCGGCGGTATTGAGGCGTTGCAATCTCATACAGGGTCCCACTGGAGTCCGGAGGTTGGCTGGATGAATTATGAATGCCATGGCGAATTTTTTTTATATTGATCCCAAAAACGGAGTAAGTCGTTCTTGGCGTTCAACGCATGGCGGGCAAAAACGCCATAACTCGTTCTTGGCGACCAATGTGTTAATACTAGAATTTGTTTCATGTTTATTTGTGTCTTGTGTTCATGCATACTACAATGTGTTTCGTGTTTGTGTATGAGTGCATGCATACTAGAATGTGTTTCATTTTATATGTCTGTGCATGCATACTAGAATGTGTTTGTTTATTTGCATCTGTGTGCATGCTAAATGTGTTTATATAACAATTGTATCTACAGCACCTTTAACACAATCCCGCCCAAGCACGGATATATCCGGCTTTCGAATCCATGCTTAAAGGACCGAAGGACGGACATATCCGTGGCAAGTTGTTTTGGCTTTTATTCCATTTTAATAACCTATTCAAGGTCGCCGAGCTGCACTGCAGATGTACCCTACTCTTTGAATTCGCCAAAGTGCATTACCGGTG